>NC_140545.1:19232721-19732721 GCF_057382185.1 Mchenga conophoros
AGTAAAATCCAGCATCATGAGAACTGGTTTGGAGAATTATTTAATTCCTTTTTGAGATAAATAAATCTTTTCCTCGAGTAAAATATTTATGCAGCAGTAACTTTATTTCAAATGCAGAAATATTTTTCAAATAAATAATTAGTCTGAAAATATTCAGACCTGGATGAAGGAATTACTATTTCAGAATCCATTAGTTTGGCTTTGAGGCATACTGTATGGTAATGTGGACCACGACCATAAATATTAATTTACTCAGTTCGTTGATGTCATGTCGTCCTTAGGTTTCAGTTTTTCTTGGGTCTGATAGGGTCTGGCTTTCCCACATGTGACAGCTGGAGTGTTCCACATTTAGGCATGCCCTGAAAAGACACACACACGTACACACACACACACACACACACACACACACACACACACACACACACACACACACATCAAGAAACACTCATAAAACCTTTTTTTAAAGCCAGCAACCTAGAAGATGTGCGAGTTGTGTATCAGAAATGGCAAAGAGGTTGTTCAAACCCTTTGCAGGAAACAGATGGTGGCATTACTATTGCTCTTGCAACTGACTTCGTCCAACACTCTGGAATCTCAGTACTCCTACTGTCATCTTCCTTTACTTGTTTATGGAACCGGCAGTACCAGCTGGAGATTCTGGAAATTCACTGGAGTGACGGGAGTGAGAGTTCAGAATTATTAGGCAAATGAGTATTTTGTCCACATCATCCTCTTCATGCATGTTGTCTTACTCCAAGCTGTATAGGCTCGAAAGCCTACCACCAATTAAGCATATTAGGTGATGTGCATCTCTGTAATGAGAAGGGGTGTGGTCTAATGACATCAACACCCTATATCAGGTGTGCATAATTATTAGGCAACGTCCTTTCCTTTGGCAAAATGGGTCAAAAGAAGGACTTGACAGGCTCAGAAAAGTCAAAAATAGTGAGATATCTTGCAGAGGGATGCAGCAGTCTCAAAATTGCAAAGCTTCTGAAGCGTGATCATCGAACAATCAAGCGTTTCATTCAAAATAGTCAACAGGGTCGCAAGAAGCGTGTGGAAAAACCAAGGCGCAAAATAACTGCCCATGAACTGAGAAAAGTCAAGCGTGCAGCTGCCAAGATGCCACTTGCCACCAGTTTGGCCATATTTCAGAGCTGCAACATCACTGGAGTGCCCAAAAGCACAAGGTGTGCAATACTCAGAGACATGGCCAAGGAAAGAAAGGCTGAAAGACGACCACCACTGAACAAGACACACAAGCTGAAACGTCAAGACTGGGCCAAGAAATATCTCAAGACTGGTTTTTCTAAGGTTTTATGGACTGATGAAATGAGAGTGAGTCTTGATGGGCCAGATGGATGGGCCCGTGGCTGGATTGGTAAAGGGCAGAGAGCTCCAGTCCGACTCAGACGCCAGCAAGGTGGAGATGGAGTACTGGTTTGGGCTGGTATCATCAAAGATGAACTTGTGGGGCCTTTTCGGGTTGAGGATGGAGTCAAGCTCAACTCCCAGTCCTACTGCCAGTTTCTGGAAGACACCTTCTTCAAGCAGTGGTACAGGAAGAAGTCTGCATCCTTCAAGAAAAACATGATTTTCATGCAGGACAATGCTCCATCACACACGTCCAAGTACTCCACAGCGTGGCTGGCAAGAAAGGGTATAAAAGAAGAAAAACTAATGACATGGCCACCTTGTTCACCTGATCTGAACCCCATTGAGAACCTGCGGTCCATCATCAAATGTGAGATTTACAAGGAGGGAAAACAGTACACCTCTCTGAACAGTGTCTGGGAGGCTGTGGTTGCTGCTGCACGCAATGTTGATGGTGAACAGATCAAAACACTGACAGAATCCATGGATGGCAGGCTTTTGAGTGTCCTTGCAAAGAAAGGTGGCTATATTGGTCGCTGATTTGTTTTTGTTTTGTTTTTGAATGTCAGAAATGTATATTTGTGAATGTGGAGATGTTATATTGGTTTCACTGGTAAAAATAAATAATTGAAATGGGTATATATTTGTTTTTTGTTAAGTTGCCTAATAATTATGCACAGTAATAGTCACCTGCACACACAGATATCCCCCTAAAATAGCTAAAACTAAAAACAAACTAAAAACTACTTTGGCAATATGGCGGCACACACTGTTGCAGCGGCTTACGGCTCTCCGTCTCAGTACTCCTTTTTTTTGTTTAGTTTGCTTAGTTTGTATGTCTTTCTTATTTTTTTCTGCATTATCGGCTCTACTTTCAAAGTTTGCTACATCCGCCAGAGCCTCATAGACATCGGTGACCAGCATCAAACATCCGTTTCACTGGACTTTCTTCACACGCACAACATCCCAGATCACATAGCGAGACCACCGGGCTCCCCGTGGATTGTTATCGGGACTAGGCGGAGGCGCAGACGGAGGGAGAGGAAGCAAAAGCGGGGCCGTAGGTCCGGCATTATGCTAAGGCTAAAAAACAAACCACACAAGCCACCCCTGCCGAGCCTCTATCTCTCCAACGCCAGATCCCTCGTGCAAAAAACGGATGACCTGGAATTACAACCCACCACAAAGACTGTTACAACCTGGCCGGAAAATGCTCTCTCCAAACTACAGGACTGCTTCACAGAGACAGACTGGGACATATTTGAACAGCAGGACCTAGAAACATTCACAGGATCAGTACTGGACTACATCAAGTTCTGTACTGCAAATGTGACAGTGGACAAAAGCATTCGGGTTTTCCCAAATCAAAAACCCTGGATGACCAGCGAGGTCCGCTCACTCCTCAAAGCCCGTGATGCCGCCTTCAGGTCAGGTGACAGAGCTCTGTACAGGGCTGCTCGAGCTGACCTGAAAAGGGGGATTAAAAAAGCCAAGTCAGACCACAAAAGGAACATCGAGTCCCACCTGTCCAGCAACAACACACAAGAGGTGTGGCAGGGAATGTAAGACATCATCAACCACAGAGGCAGCACTGCAAAAACAGAAAACCCGAGTGGGCAACTGGCAGAGGAAATAAACAGCTTCTTCGCCCGCTTTGAAACACCACAACAGCAACACTCATCTGCTTCAGCCCTGCTCCCATCCTCATCCTCACCTGGTTCCTGCACCGCTCCACTCACTGTAACAGAGCACGAGGTCAGACGTGTCCTCCTAGCAGTGAACCCCAGGAAGGCGGCCGGTCCAGATGGAGTACCTGGCAAGGTACTAAGAGCATGCGCACACCAGCTCACCCTCATCTTCACCAGACTCTTCAACCTCTCACTGGATCAGGCAGCCATCCCATCCTGTCTAAAATCAGCCACAATCATCCCAGTGCCGAAGAAGTCTCACATCTCCAGCCTGAATGATTACCGCCCTGTGGCCCTCACACCGGTAATCATGAAATGCTTTGAGAGACTAGTCCTTCAGCACATCAAGGATTACCTCTCCCCAGAATTCGACCCCCACCAGTTTGCATACCGTGCAAACAGATCCACAGAAGACGCCATCGCCACAGCCCTCCACGCTGTGCTGAGTCACCTAGAGCAGCGGCAAAGCTACGTCCGAATGCTCTTTGTGGACTACAGCTCAGCCTTTAATACAATAATCCCGGACATCCTCATCACCAAACTGGTCACTCTTGGCCTCCCTCCTCTCACATGTGCCCGGAAAAAGGATTTCCTCACAAACCGGCCCCAGACTGTAAGACTCGGCCGTCATCTCTCTTCCACTCGCACACTGAGCACTGGCTCCCCACAGGGCTGTGTGCTGAGCCCCCTCTTGTATTCTCTCTACACCCACGACTGCAGTTCGACCCACAACAACACTCTCATCATCAAGTTTGCTGATGACACCACGGTAGTCGGACTCATCTCGAAGGGAGACGAGGCAGAGTACAGAGAGGAAGTCCTGAAGCTGGCAGCCTGGTGTTCAGAAAACAACCTGGCACTGAACACTAAGAAAACCAAAGAGCTCATTGTTGACTTCAGGAGACACAGCACCGACTTGGCCCCCCTCTACATCAACGGGGAGTGTGTGGAGAGGGTCCACACTTTCCGGTTCCTTGGTGTCCTCATCTCTGCTGACATCTCCTGGACAGGAAACATCTCAGCGGTCATCAAGAAGGCCCAACAGCGGCTGCACTTCCTGAGAGTCCTCAGGAAGTACAAGCTGAACTCCAACCTGCTGCTGACCTTCTACCGCTCGTCCATTGAGAGCCTGCTAACCTACTGCATCACTGTATGGTACGGCAGCTGCACCAAAGCAGATAGAGTGAGGCTTCAGAGTGTGGTCAAGACAGCACAAAAGATCATCGGCTGCCCTCTCCCCTCCCTGATGGACATTTATTCCTCCCGCTGCCTCACCAGAGCAGCAAACATTATCAAGGACAGCTCCCACCCTGGCTTCAACATGTTCAGCCTGCTTCCCTCAGGGAAGCGCTACAGGTGCATCAACACAAAAAACCCACAGACTCAAAAACAGTTTCTTCCCCAAAGCGATAACCACCCTGAATTGACACATGCACAGATAACACAGCCCCCCCCCACTTCCCACTTCCTCTATGGACCACCACTGTGCAATACCAATTCTATGTGCAATAACTCAACTGTATATACATAACACTATTTATTACATATTACTTACGTCTTGTATATTGTACATTATATATATATATATATGTTAATACTGTCCATATGTACATAGCGCTGCAGAACTGTACCCCCCCCCCCCCCCCCCAGCATGTTTACACTGAGTAGGAGATGCTCTGTATCTCATTGTACAACTGTATAGTGACAATAAAGGCATTCTATTCTATTCTAGTCTATTCCAAAAACATTCAGCTTTGATATTAATGAGTTTTTTGGGTTCATTGAGAACATGGTTGTTGTTCAATAATAAAATTGTTCCTCAAAAATACAACTTGCCCAATAATTCTGCACTCCCTGTAGAAGGACTGACGGTCTTGTGAGTAAAGACCAATAAAAAAGCCAACTAAAAGAGGAAAACAAAGACCCTCTTGATCTTTTGAGTTTGAGGTAAACCTATTTTGTTGACTCGATTGCAGGAAAAGGACTGCTATAACTGTCATGGTCCTGGGTCGGTGACCCAGTGTTTTTGGTTTTTGTACTTTTACTTTTGATAGTTTTATGTATTATGACTGTTGTGTTTTGGTTTCCCTGGGTTTAGTTGTGTTCCCTCTGTTTGATGTCATCCTTGCCTGTGTATCCCCTTTTGTGTAGTAAGGTCTCTGTTAGGGATGGGTACCGGTATGACATAAACGGTAGTAACCAGACCGAAAAGCAGCAAACATTTCGGTGCTTCATTTCGGTGCTTTTTTTTCCTGAGATGTCACACACTTTGGATTCTAGCCAATCATTTTACCTTTGCGAGTATAGGCGGGCCCAGGTACGTACGTTCTTTTAGAGCAGAGCTACAGATTAAAAATGCCCAAAGCGAAGCGGTCAAAGTCTGGCTGTACTTCACAGCAAAAGATGCAAACTCAGCAGCCTGCAACAAGTGCTTTAAGGTGATACTGTGCAAAGGAGGTAACACCTCGAATCTGATGAAACACCTGGCGACGCATAGCGTTTTTTTAAAAGCCGAGAAATGCACCGTATTTGATAGCTTGCTGCGAGACCTCACACCGAGCACATCTACTGCGGGTGGGTTGCCTGTTATCGGACCCGGAGTTAGCATCATCCCCCAAGAACCCGAAGAGGAGAGTCCTGGCCCCTAGCCCTGCCAGTGTAGCAGAAATGATGACGGATGATGATGGCAGCAGCAGCCGTTCTTCTCTGCGTGAGTAGCTTAATGTTGTTCGTGTGTAATTTACGTTGAGTAGGCTAACCATGTTATTACATTAATGCATGTAAAGTGAACTAGCAAATATCATCATAGTTACATGCGGCTGTCTTCTTGTTTAATGGCAGATACTCCCTTCTCCCTGGCCAAAAAGGCTAAAATGACCAAAGAAAAAGTGGAAAACAGTTAAACATGAGAGGTTTTTGGACAAAGTTGGTGTTTTTTTCCATTGTTTAAGCACTGCTTCCAGCCAAGAGTGATACCATATATGCCCTATAGCTGCAGGGGATAACCCTTTTTACAAAAAACAGCTGAACATGAGAGGTTTTTGGACAAAGTTTGTGTTCTTGATTCTTTAAGCACCGGTTCGAGCACCGTTTAAGTACCGGCACCGTTTCAAAAGTACCGGTTTGGTACTGGTATCAGATAAAGCCTAAACGATAGCCATCCCTAGTCTCTGTGTTCGCCCGCGTCTCTGAGTCTGTGTCCTTGCGTGTGTATGTGTTTCCTGTCTTACTTTGAAGGTCCGTGTCTGATCTCAGTGTGTTCAGTTTACTTTCCCCCTGTCTCATCATGTCTGATTACTCCCAGCTGTGCACTCCTTTTGTGTCTCATTCCCTCGTTATCCTTCTGTGTATTTAAACCTCATGTCTACCTCTGTTAGTTGCTGGTTCGTCTGCGTTATTCCGCTCCATCATTCTGTGTATTTCCCTGTGACTACCTGCATCTCTGTTTCTGGTTAGTTTCTGTTAGTTTTTCCCAGTTTAGGTTTTCTTAGTTTCATGCTCACCCTTGCCATCTCTGTTTGTATCTACATTTGATTAATAAACTCACTTGCACCAGAGCTGCCGCATCTTGGGTCCTTAATGATTCACATATGGCTTGCCCGTGACAGTAAAACAAACTGATTTGTTTATATCTGTGAAGAATGAGATGTAAAATTGAACACTGAAAACTTAAAGTGGAGTTTAGATTTCCTGAGTTGGAAAGGTTCTTGTAAGTCAGGGGTTTGGGTTATTTGACATATTCTTTGAATATATTTTTGTGATTCTTGTTGAAGCTTGTGTTTATTGCTTTTATGCAGCATTTTTGTTTTATTCAGTGTTCAAGGGTTCACTGTATATTCATTTTGCTTACATCCTTTGTCCATAAGTTTAAGGGGCTGGAGGAAACACAGAGGCTAAAAAATACAATCTTAAATGTCTGGAGAAAATCAACCAAAAATACCTACCATGACACAAGCCCCCCTTCTCTTTGTCTTTAGTAGTTTTCCATTACTCTCCTTTTAGTTTATTTTCTAAGAGCCTTTCTCTTGTTTTCATATTTTGTTTTACTTCCAGTCTTTGTATTTTTCTCTTCTTTTTTTATTGATTGTAACATGTTGTAACAGTTGATGCATACAACTAAGCATGCTGGTATGTTTTCCTCCTTTGTGGAGGAAAACCGAGACTGAGATTGTGTGCTAGATAAAATCGAATGTGATTAACAGTTTCGCACATATAAATAGTCATTCATTTTTGGATAACTTTTTTATGGGTAAGAAATTCTTAGCTTACTTTTTTTTTCTCAAATGAAAGAGAATTTGCTTTTCAGGCTTAAAATGGTTTCCTTTTTATTACAGTGGTGGAGTCTATAGTCATTTCAGTCCATTTATTAGATGCCACCATGCGGGCTATAATGATAAAACATTTACTTTCTGAGCAAAGTCGTTGGAAATAGCTCAGACAAACTATCTTAATCTGTAGTTGTGGCTCATAAGAAATTATACTGTACTTGTATGGTATGCATTTTGTTCCTAATTGTTTCTTCTTTCCTTTCTCTGCACATTTTTAAATGTATTTAACCACTATGTGTTTCCCCTCACAGCATGTGTTACAGGCTTCTTCAAGGCTGCTCAGGGAGACCACAAATGTTTACAGTGTCCCATTAACAGCCGGACCACCAGCGAGGGAGCAACTAACTGTGTCTGTCGCAATGGCTACTATCGCACTGAATCTGACCCTCCACAGATGCCTTGTACCAGTATGTATACCAGGGGCGGAGCGTGGGGGTGGCTTACTGGGCTTAAGCCCAGGTCTTTTTGTCAGAAGCCCGGGGTCTTTTGGAGTATAATTTGTATAAAACAAAAAGTGCAAGCAATATTCGAAGCGCATAGTGCACACTGTGGGAATTTACGACTGTGCGTGAATCCCCCCTGATATTGGTATGATCCGAGCTCAGGCACTAAGACTGAGCGAGTGGGCGGGGCAGCTGCTACCTGTGAGTGTGCTGTTGGAGAAATGGAGCCAGCCATACTAAGGAGAGCTTAAGTTTGACCAGGTACCAAAGCAAATCATTCGTACCGTACAAATAATGTAAATATGACGGTGTATCACGAAAGATTGATATCAAACTGATCACTTGACCAATATTACGTTACTTGCTGTTCAAGTGAATCAACAAATGGTGAAATGAAAAGCCGAACAAATGCTATTTTTTTTAGAGAGTCTTAGCTTACGTGTGTTTATTTCATATTTTCAGTTCTTACCCTCCCCGACTAAATCGGTTTCAGTTATGTACTGAAATATAAGAATGGACATTAGAGGGTTCTTTCAAAGAAAAAACTCAGGTAAATGTTATTTTATATATTGTGCTTTGTATGTTGTTCAGTATATTTCTATGCAAACCAAGAGGGATTTCAGTACACAGCAGGATATTCACATTTGTAACCAGATATTTACATACACTTTAAGGAGAAAACATTTTTACTGTACAACATCAATTTAAAGTAAACTTTTGTTTTAGATAAATATTGAAACATCTTTTGAATTAGTTAAATGTCAGAATAAAGAGAGACAGAGCTGTCTATTTTTTATCACTTTGATCAAAATTAGGAGTACATGTACACTAAGTTTATTGTTAATTAATAAGAAAACTCCAGACGATTCCATTCTGAACTGAAGAAGCTTCTGATAGGTTAGTAGAGTCCATGTGAGTAAATTGGTGGCACACCTGTGGATGCATATAAGGCAAAACACAGAGCCTGTTTCTGTGACATGGGAACATCAAGATGTCAACCAAAACACCAGGAAGAGAATCGTGGAGCTCCATAAGTGTGGCTCAGTTTGAATACAATTTGGTGCCATTTGCAATTAAGAAATACAGATAGTTTCTCTCTTTACTCTTGTTTACCAAAAGTATCACCGTATCATAGGTGCTCATGTATCTTGTACCCAGTGTTGGGAAGGTTACTTTTAAAATGTATTCCATTACAGAATATAGAATACATGCCCTAAAATGTATTCTGTAACGTATTCCGTTACGTTACTCAATGAGAGTAACGTATTCTGAATACTTTGGATTACTTAACATATTATCATGCATTTCACAACTACGTGAATGTACTATTGCTGTGTGATTTATTACTGTTACTGAAGGTCCGCGGCTCCGAACCGTAGTAAAGGGACCTCTGAATAATATGGGTTCGTGTCGGGCTCCTAGGCGAAAAATAGCTTTACTTTGTTGTGTGGGTCAACTCTGCTTGCGAGAGACAGAGAGAGGCGTTGACAGGCTGCTCCAACGGAACTTATTGTTTCGGAAAACACGAACAAAGCGTACAGAGTTTTAATAGCGTACTTACAACTAGGCTCGTCAGGCACTCTTCTTGGCTGCAGTGGTTATTATTATATTTACATGCTTCCAGTTCCCGTTTTCTCCCACCTCGCACTCACAGACACATAACGAGTATGGCAGTCCATTCTCCCTGCAGCACGGGCTACACTGCCCATGATGCTACATTCTGCATTATGCTTATTAGCTTAGCACAACAACAACAACAACAAAAAGGCGCTCTCTCACCCAGGAAACACGCAGAGCGAGAGCGTCACCCTGTAACCATGGCAACTGCAACGCTGCCGCCTGGAACTACTGTCAAACAAAACCGAAACAGTCCTGACCCGCCACAATATGAAACAGGAAAGTACCGCCGTGTAATCCATTTATTTCAACAAAGTAACTGTATTCTAAATACCACCTTTTTAAACGGTACCTGTAACGGAATACAGTTACTCATATTTTGTATTTTAAATACGTAACGGCGGTACATGTATTCCGTTACTCCCCAACACTGCTTGTACCTTGTGTTTCTTTTTTGGTTTGCTATTTTTCAAATTCTACATTTATGCAGGCTTGTTTGCTAAATAATTATATACACTTTTCTCAATCTAAATAGTGGACTTTGGTAGAATTAAAAAAACAAGTGTAGTGCAGGTATATGATGATTTTTAGTGCTACTATCATCTAGTTCTGATTCTGGTTCTGTCTTGGTTAATTCCTCAGTAGTCCTGATTTTGAACTGTTGTAGTCCTGTTTTAATTCAGGATCAGTTCTGGGTCTGGTTGAATTGGGGTTTAGTCCTCGTGTCTTGATACAGCCCCGACTTTGATATCAGTTTTGGCCAGGGTGTACCCGGCCTCGAGCCCTGTGACAACTGAGACTGACTCCAGCTGGGATGAGAGGAAACAGAAGAGGAAAAATGAAATGAAGCTGATCCATGTGAACAAAGTTGCGAAAAAATGATTATTCATAACCTACACTAGATTATTTGACAAATTAAAGCTGCTCTATGTATACATTGAGTTGTGTGTAATTACATCTTCTCATTAATTTAGAAGTGATTAATTAATAAAAAAGAGGAAGGGATGCCTGATTTTAGAAGCTGACATGTTGCCCTGCTATCTTGAATATAGTGGTTGAGATGGAAATAGTCCATATGTATGTAGCTAGAGATCGGCCACATACGTTGTTTTTAATATGAAGATCACAAATAACTCTCTGAAACTATATATGACCATTTGATATTTGTGTGTGTGGGCAGCCATCTACTATGAACAGTTAGGGATGAGGGTACGAAGACAAAATGAAAAAAAAATATCAAATAATTTCTTATTTCAGATCTTTGGCCAAATATTCTTCAATCATGTTAATATATAGTGTGTACAGAAATGTTTTTATACACAAAGATTAGTAGAGACATGCCAACTGGCTGTGACTATTATGGGGAAATGCAAAGCAGCTGGCCACTAAATGTGATCATAAATGTGTTTTTCCTGCACCAGCCACAATAGCTAGGATTTTGCACTTGAATTGGGAGGAGTAAGAAAACTGAATTCAATTGACTACAATCTGCAATCTACTCACATCCAGTGGTGAGATTTTACACACTATACCTTTAAAATATGTCATTAGAATTAGGAATGTAATGTACAAGTAGTAGATTAATAGAAATTAATTAATTATATATTTGTAATGGATAGTAAGTCAAGAAGTGCATAGGAGGATTCCCATTAGCTACAACCGTGCAGCAGCTATCTTCCAGCAAACATTACCACAGAAAATGTAGACCTCATGTGAGATAGCTCATGTCAGGCCTAGAGCAATTTTGCCTTTTGAGTCTCTTTGTGGGCTTTTTGTGGGCAAGCCACAGTGTTCTTTCCCACTGAAAACCTTCATTGGGAACCTAATTTTATTTTTGAACAACACTACTCCACACCAATTATGTAATGTACCATGGGACAGATGTGGGCCCCACACTGTGGAGCCTAGGCTGGCCCAGGTCCCAGTACCAGCATGAAGTATGGCCCATATCACACTGGTGATATTTGGGCTGGGGGTTTGAAAGTTGTTATTGTGTTGGAGGATAGGAGAACTGTTTGAATGGTCCTCTGACATGTGACAAAAAGCATGATAGTCTAGGGTCTCTTATCTGTCTGCAAACCATTTTTATTTTGTTTGTTTTTTCTTTTCTTTTGTTTTGACCTTAAAAATACTGTAGCGAGATGCAGAGTATTCTTTTTTTTAATCCAAAGGTATAGACACCTTTTTGTGTGAATGTGTGCGTGAATGGGTGGATGACTGGATATGTAAAGCGCTTTGGGGTCCTAAGGGACTAGTAAAGGCGCTATATAAATACAGGCCATTTTTGGAGGGTCCCAAGCCAAGGTTTGCAGTGGGCAGTATCTGGAATTTTTAATTTTTCCATTAGAATGATGTTATTATTATTGTGTCCAAAGTGGTGAAAAAAGTTGCTGTGTGTTGAATAGGGATCATTGTGAATACGTAATTGATCTTTATGGTGTTAGTACATCCTAAAATTAAAAGTGGTTTTGTCATCCATCGGTTTAAGTCATCTTTTATTGTTTTCAATAGAGGAGTGAAACAGTGGAACAGCTCTGACAGTTTGGGGGAGAATTGTATGTCTAGGTATGTGATCATGCCAGTAGTAGGTGGTAGGTGAGGGATCTGTCATGTATAAGAATGGGTATCTCCATTTATTATTAAAGTGGTAGATTTATTCCAATTTATTGTATAATCAGAGATTTGGGAGTATGTATTAGTGATTTGGATTAGTTCTTTAACTGATTTATTGGGATTTTGTAGGAACCGGAGTACATCATCTGCATATAAACTTTTTTATATTTATGTGTTTATTGGTGTATTATTGGTGTGAATGCCTATGATGTTAACGTTCTGACGGATTGCTGCTGCTAATGGTTCAAAGAAAAGTGCAAATAATGAGGGTGAGAGTGGGCACCCTTGTCTTGTACCTCTGTGAAGTGTAAAATTTGTTGAGATTAAGTTGTTTGTTATAAGTGCTTTCTTCATAACAGCCATCCCTCAAGATTTTCTCCATTTAAAGCAATGCGTTATCAGGGATTGTAACATCTAGTCCTTTTACTGAATCGGAATTATGGCTACTTTGGTGGGATAGATGTAATAGGTCGAAATGTGTATTATTTGAAGAATGTCTGCCTTTAATGAATCCTGAATAGGGTGTTTGTTTGTCTTGAGAAGTATTGAAAATAGTTCTGTATTCACATGGTATGGAATGAACTTGTTATTTTTTATTTCATCTACCATTTATTAATTATAATTATATAATATTACAATAATTATAATAACAAATAGACTTATAAAATCAAACAAATATCAGGCCCATTTATCCATACTGGAGAAATAAATACTATACCGGTTATATTAAGGGTGAAAACCAAAATTCCCCTATTTCCTCTGTGGGGGTCTTTATCATATAAGCCTGGAAACTTGAGGGTACTGCACAGTATCTTTGCTGTTCCTAGGACTGCGCTCTTCTGGACAGAGATGTCTGATGTTGTTCGTGGGATCTGCTAGAGCCACTCGCCTAGACTTAAACCCCCGGAGAGCAGCCAAATGGCTTTTAGCTAGGCTTTAGCTTCAGTGAAGTGGAAGCTAAATTGGCTAGTCATTCATATGTAAATTAGGTTGTTACCTGGGAATTCTGGAGGGAGGGGAGTGGGGGTGTGTGGATGAGGGGGTGGGGGAGCTGCTAAAAGCTGTGAACTTCCTTTTGTGTTCGTCTTGATGCATTCTCAATCATCCAGGGAAATAAATCTCCAAAAGTCACCAACTTGGAGTGTTTCAGTTTGCCATCTTAGGGAGAAATCAACACACATGGGTGTATGTCCTTTGTTGCTGAGATTTATTGATAAAAACAGTACAAAAAACCAACCATTTGTACACATATTTACAAATAATAATAAAAAGTGAGTGAGTACATTTCAACATTATACCAGTGGTCTGATTGATGCCACAATGGAGCAAATCGAGCAAAGACTGATAAGTTCGCTGCAATTTCCAGTGTGTGGGGATCATTTGTCACCAACTGCATCACGTGCTACAACCCTGGTCTACATATCACCGTTGATGAACAGCTTTTCCCATCAAAGACTCGGTGCTGTTTCCTGCAGAATATTGCAAGTAAACCTGACAAGTTTGGGATCAAGTTTTGGGTGGCTTGCGACCTAAAATCCAAGTACATTTGCAATGTCTTCCCATATCTTGGCAAGGACCCCAATCGTCCCACTGGGGAGAGACTTTCTGAAAATGTAGTAATGAGGCTGATGGAACCATTCCTAGACAAGGGCAGAAATGTTACCACGGACAATTTTTTCACATCGCTTTCACTTGCGCAAAAACTTCTTAGACGGAAAACCACCATCCTTGGCACAGTCAACAAGATTCGCAGGAAAATTCCTCAATCCACTAGACAGACAGATCGCAATGAATTCACCACTCAGGTATGTTGCAGGTCTTTTGTGGTTCTATGTTTATGTGTTTCATTGTGTGTAAAAGGGCTATGGAAATAACAATTTATCTTATTTCTTAGGTGTTTTCAGGAACACGGCAACTGGCCAGCGCCGTGTTCCTCTGCGGACAGTGTACTCCCGAACCATCTGGTCCATCACATCCACGCCACACTTTGTTTTGTTGTAAAGGGTGACAGTGTTTGGCTTCCTTTTGATAGTGTTATCAGTCTGAACCACGCTGTGCATGCTGCTAAGAATATAGACTGTCTTCTTCCGTTTGGCCACATACGCCGTCAGCGTGGCAGCAGAGGTTGAAAACACCTAAGAAATAAGATAAATGGATAGTACTGGATGGTACTTGGATTTTAGGTCGCAAGCCACCCAAAACTTGATCCCAAACTTGTCAGGTTTACTTGCAATATTCTGCAGGAAACAGCACCGAGTCTTTGATGGGAAAAGCTGTTCATCAACGGTGATATGTAGACCAGGGTTGTAGCACGTGATGCAGTTGGTGACAAATGATCCCCACACACTGGAAATTGCAGCGAACTTATCAGTCTTTGCTCGATTTGCTCCATTGTGGCATCAATCAGACCACTGGTATAATGTTGAAAATGCTGAAATGTACTCACTCACTTTTTATTATTATTTGTAAATATGTGTACAAATGGTTGGTTTTTTGTACTGTTTTTATCAATAAATCTCAGCAACAAAGGACATACACCCATGTGTGTTGATTTCTCCCTAAGATGGCAAACTGAAACACTCCAAGTTGGTGACTTTTGGAGATTTATTTCCCTGGATGATTGAGAATGCATCAAGATGAAACACAAAAGGAAGTTCACAGCTTTTAGCAGCTCCCCCACCCCCTCAATCACACACCCCCACTCCCCTCCCTCTAGAATTCCCAGGTAACAACCTAATTTACATATGAATGACTAGCCAATTTAGCTTCCACTTGGCTGAAGCTAAAGCTTAGCTAAAAGCCTACCAGCCATTTGGCTGCTCTCCGGGTTTTAAAGGTAGAAAGGTGCCTGGCACAGCCTGGCAGTGCTACTGCTAGCTTGGCGGCCACTGAACTGAGTTCTC
Source organism: Mchenga conophoros (assembly GCF_057382185.1). Lineage (NCBI taxonomy): Eukaryota > Metazoa > Chordata > Actinopteri > Cichliformes > Cichlidae > Mchenga > Mchenga conophoros. The sequence goes on from NC_140545.1 coordinate 19,247,691, forward strand.
CAATTACCACTGGGACCACTGTTACCTTCACCCTCCACCCTCTCAAGCTGTTCTCTGAGCCCTTGGTACTACTCCAACTTCTTCCAGTTCCTTCTTCCTGATGTTGCTGTCATTCAGTATTGCTATATCTATCACTACGTCCATCTTCTGCTTGACTGCCACTACTATGTCCGGTTGGTTAGCCACCACCATTTTGTCGTTCTGTATCTGTAAGTCCCACAGGATCTCAGCTCAGTCATTCTCCACCACCATAGGGGGCGTCTCCCATTTTGACCTCGGGACTTCCAGGCCATACTTGGCACAGATGTTTCTGTATACTATGCTGGCCACTTGGTTATGGCATTCCATGTATGCCCTGCTAGCATCATGAACCCTGCTGTTACACAGCAAATTCAAAAGTGTTAAATGTTTTGGTGTTAGTAGTCTTCTTGCAAAAGTAGAGTTAATTTTACTCTAAGTAGAGTCGCATTCTTTTAATGTAACTCTGAGGTGTAAAATGATAGTAGTTAAAATCGAGTGTTAAAAATGAGGGTTTCTATGTCAAATCTGGAGGTGTTACAATGGAAACATTAACTCTTGACCTCTTAACTCTGAACTCCTACAGGGGCTATGACACCAATAGAGTAAATTCACAGACTCCGCCCCCAGCACCATAGGCTCCAATCAAAGCTGAAGTGAAGCCGTTTCAGAACATTTTGCTCTACATATTTGAGTTGTTTGCCATGCTTGGTAAGTCATTTTTTCAAAGATTGTTTCAATTATTATTATTAGCTTTTACTTCTGTGGCTCTTTGGAGTTGAGACAAAGCTGTGTGAAAGGTATTGTTTGCGGGCAAATACTACAGCCTTGAAAAAAGCTTGCATGTGAATTTTCAGTCAAACTTTTGGTCAAATACACCTAAAACAATGTCTAGAATGTGAAATGTTGGTATAATGGTGCTACTTGAAGCCTGAAAACGATCTCTCATAAAAAAACAAACAAACTAGCAAACAGTAGTAGCAGATATCCTGACTGGGTTCTACGTTATCATTTAGATCCCTCCAGAGTTTTGTGCACACGGTTTAGGTAAAAATGAAAAAGGTTGAGGTTTTACATTTAGTTCAGTATTACCTGTTGCTGGTGTCCTTGTCTTTTGGGAAAATACTTTACACAAGTAATGGCTCAAAAAGGATTCTTTTTTTTTTACTGTGCTGCAATTGATTACTGGATTATTTGTGCCATTAATTAGTGTCAACTAATTTTTATTCATTCTCCACATAGGATATGCTTGTGAAGATGGAATATGGGGGAGAGCAGAAGTGTGCTGAAGTTCCACAAAGTGATGAATGAAGGACATGCATATTGTGTTGAAGATATAAGTGATGATAATGCTGTTATTTGCATTTACCAGCTCACCTATGTCAGACCTTTTGATAAACAAAATTCTTATGAAAGTGAGAACATGTACACTGTTACATTTTTCAGAAAATGTTTTGAAATTGTGGTGCACAGTTCAGAATAAATGTTTTTCAAAAACAATTGCATCTTTTTAGTAAATGTTTATTTCCAAAAGAAATTTCTAGAAGTTCAGAACAGTAAAATTCCCGCTTTTTAGAATTAATTAGAAGATAACTCTTACGTAGTTAAACTAAAATACTCTTTGAGAGTTAATATATAAACTCTTAACACCTAGTTAGCATTAGTAAGTGTTAAATTATCAACTCCAGACAGATTTGGTGTTTAACACTAAATCAGAGTTAACATACCAACTCTCCAAAAAGAGTTAAATTAACACTCTCTGGTGTGGACCCATATAGACACTTTAATAGTGTTGAAATCAAATCTGACAGTGTTAATTTGGACATGCTGGATTTGCTGTGTATGTGCTGGATTGTCTCAGGGGCATCTTTACACAGCCTGCACCTAGAGTCTTGCCTGTTGTGATAGACCCCAGCCTCAATGGATCTTGTGCTCAGAGCCTGTTCCTGTGCTGCCATGATTAGTGCCTCTATGCTGTCTTTCAGTCCAGCTTTGTCCAGCCACTGGTGGGATTTCTGGATGTCAGCCACTTCCTCTATCTGCCGGTGATACATACCATTCAGGGACCTGTCCTTCCATAATGGTTCCTCCTCTTTCTTGGGTTTCTGCTGCCTGAGGTATTCACTGAGCATGCATGGTCAGGAGCTTCCTGGTCTTGATGTCAGTGGCTTCTATCTCCTCCTTTGGCCAGCAGGTTACCTGATCAGAGGCAGGGCGTAGGTGTTGATAGCCCGGATTTTGTTCTTACCCTTCAGCTGACTCCTCAGGACTTGCCTGACCCTCTGCAGGTATTTGGTGGTTGCAGCTTTTCTAGCGACCCCTTCATGGTTCCCATTTAACTGTGGGATCCCCAGATACTTGCAGCTGTCCTCACTGTCTACAATGTTGCCTTCTGGTAGTCGTTCCCCTCAGTTCTGACTACCTTCCCTCATTTTGTTATCATCCAACTACACCTCTTCAGACTATACGACATTCCAATGTATTTGCTGTATATCCTGGTGGTGCAGGTCAGTGAATCAATGTCTCATGCACTCTTGGTAAATAGTTTGATGTCATCTATGTAGAGGATGTGCCTGATGATTGCTCCGTTCTGTAGTCATTATCCATATCCAGTCTTGTGAGTGATCTCACTGAGGAGGTTCAGGCCTATGCAAAATAGCAGTGGGAGCAGTGCATCCCCTTGGTAGATCCCGCACTTGATTGAGTTTCTGATGAAGGCTCTTAGGGTCCTGTTGATCTTGTATAGTTCTAGGCATTCCAGAATCCAGGTGTGGGGCATCGAGTCATAGGTCTTCTTGTAATCAATCCAAGCAGTGCACAGGTTGGTCAGCCTAGTCTTGCAGTCTCAGCTGACTGCTCAGTCTACCAGTAGCTGATGTTTTGCACCTCTGGTATTCTTGCCAAAGAGATGAGTTGGGCCTGGAGGTGCCAAATTCCACCATTTTGGCCTCCCTCACTTGTGATGATGCAGGGTTGATGAGCTCCTAGACCGATTAGGCACTGCTTGGATTTGACCAAGGGCTACTGGCAGATTCCCTTGACTCCAGATTCCAAATAGAAAATGGCCTTCTCTACTCAGGATGGTTTGTACCAATTTGTCACACTTCCATGGTAAATGGCCTGTATTTGTATAGCGCTTTACTAGTCCCTAAGGACCCCAAAGCGCATTACACATCCAGTCATCCACCCATTCACACACTGGTGATGGCAAGCTACATTGTAGCCACAGCCACCCTGGGGCGCACTGACAGAGGCGAGGCTGCCAGACACTGGCGCCACCGGGCCCTCTGACCACCACCAGTAGGCAAAGGCATATACTGCAGCTGTATATGCTGCTGCCTTATCATCCATAGTGACACCTAGAAAGAGCATATGCAAAGATACAGTGTACCGTCTCACATGTGAGAAAGGACTGCTCACACACTGGAGTCAGAGCCATTGACTTCGACAATGACCTGGCAGGTGCGGTCAGGCATCAACAGGATAGAAGTGGTGGCGAAATGTCCTTCAGAGAGATCAAATGATAACTGGACTTTTGGAGAAGGGAATTCGATTAAAGTTAGGGCAATTTTACTGAAAGCACAAATGAAACAATGATAGTAGTGCTTGCAGTTTGGTGGCACTGGCCAGTCTAGCACCGCCTGCACTTTAGTGGGGTCTGGTTAGAGGCTGTCTTTTTCAACCATATATCAGAGGAAGGAACTGTGTCAACATGGAACTCACATTTTTCACTCTCACGGCATGTCTAATCACCGTCATATCTAATTTTTTTGTCAAAATAATGACTTGGAGAGAATAAGTATGAGTTATTACTGTAATTTTTCCATTGATCATAAGACTTGAAGAGTGGAATGCTTATGACAGAGGTGTTCAACTCCAGGGCTCAAGGGCTGGTGTCCTGCAGGTTTTAGATATCACCCTGGGTCAGCACACCTGAATCAAATGTTCATTACCAGGCCTCTGGAGAATTTCAGGACATGTCGAGGAGTTTAATTTAGTCATTTAAATCAGCTGTGTTGGATGAAGGCCACATCTAAAACCTGCAGGAGACTGGCCCTTGAGGCCTGGAGTTGGACACCCCTGGCTTATGAGTTTCACCCACCAGTACCCCTACCATTACTGGTGAGTGCGGCCCTTTTGGCCACACTCTGGTCCTCTAGTGTGATTTCCAATACCTTTATGAGCTGTCCTTATGTAATGACTGATGTGTCTACTCAGCTCTGTTGCTATGATGCCTGAGATGAGCTTCTATGTTGTGGAGAAACAGGTATTTGGCCAGTAGTTTGTAGGGCTCTTTTTATGATCAGGATTGTTCTGCCCTGTGTTAGCCGGTTTGGATTAGTACCTAGGAGGAGCCCTGTTATTTGTGCTATTTGTGAATTTCAGTTGTGGGTGGGTCTGCCCGTGTGCTATTTTTTCCTTGTAGTAGAGAGTACACCCTGGATGCATCTTAGCAGAACAGGTCATTCTCTTCTCTGATTTATCTCTTCAGCTTAGTTTCCAGAGCTGTGAGCCTTTGTTTGGCAGTTTCTAAATCCTAGGTTTTGAAAACACAATTTTACCTTATTTTCATCCAGGACCTCTCTCTCATGAAACCCTTTTGCATCGATTGATATCCTTCTGGGCTTCTCTGATTTTGGCTTCCAGCTGCCCTCTCTGTGGAGAAGCTTTCTCTACCTGGATCCTTAATCTTATACCCAAGTGCTTCTAGGATTTCTGTGTCAGTCGTTTCAGTGATACTGGTAGTATGAAAGGTGCAAAGAGCAGTTTTTTTTTCTACAATAATCTGATCTGATGGAGCATTGTCAATGTTCCATCACTTCATCAGTTCAATGTTCTCTCATCCCAAACGGTCATGGCAGATGGCTGCCCCTCCCTGAGCCTGGTTCTGAAGGAGGTTTCTGCCTATTAAAAGGGAGTTTTTTCTTCTCACTGTTGCCCAAGTGCTTGCTCAAAGGGGTTCATATGATTGTTTTTCTGTTTGTCTCTGTATGTATTATTGTAGGGTCTACCTTTGATTTGATTTGATTTGATATACCTTTATTAGTCCCACAAGGGGAAATTTCATAAGGCTGCCGACCTATTGCACGCAATGGCGGCGCCATCTTACCCTCCGACCATACATACATTACACAAAACATCACATGGGGAAGACAGGTCAGAGAGGTATAACAATGGAAAAATGCACCACATGAAAGATAAGGAGAAAAAAATAACTCCCCCCAAACTGAGCTCCAACAGGGAGATCAGTTTGTGAACAGAAAAAAACACCTCTGCACATAGCACATGAAAAAACTCTTAATACACCAAAGAAACACATGACAAGCAACAGGGGTGGGTAAAGGGTGAGAGACAGCCGATTTAGACAGTACATCCGGGCCTGCAGCCTGTGCGCTGGTCTCCTTGATCCACCGTCAGCATCGGAAGAGAATAAGCATCGAAGGCGTTTGGAAAGGAAGGGGGGGATGAGTGTGTGGATATCAGTGTATATGTATGTGTGTGCGTGTCCAGAGTTCAGCTGAGACAGTGTCCTTCGCTCTGCTAGGCTAAGTAAACAGTCTTCCAGCCAACCCAGGTGGCCTTCCATGGAATGGGAAGGAACAGACTAAACACAGTCGTTATCAGGGTGTTTTTGTTCGGCTCCAGCCTTGCGACCACAGCTGGCGCGGAGAGGGTATCCGCATGAAGTGATGGTGCTTTTTACTTTAGTGCGAACAGCTCATATGAATTTCAAAGCAGTTCTATACCTTACAATATAAAGCGCCTTGAGGCAACTGGTGTTGTGATTTGGTGCTATATAAATAAAATAAAATTGAATTGAAATGGGGGTTCTCTGTGACAACACAAAGTAGTACATAATTGTGAAGTGGTATTAAAACGATACGTGGTTTTCAAAATTTCAAACAAATTGAAAAGTATGGCATGCATTTGTATTCAGCCCCCTGTACTCTGATGCCCCTAAATAAAATCCAATGCAATCAGTTGGCTTCAGAAATCACCTAATTTGATAATCGAGTTCACCTGTGTGTAATTTTGTGTCATTACAAGTTATGAATATTATATTATAATTATATAACCTATAAATACACCCCACCCCCAAAAAACCCTCCGGAAAAAGATGCAGTACTGACGCCACCATCCAATAGACCAGGGCAAACACAAACAGAATTTGGGCAAGATAGGAAGGGTAGACCCTCCCCCCACCCAATGATACTGCAATCAATTTTGTAACAACCTGCAGGAGCATAACTGATTGAATGTTCTGCCAGAGTCTACATTGATCCCCTTGAATTGAAGATTCAAAAATGAAGATTTTTAATTGTATTTAGTTTTTATTTATTTTGCAATCACAAGACATGTAATACGTTTAAAAAATATACTTTGTTTCCATTATCATCATGTAGATAATTGGGTTGTTGTTTTTTCCAGATAATGCAAATACACTAAGTGGGAATCTGGTTATCGGAACAAACAGATGTTCTATTGCTTGATGTTCTTACATGTAGTCTCTGTACTAAACCTCTAGAGCTTGCAATCCTTAGCTAGTGAGGTGCAAGCTTGAGAATAAAAAAAAAAAAAAAAAACTTATAACAGGCAGTAATTACTATTAGCATAATTTTCTGTTTTCCCTTTGTCTTCTAGCTGTTCCATCTGCACCACAAAATGTCATCTCCATAGTAAATGAGACTTCTCTGATACTGGAGTGGAGTCCACCAAAGGAGAGTGGTGGCCGAGAAGATGTAGTTTACAACATCATATGTAAGAGTTGTGGCAGCGGTCGCAGCGGCTGCACCCGCTGTGGTGACAACGTGCAGTTTATCCCACGTCAGCTGGGACTCACCAACACCCGAGTACATATCAGCGACCTCATGGCTCACACGCAGTACACATTTGAAATACAAGCTGTCAATGGAGTGTCTGATCAGAGTCCTTATTCACCACAGTACACGTCTGTCAACATCACCACCAACCAGGCTGGTGAGGCATGATGTTACTCTAGTGATATTTCAGTGATTTCAGTATTAACTTCTGTTTTAGTAGCTCGAATGTCTGTTAGCATGTTTTCTACACCCTTCAGATCTCTTTGTTTTTTTCTCAGCACCATCAATAGTGTCCATCATCCACCAGGTTAGCAGAACTCCTAACAGCATCACTCTGTCCTGGTCCCAGCCAGATCAGCCCAATGGTGTTATTCTGGACTATGAACTGCAGTATTATGAGAAGGTACATCAGTGCCAACTGATTGAATTAATTTCAATTCAGTTTTATTTATATAGCACCAATTTGCAAAAGCAGTCACCTCAAGGCATCTGAACCTGAAACATTTTGACTCTTAAATTGTACTCAAAAATCTTACAGTTTTAATTATAGACAGATCTGCCTGATTTAAAGTCTTTGGTGTGTGTTATTCAGAACCAAGCAGAATGGAACTCATCTCTAACGAGGAGTCAGACCAACACTGCTGTCATACGAGGTTTAAGGCCTGGAACCATATACGTGTTTCAGGTCCGGGCTCGGACTGTCGCTGGATTTGGACGCTTCAGTGGTAAAATGTACTTCCAAACCATGACTGAAGGTAGGAATCAGATTTGCTGACAAACTAAATTCAGACTTATTTCATACCCTGTGTGCTGCCTAATATATAAGTCTAAATATAAAAATTACTGACATTTTTGTGGTTTGTTGTCTTTTCACCTGTAGAAGAATATAACTCCATTATTCAAGAGAAGCTCCCCCTCATCATTGGTTCATCTGCTGCAGGGGTTGTCTTTATTATTGCCATCACTGTCGTCATAATTGTTTGTCGCAGGTGAGCCACTCTGTGTCCACTCTGTCCCCCAGAAAATGTTCCACTCTTCACCACATTATGGTCTAAAAATCTGGACCAATTTTTTACAAAGCCACAGAAATGATACAGAAAGCACTTTATCAAAAGTGCTGATTATGAATAAAACTGCAACTTGATCCTACAGAAATACACTCAATGACTTTGACCTACAAAAACTGCATTATGTGGTGGCAACTAGGGATGGGTATCGTTTAGGTTTTATCCGATACCGGTGCCAAACCGGTACTTTTGAAACGGTACCGGTGCTTAAACGGTGCTCGAACCGGTGCTCGAACCGGTGCTTAAAGAATGGAGAACACAAAATTGGTCCAAAAACCTCTTATGTTTAGCTGTTTTTTTGTAAAAAGATAACAATGTTAGCCTTTTCTGCAGCTATAGGGCATATATGGTATCACTCTTGGCTGGAAGCAGTGCTTAAACAATGGAAAAAACACAAACTTTGTCCAAAAACCTCTCATGTTTAGCTGTTTTCCACTTTTTCTTTGGTCATTTTAGCCTTTTTGGCCAGGGTGAAGGGAGTATCTGCCATCAAACAAGAAGACAGCCGCTGTAACTATGACGGTGTTTGCTAGTTCACCTTACATGCATTAATGTAATAACGTGGTTAGCCTACTCAATGTAAATTACACACGAACAACATTAACCCTCCTGCCATCCTTTAAAAAACTCACACCCATCACCCTAGGGACCATTCTCAGCCACGCCATAAAAAGACCATATATCCATATTTTATTCCACTTTAAATTAGCCAACCTTGTAAAACTACTTCTCCCTGAAATATTCATGTAAAGTTTTAATTATATTTTCGTTGTTTTAACCCTTCAAATCCCAGTGTTATTACATGAGCGCCCTGTGTTATAAGCCCCAAAAACCAAAAAACGAAACTAAATATTTCCACAAAAAACCAGTTGAAGTAATATGTGATTGTCATTATAAGTAGGCCTTTAGATGGACCAAAGATTGGCACCAACATACATTTTGACCTGCCATTATTTTTTTTTTGCATTTTTTTTGCAATTTAAAAATTAAAACTTCAAGGCCCTGAGTCTTCATTGACATCCAAGAAAAGAAGAAAAAATAAAATCATATGATGATAATTTGGGGTTGAAAAATAGCGTTTATAATGGAAGTCAATGGGCAGAAAATGGTCCCCAGGGTGATGGGTGTGGGGATTTCTGCTGCTCAGCCATTTTAGGCTGATTTAAGGAATTCACACTGGAATATTAACATTGACAGGTAAAAACTATCCTGTGGCAAGTTTGGTTATATTCCACTGAACACAGTGGAAATGGCAGCCATTTAACACATAGCAGTGGCACAAAAAGGTCCCAAGAAGGCAGGAAGGTTAAGCTACTCACGCAGAGAAGAACGGCTGCTGCTACCATCATCATCCGTCATCATTTCTGCTACACTGGCAGGACTAGGGGCCAGGACTCTCCTCTTCGGGTTCTTGGGGGATGTTGCTAACTCCGGGTCCGATAACAGGCACCACTCGGTGTGAGGTCTTGCAGCAAGCTATCAAATACGGTGCATTTCTCGGCTTTTAAAAAAACGCTATGCGTCACCAGGTGTTTCATCAGATTCGAGGTGTTACCTCCTTTGCACAGTATCACCTTAAAGCACTTTTTGCAGGCTGCTGAGTTTGCATCTTTTGCTGTGAAGTACAGCCAGACTGTTGACCGCTTCGTCTTGGGCATTTTTAATCTGCAGCTCTGCTCTAAAAGAACGTACATACCTGGGCCCGCCTACTATCCTTGGAAAGGTAAAATGATTGGCTAGAATCCAAAGTGTATGACATTTCAGGGGAAAAAAAGCACTGAAATAAATCACGGAAATGTGCGCTGCTTTCCGGTCTGGTTACTACCGTTTATGTCAGAACCGGTGCTATAATGGCACCGGATACCGGTACCCATCCCTAGTGGCAACATGCAATTTAGTGTAAAATTATGTATTTAATTAAGAAGCGTCTGTTCTTCTTTAAGTTGCTTGAAGACGTTTCGCCTCTCATCTGAGAAGCTTCTTCAGTTCTAGGGTCAAATGGTGGAGAGTCCCAGATTTAAGCCCTATGGGAGTGTGCCCCCAAGAGGGACCATGGACCCCCTAATGATCCTCTACCTGATCACACGAGCCGAGGTGTGAAAACAGGTGTAGGTCACAATCAGCCAAGGTTTCGGGTGAACTCATTGTGAAACCTAGTCCCACCCTATCATGTGATTTTCTGAGGATTTCCTGGGTTCAGAAGGCCCAGGATTTTCTTTCCAGCTCCTTAGACTACAATGACCTGGTTGACTAAGAACCTTCACAGACATATTTAATTGAAAGCCAATTATGGGCTTCTTTGTAGTGGACAGTTTTAAATAGGGTAGAAACACACGGTTTGTTTGTTTTTCTGGAGTAGTTCAAAGTCAAGACTTGACTATGTCAGGTCATGATTATATACTTAGTAAACATATATTTTGTGTTGTCTTTGTCATGCATCAGTCTTTATTGTACACCATATAGTATAGTATAGCCTGTGCTCTGTTTTGTTTAATAGTTTATGTTATTAGTAGATTTAGTTTTTGTTTTCGAGTTGATGGATCTACATGCAGACTTTTTTGTATTTGTTTCCAGCAAAAGAAATTCTGACAGACCAGAATCTGAATATACAGACAAACTCCAACATTACACCAGTGGTCACAGTATGTACCTTTTTCTAAAAGTTGTTGACATTAAGACTGATAGCCATTAGTGCTGTATTTTATGAAATTAATGTTTTTTCAAGATTGGATGTGGCAAAAAATGACAGAAAGAAATCAAGTTTCCCTGTGTCTTCACGATTCAGTTTTTGCATATATATCTGTTGCTGTTTCTTCTATTTTTCTGTTGAAGTGTCACCGGGAATGAAGATCTACATTGACCCCTTCACATATGAAGATCCCAATGAAGCGGTTAGAGAGTTTGCTAAGGAAATTGACATTTCCTGTGTAAAGATTGAACAAGTGATTGGAGCAGGTAAAACAAAGAGATGCCTTAGAAAGGAAACGATATTAGGTGTAAGTAAAGACAGGCAGTGATTGGTGAGGTTTATGATACTTAGTACGTCAGAATGTGACTGTCTTGACCTTTATTAGTATATTAATTGTCTATTCAAAGAAGGTAATATTAAAGGTTTCTTTATCAAAGGTTAGATTAAGAAGTCACTGTACTGTTGTGACAGTGCTTGGAACTAAAATCAACTTAAACATAGCTTTTCTGCCTAATTGTTCTCTATCATGTCTGCCTAGATTACAGCAGTTTACAAAAACTTTGATAGTTACAGAAGATGATACAAAATGAATATATTATAATACATTACATGTCATTTACCTACTGTAAACCTGATAGGAGAGTTTGGAGAAGTGTGCAGTGGAAACCTCCGACAGCCTGGGAAAAGGGAGATATTGGTGGCCATCAAGACTTTAAAGGCAGGGTACACTGAACGCCAGAGGAGGGACTTTTTGAGTGAAGCATCTATCATGGGTCAGTTTGATCATCCCAACATCATCCATCTGGAGGGAGTGGTTACCAAGAGCAGCCCTGTAATGATCATCACTGAATTCATGGAGAATGGATCCCTTGACTCATTTCTCAGGGTAAAAGAGACACTGTACAATTCAATACAAGTATAGTAGTACGCACGTGTGTGTGTGTGTAGGTGTGTGTGTGTGTGTGTGTGTCATTACTGTACTAAAAAAAGAAGGAAACAGGGAAAAAAAGTAACAATAATATGCAAATGAGGGTGGTTACTCGTCAGATGTCACCGAGCTTAAATTCTTCCATGTATTTTTTATTATATCTGTGGATTGCCATTTTCAGCTTGTTGTCCACTTCTCACACATTTCAGCTTTAAAATTTTGGTCAAGAGGTTTTAAAGTCCATCCATTTTCTTTTGTTTGTATGGGGCATCACATTTCCAAGCAACACAAGTAAAGATAAATCTCTCCAGAGTCTCCTTGGTCTGCCCCAGGGCCGGCCTCCTTCTGGTGGTTCGAAAGAACTCACACCAGAAGCGCCCAGGAGGCATCCTCGTCAGGTGCTCAAACCACCTCAACTGGCTCCTTTCAATGTGGAGGAGTAGCAGCTTTATTCTGAGCCCCTCTCCAATGACTGAACTCTTCATCCTATCTCTAAGGAACAGCCACCCTTCTGAGAAATGTAACTTCTAAAACTAGTATGTGCAACCTAAGGTCAGTGTTGGGAAGGTTACTTTTAAAATGTATTCCACTACAGATTACAGAATACATGTCCCAAAATGTATTTTGTAATGTATTCCGTTACGTTACTCAATGAGAGTAACGTATTCTGAATACTTTGGAATACTTAATACACCATCATGCTTTTTACAGAATCAGAATCAGAAAGGGTTTTATTGCCAAATGTTGAGCGGGTTTACAACATTAGGAAATTGCTGCGGTGCTTCAGTGCAAACATACTGTTATAAATTAAGCTTAAATAGACATGAAAATAAAAATGAGAATAAGAATTAAAAGTGCTAAGTAGATAGATAGATAGATATATACATGATATATACATGAGTGCAGGTGGTGATCAATGCCAAACATGGAATGATGCAGTGAACACAGCGTAGGGTCATGTGTTAGTGGTGGGAACAGTCATACGGTTATTGTTCATGTGTTCAACAGCAGAGGGGAAGAAACTGTTCTTATGGCAAGAGGTTCTGGTGCGAATGGACCGGAGCCTCCTGCCTGAGGGGAGCAGGTCAAACAGACTGTGTCCAGGGTGAGAAGGGTCAGCTGAGATCCGAGCTGCACGCCCCAGTGTCCTGAAGGTGTACAGGTCCTGCAGAGATGGGAGTCTGCAGCCAATCACCTTCTCAGCAGAGCGCACAACACGCTGCAGTCTCTGTTTGTCCCTGATAGTGGCTCCAGCGTACCACACGGTGATGGAGGAGGTGAGGATGGACTCGATGATTGCAGTGTAGAATTGCATCATCGTCCGTGTTGGCAGGTTGAATTTCTTCAGCTGCCTCAGGAAGTACATCCTCTGCTGGGCTTTCTTAATGACGAAGGTGATGGTGGGCACCCACTTCAGGTCCTGGGTGATGGTGGTACCCAGGAAGCGGCATGAGTCCACAGAGGTGATGGGGTGTCAGTCAGGATGATGGGGGGGAGTGGGGCTGTGTGCTTCCTGAAGTCCACAATAATCTCCACTGTCTTCTGGGCATTCAGCACCAGGTTGTTGTGGCTGCACCAAGACACCAGACGTTCAACCTCCCTCCTGTAGGCAGACTCATCCCCGTCAGAGATGAGCCCAATGACGGTGGTGTCATCTGCAAACTTGATTAGCTTGACAGACTGGTGGGTGGAGGTGCAGCAGTTAGTATACAGGGAGTAGAGCAGGGGAGAAAGAACACAGCCCTGAGGGGAGCCGGTGCTGATGGTCCGGGAGTCCAAGACATTCTTTCCCAGCCTCACATGCTGTTTCCTGTCCGTCAGGAAGTCAGTGATCCACCGGCAGATGGGATCAGGCACATTCATCTGGGAAAGCTTGCCTCGGAGATGGTCTGGAAGGATGGTATTGAAGGCAGAGCTGAAGTCCACAAACAGGATCCTGGCGTAGGTTCCTGGGGAGTCCAGATGCTGCAGGATGAAGTGTAGGGCCATGTTGATGGCGTCATCTACAGACCTGTTGGCTCTGTATGCAAACTGCAGGGGGTCCAGGAGGGGGGCCGTGAGGGTCTTGAGATAGGAGAGAACCAGGCGCTCAAAAGACTTCATGACCACAGATGTCAGAGCCACGGGTCTGTAGTCATTTAGTCCAGTGATCCTAGGTTTCTTGGGGACAGGGATTATGGTAGAGGACTTGAAGCAGGCAGGCACATGACATGCCTGCAGTGAGGAGTTGAAAATGCCAGAAAACACTGGGGCCAGCTCGTTTGCACAGTGTCTGAAGGTGGCAGGAGACACACCGTCTGGGCCGGGAGCTTTTTGAGCATTCAGACTCTTAAACTGCTTCCTCACACCTTCTTCAGGAATATAAAGAGTTGTGGTGGGAGGAGGTGGTGTGAAATCCTCTTTTGTGTGGGGTGAGGAGGGGGGTGTTGTAGGTGAAGTGTTTGAAGGTGGTGATGGCTCTATGGAGGGGGGAGAGGTGGGGGAATGAGTGTCCAAAGTGTCTCTATTGTTGGGGCCGTTGGAGGTGTGAAGGCTGCCTGATGGCTCGTCAAAACGGCAGTAAAAGTCGTTGAGGGTGTTGGCCAAGAGCAAGTCATCAGTGGAGTGGGGGGTTTTAGGCTTGTAGTTGGTGATATTCCTAAAACCTTTCCACACAGAGGCCGAGTCATTCTCTGAGATCTGCTGCTGGTAAACTCATCCAAGCTGTTAGAAGCAGCCTTCATTGTGTCCCAGTCTGTAGACTCCAAACACGTGCGAAGCCCCTCCACAGCCTCGTTGCTCCACAGTTTTTTGGTCCTCACGACAGGTTTGGAGAGCTTCAGCCTCTGTCTGTACGCGGGGATTAGGTGGATCATGACTGTCTTGTTTCTTTATGTTGTTATGGGTTTTTAAGAATCACAGTCTACTCCGAGGTAACTCCCGTTGCTCTCTAGCTCCCCCTACAGTCTAGGAGTATTAACAACATAAAACATGATACTAGGCAAATAAGGATTTGTTGTTATCATTACGTCTTCCTTTTTTTTCAACAATAAAATAACATACCTACTTTCACAAACATAAACAGTCTCTATTTGTTTTTTACTTGTTAAACCAGGCTTTATCAAAGTAACGTTAACAACACAACTAGTTTTCAACAATTATGGTCCATTCAACACTAGTAACCAAACATAGTGAAACTTGCATAGATACTATGACATCATCTTCCAAACAACATGTCAACACATTACATCTGTTCGATCAGTCTCATAGGTGGCTTTACTTGTCTTACAGATCTTCTCAGTGTTTGTTCTTGTGTATGTGTAGGTGTTTCAGGTGATAGTGTCTCATGTGTGTGTTGGGGTTGTTCAGCAGCCTCCAACCTCTGCTCCACTACTACTGGTCCCTTAATAAGATCTCGGCGATTTCTTCGCAGCATAGCTCCATCTTCTGTCTGAATGATGTATGATCGTGGCTGATCTTTCCTTAGAACAGTCGCTTTCTGTGCCCATGCGTTGGATTTGTCTTTGAATCTCACTTGATCCCCAGCATGCAGTTCAGGTAGGTGTTTTGTTCCTCTGTCATAATAGAACTTCTGCTTTGCTTTTTGTTGCTCCTTAAACTTCTTCACGCTGTTTCCCTCTTTTGTTTTAAGCAGATTATCCTGAATGGGCAGGTTTGATCTCAGGCGTCGTCCCATAAGAAGCTGTGCTGGTGACATACCACACTCAAGTGGCGTTATGCGGTATACTAGCAGGCTTTGGTAGAAGTCAGCACCACTGTCTCTCGCCTTACTCATCAGCCTCTTCACTGTTTGGACGGACTTTTCCACTAGTCCATTAGATTGTGGGTAGTGCGGGCTTGATGTTGTGTGAACAAAGTCCCATTCTTTGGCAAACTGTCCAAACCTAATATTGGAGAATTGTGGTCCATTGTCTGTGAACACTTCACTTGGCACACCGTGTCGTGCAAATACAGCTTTCATAGAGGTGATTACAGCCTCTGCTGTTGTTGTTTGCAGTCTACATACTTCCGGATACAAAGAGTAGTAGTCTGTGACCACAATATAGTCCTTTCCTCCAGACACAAAGAGGTCAGCCCCCACTTTCTGATATGGTCGGTCTGGCACTGGGTGCGGCTTTAGTGGCTCGGCAGGATTGCTTGCTTGATATGTCAGACATGTTGAACAGTTCGACACTTCATTTGTCACATCCTGATTAATCCGTGGCCAGTACATCACCTCACGTGCTCTCCTTTTACATTTTTCCATGCCTAGATGCCCTGCGTGTATCTTTTTGAGCATCTCTCCTCGCAGGCTCTTTGGGATGACAATTTTACTTCCCTTGAACACCACATCATGCACTACAGACAGTTCTGCTCTGCAGTTCCAGTACTCTTGAATAACAGGTGAGCAGTTTTGCTTACAGCTGGGCCATCCATCTATGATGGTTTTGCGCAGTGCTTGTAACGTTCCATCTTTGCTTGTCTCCGTTCTGATGAGCTCCATCTTCCCTTCTGCAACAGGAAGTGCACTTGTGACCATGCTCACATATGCTCTTACATCATCATCCATCTTGGCGTTCGCTGGCTCATTCGGATCAACAGCTCGGGATAATGTGTCAGCTGTGTACATCAACTTGCCAGGTGTGTACATCACGTTAAGCGTGTAACGTTGCAGCCGGATCATCATTTTTTGGATTCTCAGTGGACAGTCATTTAGTGGTTTTTGGAACAATGCTATCAGTGGCTTGTGGTCAGTTTCAACACTGATGGCCTGCCCAGACACAAACTGGTGAAATCTCTCACAGGCGTACGTTATGCTGAGCAGTTCTTTTTCAATCTGTGCATATCTTGTCTCTGCGTCTGTCATGGATCGCGATGCATATGCAACAGGCTGCCACTCATCATACTTCTGCAGAAGAACAGCTCCAAGCCCACTCTGTGATGCATCTGATGAGATCTTAATAGGTCTCATTGGATCATAAAACTTCAGAACTGGTTCCTTTGTAAGCAGATCTTTCAAGTCACGCCATGCTTTCTCATGTTCATGATTCCACTCCCATTTGATTCTCTTTTCACTCTGCACATCTTTCTTGCATTGCGGCCTCGGCATGTTTTCAATTGCAGACACCTTTTGAGGATCTGGTCTGATGCCTTCACTGCTCAGGATATCTCCAACGAATGTCAGTTCCTTCGCCCCAAGCTGACATTTCTCTTTGTTCAGCTTCAGATTGGCTTTTCTGGTTGCTTCAAGAACATTTCTCAGTCTCATGTCATGTTCAGCTTTTGTGCTACCCCACACAATGATGTCATCCATTGACGTGTCGACTCCCTCCAGGTGTTCATAGATCATGTGTATTGTTTTGTGATACACCTCAGGTGCTGAAGCAATGCCAAACGGCAGTCGCCGGAATCTGTACCTGCCAAATGGGCTGTTGAACGTGCACAGTTTTGAACTTGCTTCGTCCAGCTTCAGTTGCCAAAATCCTGATGAAGCATCTAGCTTGCTAAAGTACTTCGCTTTTGCAAACTGTGACATTATCTCTTCTCTTGTAGGTAGTTTGAAATGTTCTCTCTTTATTGCTCTATTCAGATCTCTAGGATCCATGCAAACTCTGAGCTTTCCAGTCTTTTTCTCCACAATAACAAGAGAACTCACCCACTCCGTTGGTTCATCGATCTTTTCAATCACTTCCAGGTTTTCCATCCTGTCCAACTCAGCTTTCAGTGGCTTTTGTAGAGCAAATGGTACTTTGCGGCATGGATGAATGACTGGTGTTACACTTTCATTGACTCTGATTGTGTGTTCTCCAGCAAGGCAACCAAGTCCCTGAAATAGGTCACCATATTCCTTCATCAACTCATTATAGTCCATGTCATCATCAGTTTCCACAACGAGCACTCTTTTCACTAGGTTCAGACTCTCACAGGCATGTAACCCTAGTATAGGCTGCACAGTCTTCGGTACCACAATGAATGTTAGCGTGTGCTCCTTGTCTTTGTGTGTCACTTTAACCATGCATTTTCCTTTCACAGGTATTTCTGCACCTGAGTATCCACTCACTTTCACCTTCGTTGCATGCATTTTAGGTCTAGGTCTGATTTTCTTGAACTCTGCTTCTGATATGACATTCACTTGAGCTCCAGTATCCAGCTTGACTGTCATGAGTGTGTCATTCACAGTGTCATTATCCAGTCCTTTTCACCTGTCACTGCAGCTACATAGAGTTCCTCTGTGTCTTCTTCATCCACAGTATGGACTGCACTTTGTTTCAGGGTTTGAGCTTTGCAGCACCTAGCATAATGGTTATTTTTGTTACATGTATTGCATCTTTTCCCATATGCTGGACATTTTTTAGGAGGATGTTGCATTCCGCAGCGACCACAAGTCTTTTCTTTTCTGTCCCTGTTTGCTGGCGATTTCAATTGCAGTTTCATTTCAGCTGCAGCACTCTCCTTTTTGACTCTGTGTGTGTTCTTATTCACAGCATCCACTCTGCAGCTGTCACTAAGCAGTTCTTTAGCTTGTGCCCTCACTGTTTCAGCTGCTCTGCACAGTGTTAATGCTTTTTCCAGGTCAAGATTTTCCTCTCTCAGTAGCCTCTCTCTCAGACCGTTGTCTGGAATCCCGCACACAAGTCTGTCTTTTATCAAAGAGTCTGTCAGTCCTCCAAATTCACATGTTTTACTCCTGTTCTGCAGCTCTGTGACATACTGATCTATTGTCTCCCCTGTCTTCTGTACACATGTGAAGAATCTGTGCCTCTCAAATGTCACATTTCTCTTAGGTATGCAGTAAGCCTCAAACTTCTCCATTATTTTATTCAGCTTCATTCCGTCACCATCAGTAAACGTGAAGTTATTATAGACTTCCAGTGCCTTATCACCCACTATATGCAAAAACACTGATGCTTGCTTTTTATCACTTGCCTCGTCAAGTCCAATTGCTGATAGGTACAACGTGAAACGTTGCTTAAATCTTCTCCAATTTTCAGCCACATTTCCAGTCAACTGAAGAATCGGTGGTGGGTGTAAGCCGTCCATGCTTTCACTGCGTTCACTGCTAAGCTGATCCGTCGGTACTGCTATATTGTAGTCCGTTACCTTTCTTCAAGTCCATCTTCTGACACCATGTCTTCTTTATGTTGTTATGGGTTCTTAAGAATGACACCATTACTTGAAGAGAAGGTATTTTATCGAACTGTGGTTCACATGTAAACAAAGCTTCGCCATCACAGTCTACTCCGAGGTAACTCCCGTTGTTCTCTAGCTCCCCCTACAGTCTAGGAGTATTAACAACATAAAACATGATACTAGGCAAATAAGGATTTGCTGTTATCATTACAATGACGTGGTCAGAAAGTCCGAGTGAAGCGCGGGGCACCGCACGATAGGCCCCGCTGATCGTGCTGTAACAGCGGTCTAATGTCCTCTCCTCTCTGGTCGGGCATTTAATATACTGCTTGTATTTGGGAAGCTCATGGCTCAGATTGGCTTTGTTAAAGTCCCCAAGAGCAATGATGAGAGAGTCCGGGAATGTCCGCTCCATGTGCAGTATCTGCTCCGCGAGTGCGCACTGAGCTGCCTGCGCATCCGCATCTGGCGGGATGTAAACAGCGGCCAGGATGAATGAAGCAAACTCCCGCGGAGAATAAAACGGTTTGCAGTGAATAAAAAGGTATTCCAGAGAGGAAGAGCAGTGCTGAGCAATCACTGTTACATCTGTGCACCAGCCACTATTAATGTAGAAGCAGACACCTCCACCTTTGGTCTTACCAGAGAGAGAGGCCTGCCGGTCCGCGCGCAGCAGATGAAAGCCCTCAAGCTTGAGCGCGCTGTCCGGGATGTCCTCACAGAGCCACGACTCCGTAAAACATAAGACACAGGAGGAGGCAAAGTCTCTGTTCATGCTTCTCATCAGGGCCAGCTCGTCTATTTTATTCCTGAGTGAGCGTACATTGGAAAGGAAGATCCCAGGAAGAGCAGTTCGCAGTCCACGTCTCCTCAGACGCACGAGTGCGCCGGCTCGCTTACCTCTCTTTCGGCGTCTCACTTTCCTGATCAGAGTCTGCAGTAAATCTGCCGCAGATGCGACAAATATTGGAAGTAAATCCACAGGTGTTGTAGTCCTGTAGTTAAGAAGCTCTTCTCTGGTATAAGAATATCCAGAGGAGTGCCCAGACACAGAAGTTATGCACAAAAACAAAACAGAAGTAACGCACTGAAGCACCAGGGCATCCATACGCGGCGCCATCTTGGATCATCTACAACTACATGTGTACTATTGCTGTGTGATTTATTACTATTACTGAAGGTCCGCTGCTCCGAAGCGTAGTAAAGAGACTTCTGGCTAATACGGCGGGTTCCGTGTCGGGCTCGTAGTCGAAAAATAGCTTTACTTTGTTGTCTGGGTCAACTTTGCTTGCGAGAGACAGAGAGAGGCGAGAGACAGAGAGAGGCATTGAAAGGCTGCTCCAACTGAACTTATTGTTTCGGAGGAAAACATGAACACGGTGTACAGTCGAGTCTTAATAGTGTACTTACAACTGGGCTCGTCAGGCACTCTTCTTGGCTGCAGTGGTTATTATTATATTTACATGCTTCCAGCTCCAGCTCTCGATAACAACTCCCTCCTCTTGCTCACAAACACATAACGTGTATGGCAGTCCATTCTCCCTGCAGCACAAACTACACTGTCTATGATGCTACATTCTTTAGAGCTATGCCTGTAGCATTCTGCCTATTAGCTTAGCACAACAACAACAACAAAAAGGCGCAGAGAGAGAGCATCACCCTGTAACCATGGCAACCGTAACGCTGCTGCCTGGAGCAACAGAACATAGCTGTCAAACAAAACCCAAACAGTCCTGACCCGCCAAAATATGAAACAGGAAAGTACCGCCGTGTAATCCATTTATTTCAACAAAGTGACTGTATTCTAAATACCTCCTTTTTAAACGGTAACTGTAATGGAATACATATTTTGTATTTTAAATACATAACGACGGTACATGTATATTTAAATACGTAACGGCGGTACATGTATTCCGTTACTCCCCAACAATGCCTAAGGTCAGAAGCACCCCACTCGCACTCTACACAATGTGAATACAGTACCCGCCTGAGTCATCTGACGGTCACTTCAGCTTCAAGGTAGACAGAAAGTGTTGTTCCATGGCCTCACAAACTCTTCCTACACCTGAGTATTTGCTTCATTTTTTCCTACCAGTGCTCATCAGTTGCCTCTGAAGTCCCACAGGCTAACCTTCTACAACTTGATGGCTCCCTTCATCTCCAATGCCCACTATCTGGTTTGAGGATTACAACCCTGACAGGCACCAACCACCTTGTTTCACACAGCTCCTTGCAGCAACCTTAGCAACACACGTGCAGAATATGGTTCATTTGGACTCAATGTCAAGTTCTGCTGGAGGTGGGAGTTGAAGATCTGCTGTACCAGGGTCTCTGCCAGGCATTCCCAGCATTCCCATTCCCTCCACAACATGTTTGGGTGTACTAGGTCCAGAATCCTCTCCCCCACTACCTGATCCAGCTCACTACCAGGTCGTGATGAGATGGCAGCTCAGCTCCCGTCTATTAGCCAATTATCCAGAACATATATCTCTGGCCTAGGGTGTCTTGGTGCCACGTGCACCTAGACACATCCTTATGTTTAAACATGGTCTACGTTATGGACAAACTGTGATTTGCACAGAAGTCCAAACACGAAACACCACTTAAGTCCAAATCAGACAGGTCGTTGTTCTTGATCAGCTCCCTCCAGTTCTCTAGTTCAGTAGGACAACAGAGTCACCAAATGGAGCACCCTCAATCATCCCAGTCAGTGACTGTAAGAAGGTTGGGTTATAATAATAACAATACTATTTATAAGAATAATAATATCTGTTGTTTGGCACATAAGTGCAAATGACAGTCAGGACCTATCCCCTGAACCAAAGTGTCTCAAAAGTGAAAAGAATACCAAGAGCAACTCTAGACTGGAACAGAGTCCAATCCCCAGGAGGCTGGTTCCAGAGCTCAATGCTTGCCTTAATGTGAGCCCAACCTGTATCTCTCAACCTCTTGAACCTCTTGAACCTTGAACCTCCTTTCCCACCAGGAAGGGTTTGATGTTTCACGTCTTAATAGCTAGCCTTGATAGGCAGGAATCAGACTGCCATCCACTTTTGGGTGGCTGTAGCTCAGGAGGTCGACCAGGTCATCTGCTCATCAGAAGATTCGTGGTTTGATCTCTGGCTCCCCCAGTCTGTCATGCCAAATAACCTTGGGCAAGTCCGAGTGCTCTGGGAGAGTAGAAAAGCGGTATATTTTTCCCCCTCGTTGTATATTGGTTTCTCTTCTTCTTACTTTTGCACCTTTGTGGTCCTGCTACCCAATTTTGCTGTGCAAGAAATTGCACAATGACAAAAAAAAGCTCTAAGTCTCTAAGTCTAAGTCTATATAAGAATCAGTCCATATACCATTTACACTGCATCTCCTGGTGCATGTTGTTTCTTCTTATCTGCTAATTGTCTTATCTGCTTGAACAAAATGGTGCCGGTGAGGTCGGCTGCCGTGCTGGATGCTCTGCCCCAACTTCTCCACTTTTTGCAGTTTTTCGTCACTTTTTGCTATATCTGCCATAATCTTGCATGGGCATCATGCAAAACACACAAATTTGCTACAGCAGAGACACTTTGGTTTCTATTGGTCTACAATACACAAACATTTCACCATGTTTAACTCCGGACCCAACCTGGCCAAAGGAGATCCTGAGAGAGAACAAAGGACGCGACCCTAAGCGACGGCCTCGAGGTAAAAGAGCCAGCATCAGGAACAGGCTACGGGCTCGCGCACACCGCACACCCATGCCCAGTATCCTGCTAGCCAATGTTCAATCCATCGAGAACAAGCTTGATGACCTCAGAGCCAGAATCAAGTTCCAGAGAGACATTCGGGACTGCAACCTCCTCTGCTTCACCGAGACTTGGCTGAACCCAGCGATACCAGACCACGCCGTGCAGCCGACGAGGTTCTTTCCGGTTTACCACATGGACAGGAAAATGGAGTCGGGGAAGAAAAGAGGTGGTGGAGTGTGTTTGATGGTGAACAACAGATGGTGCGACAGCACAAACATCTCCCCACTCACACGCTCTTGCTCGCCCAATCTGGAGCTTTTGATCGTTAAATGTCGCCCTTTCTATCTCCCTCGGGAATTCACTACGGTCATTGCCTGCACTGTTTACATTCCACCTCACGCGGACTCGGACACTGCCTTATGTGAGCTACATGAGGCTCTCACACATCAACAAACACTCCACCAAGATGCCGCACTCATTGTTATGGGAGATTTTAACAGAGTGAATCTCAAACGGACATTTCTCAACCTTCACCAGCACATCAACTGCCCCACCCGGGGCACTAGGACATTAGACCACTGCTACACCCCGTTCAAGAACTGTTACAAGGCTCAGCCCCTGCCGGCATTTGGAAAATCGGACCATGCCGCCATCTTCCTCATGCCTGCTTACAAACAAAGGCTAAAGCAGCAACCACCAATCAGGAGGGAGGTCGCTCGCTGGACGGACCAATCAGTGGCGCTGCAGGACACACTGGATGACGCAGACTGGGACATGTTTTGGCGCAGCTCTGATGACATCAACATATTTACGGAAGCGGTTGTGGGATTTATCGGGAAACTAGCAGACGACACAGCAGAAAGAACTATCATCCGAACGTTTCCCAACCAGAAGCCGTGGGTGGATAAAAACATCCGCGACGCTCTGAGATCACGCACCGCTGCCTACAATGAAGGGCTCGTCTCCGGTAATATGGACCTATACAAGGCTGCGTCCTACAACGTACGCAGCGCGGTCAGAAAGGCAAAGCGGAGCTACGGGGAAAAACTAAAGTCACAACTACGACAGTGCGACTCTAGGAGCCTGTGGAAAGGACTGCGGACTATAACGGACTATAAACGACCAGCTTCTTCAATGATGAATGCCGATGCTTCACTGGCTGATGAGCTGAACACGTTTTATGCTCGCTTTGACACTGCAGCAATTAAAACAACAAACGGCTGTGCGCGCTCGGAGTGCACCAGTGAAGAAAATGCATTTGTCATCACAGAGCATGCCGTGAGGAACACCTTCAGGAGGGTGAACACCAGGAAGGCAGCAGGACCAGATGCAATCCCTGGCCGGGTCCTTAGAGCCTGCGCTGACCAGCTAGCACCGGTGTTCACGGAGATCTTCAACCTCTCCCTGGCCCAAGCTGTGGTTCCCACGTGCTTCAAACGGTCCATTATTGTTCCTGTTCCAAAGAAACAACAGCCCGCTTGCCACAATGACTACCGTCCAGTAGCACTGACTTCAATTGTGATGAAGTGTTTTGAAAGACTGGTGAGAGATCACATCACTTCTTCACTTCCTGCCACCATCAACTCACTTCAGTTTGCTTACCGGACTAATCGTTCCACAGACGATGCCATATCTCACCTGCTCCACACATCCCTGAGTCACCTGGACACTGGCAGAGGGAATTATGTTAGGATGCTGTTCGTGGATTACAGTTCAGCATTCAACACAATAATTCCCTCTAAGCTTTTCACCAAGTTGACGGATCTAGGACTCAGCTCGTCACTGTGTCAGTGGATCCTCAACTTCCTCACAGACAGACCCCAATCAGTGAGGGTGGGAAAACAAGTCTCCCCCTCCATCTCACTCAGCACTAGAGTGCCTCAGGGCTGTGTTTTAAGCCCCCTGCTGTACTCACTGTACACTTATGACTGTGTAGCCACATCAGACACCACCTCCATTGTCAAGTTTGCTGACGACACTGCTGTTGTGGGCCTGATCTCCGACAACATCGAGACAGCCTACCTGGAGGAGATTAGGAACCTGGAGACCTGGTGCCAGGAGAATAACCTCCTCCTAAACATCAGCAAGACTAAGGAGCTGATCGTGGACTTCACTACAAAGCAGACGAGGAATTACAAACCCCTCATCATCAGTGGCACGCCAGTGGAGAGAGTGGACAGTTTCCGATACCTGGGTGTCCACATCACTCAGGACCTGTCATGGTCCTGCCACATCAACTCCCTGGTTAAGAAAGCCCGTCAGTGTCTCTTCTTCCTCAGAAGACTTAGAAAAAAGAAAAAAAAAGAAGACTTAGAGACTTCCATCTGCCACTGAAGGTGCTCAAGAACTTCTACTCCTGCACCATCGAGAGCGTCCTGACGGCAAACATCTGCACCTGGTTTGGGAACAGCACCAAGCAGGACAGACGAGATCTGCAAAGAGTGGTGCGCTCAGCCGAACGCATCATTCAATCAGAGCTCCCTGACCTGCTGTCCATCTACACCAAGCGGTGCAAGTCCAAAGCTAGGAAGATTATGATGGACCTCTCCCATCCCAACAATGGACTCTTCTCACTGTTGAGGTCTGGGAAGCGCTTCCGCTCCCTTAAGGCCAAAACAGAGAGAATGAGGAGGAGCTTCTTCCCCCAGGCTATTCGGGGCCTGAACCAGGTGTAGGACTGGACTCTCCCACACACGTCACTATAAGACTGGACTCTCACACACATCACCACACGCACCACCACACATTTCCTATAATCCTATAATTCCTATAATTTATAATCTTTATAAACTTTATAATCTCTTCTGAAATTTGCACATTCTTTACTGTAAATTCCTAAGTTCATTTGTAAATTTTTGTAGTAAACTGTAATTGTAAATATTGTAAAACTTTTCTTCTGTCATTTAATGGTCGGGCATTGTACAGCTACAAGCATTTCACCCCGATGTCATACTGTGTATGGTTGTGTGTGTGTGACAAATAAAATTTGAATTTGAATTTGATAATGGAGACCATGAGGTGTGTTTTGTGGTGTGTGTGTGTGTGTGTGCTAGAGCTGACCTTGCCATGTTACTTTATGTGGCTGTCAAAACATGATTGTACTACCAATTAAGCATATTAGGTGATGTGCATCTCTGTAATGAGAAGGGGTGTGGTCTAATGACATCAACACCCTATATCAGGTGTGCATAATTATTAGGCAACTTCCTTTCCTTTGGCAAAATGGGTCAAAAGAAGGCCTTGACAGGCTCAGAAAAGTCAAAAATAGTGAGATATCTTGCAGAGGGATGCAGCAGTCTCAAAATTGCAAAGCTTCTGAAGCGTGATCATCGAACAATCAAGCGTTTCATTCAAAATAGTCAACAGGGTCGCAAGAAGCGTGTGGAAAAACCAAGGCGCAAAATAACTGCCCATGAACTGAGAAAAGTCAAGCGTGCAGCTGCCAAGATGCCACTTGCCACCAGTTTGGCCATATTTCAGAGCTGCAACATCACTGGAGTGCCCAAAAGCACAAGGTGTGCAATACTCAGAGACATGGCCAAGGAAAGAAAGGCTGAAAGACGACCACCACTGAACAAGACACACAAGCTGAAACGTCAAGACTGGGCCAAGAAATATCTCAAGACTGGTTTTTCTAAGGTTTTATGGACTGATGAAATGAGAGTGAGTCTTGATGGGCCAGATGGATGGGCCCGTGGCTGGATTGGTAAAGGGCAGAGAGCTCCAGTCCGACTCAGACGCCAGCAAGGTGGAGGTGGAGTACTGGTTTGGGCTGGTATCATCAAAGATGAGCTTGTGGGGCCTTTTTGGGTTGAGGATGGAGTCAAGCTCAACTCCCAGTCCTACTGCCAGTTTCTGGAAGACACCTTCTTCAAGCAGTGGTACAGGAAGACGTCTGCATCCTTCAAGAAAAACATGATTTTCATGCAGGACAATGCTCCATCACACGCGTCCAAGTACTCCACAGCGTGGCTGGCAAGAAAGGGTATAAAAGAAGAAAAACTAATGACATGGCCACCTTGTTCACCTGATCTGAACCCCATTGAGAACCTGTGGTCCATCATAAAATGTGAGATTTACAACGAGGGAAAACAGTACACCTCTCTGAACAGTGTCTGGGAGGCTGTGGTTGCTGCTGCACGCAATGTTGATGGTGAACAGATCAAAACACTGACAGAATCCATGGATGGCAGGCTTTTGAGTGTCCTTGCAAAGAAAGGTGGCTATATTGGTCGCTGATTTGTTTTTGTTTTGTTTTTGAATGTCAGAAATGTATATTTGTGAATGTGGAGATGTTATATTGGTTTCACTGGTAAAAATAAATAATTGAAATGGGTATATATTTGTTTTTTGTTAAGTTGCCTAATAATTATGCACAGTAATAGTCACCTGCACACACAGATACCCCCCTAAAATAGCTAAAACTAAAAACAAACTAAAAACTACTTCCAAAAACATTCAGCTTTGATATTAATGAGTTTTTTTGGGTTCATTGAGAACATGGTTGTTGTTCAATAATAAAATTATTCCTCAAAAATACAACTTGCCTAATAATTCTGCACTCCCTGTAGAACCTGGTACCCTGGTACTCTCTTTTTCAAGAGAATTTGTACAGTTTAATATCTGAAAAAGGCTGCACATGGAAGCAGGCAGAGTGGTTGAGACATAATGCTCAGACATTTATCCAAAAGAGTCCAGTGTTTTTTTCCAATTAGTTTTATAACAACCTGTGATGTTTGGAGAGTCAGCACATGTGATTTTTGTGGAGTGAATTTACATTAATTTACACTAATTTGATGTTGTTTTCTTGAAAGCAAAATGATGGCCAGTTCACAGTGATACAGCTGGTGGGAATGTTGCGCGGCATTGCAGCAGGAATGAAATACTTGTGTGACATGAACTATGTCCATCGAGACCTGGCAGCGAGGAACATCTTGGTCAACAGCAACCTAGTGTGCAAAGTGTCTGACTTTGGCCTGTCACGTTTCCTTGAAGAGGATACTTCAGACCCCACTTACACCAGTGCTCTGGTGAGTCCTTATCAGTGACTATGGAGACCTTCATTCAGTACATTTCATTTATAATACTTCAAATTGTATTATAAATTCTGTCATAAATGAACTTCTTCTTCTTCTTAGGGGGGAAAGATTCCCATCAGGTGGACAGCACCAGAGGCCATTCAGTACAGGAAGTTCACCTCCTCAAGTGACTGCTGGAGCTATGGCATAGTCATGTGGGAGGTGATGTCATATGGAGAGAGGCCCTACTGGGACATGAGTAATCAAGATGTGAGTAAAGCCCTTTAAAATTACTGGTATTTGTGTTTAAGATAAACAATGATAAACTGCCAGGTAGTGGTAGTTGTTCCCTTGGGCTTAGCAGTTTCAGTTAAGTAGTTTCAATTTACTGCCAAAAGAATGTGATAACGGCCCATTATTGCTTCTGTAGTCAGTCAGAGAAAATCTTTTGTGACTGAAATTGTACCCTGAAATCAGCACGTCGCAGAGAAATGAGAAATGTGAACGAACTAAATAAACTTTGATGCACACTACTTACTCCTGAAAAACAACCCCATCGCTCCGCCACCAAATTTTAAGCTTTGACACAATACAGTTAGATAAGTACTGTTCTCATGGCAATTGCTCAAACCAGAGGCATCCATCAGATTGCCAGATGGAGACACGTGATTTGTCACTCCAGAAAACACATCTCCACTACTCTAGAGTCTGGTGGTGGTGTGCTGTAGGCCTCTGGATCCGATGCTGTTTTCAAACCCATGAAGCTCTCTATGCACTGTTGTTGAGCTAATCTGAAGGCCACGTGAAGTTTGGAGGTCTGTAATGATTTACTCTGTCCATAAAGGTGGTGACCTCCGTGGCAACCTCGTACTACACAGTGTTAAACATGTCCATGTCCCAACTTATTTGAGATTCCAAATGGCTCTTTTTCTTAAAATAGTACATTTTCTCAGTTTAAACATTTGCTATGAGAATAATATATCAGTTTATCAGATTTGCAAGTCATTTCTTTTTTCTTTTTAAATCCTGTCCTGTTTGTCAGCTTTTTGCAATCAGAATTATGATCTGAATGCATTCAGTTTTTATTTACATTTTGCACCTTATTCCAAGACTTTTGTTTTAACCATGAGTTTTCATGCAAATTGTTTTAGGTAATCAATGCCATAGAGCAGGACTACAGGTTGCCACCCCCTATGGATTGTCCTAGTGCACTACATCAGCTAATGCTTGACTGCTGGCAGAAAGATCGCAACAACCGACCCAAATTCAGCCAGATTGTCAGCACACTGGATAAGATGATCCGCAATCCCAACAGCCTGAAGGCCATGACACCATTGTCATCAAGGTATGACAGGAAGAACAATTATTTCACGCTGAGAGTTGCTGACACCCAATCATCTTTTTAACTTCTAGTTCTTTTGTCTTTTTCTATCCACCATTTAGTGTTCATTTAGCTCTGCTTGATCGCAGCACTCCAGATTTCTCCTCTTTCAGCACCATCGATGAGTGGCTGGATGCCATAAAAATGGGCCAGTACAAGGAGAATTTCACCAGTGAAGGCTTCACCAGCTTTGATGTGGTGTCTCAAATGACCATGGAGTATGTTAGATACTTTTCTTATATCAAAAACAGAGGTCTCACGTGCACACACTAGCTGATGAGTTAGAATGCGGCAACAATGGGGAAGTGTAAGGATTTGAGTGAGGGAAACCTTGGACCTTGCCATCTATGTGGATATTACTACCTACTACCTACCTAAGCATTGTTGCAGACCATGTACACAAACTGTACACCCTACTTTGATCTTAAGTGACCTTAAATGGGCCAGACCAGTGAAACTACATTATAAATGTTGTTACTCGTTAAGTTACTGTGGACTCATTAATAGTTGAAAAATAGAATCTCACCTGTCATTTCAGTGTTTAACTGTTAGTAATTGCTTTAATGTAATCTGAAAGAAACAGAAACGTATTCACGGAAACAGTATTCCCTAATGGCTATGGCCTCTTTCAGCGGGAAAATATGCCCTGCCGCAAAGGAAAAATGGTTCAGAAAAGTTGGGACTTAAAGAATCTGTTGCTAATCTCTTTGTGCCAGATACAACAGCATGCATTCAGGGACCTACTGATGTCTCCATGCCTTGATGGTGTTTGTAGTCAAACTTGGCACTGCTCATGTTGGTACTGGTCTAAGAATCCTTGTGTACTGCTCTGCCAACCAGGAGCTGTCGCTTTGGCTCTGTGGTGTTATTTCCAATACCTTTCTCAGGTGTCTTTACATATTGACTCATGTGTCTACTCAGCTTGGTTGAGATGAGCTTCCATGTTGTGGAGAAGCAGGTATTCAGGCAGTTGTTCTATGATGTCATACCATTATGGGGATCGCGAAGGATCCCCATAATGGTATGACATGACGGTTTGGAGAGTAAGGCTGAAGAAGCTCGTTGATATAAGTGGAGGCCTCTCTTTATAAAGACATAAAAGTAAGAGTGAGGATTCTAAACTGATATATAATAATAATAATTAAAGATATGGTAATAAAATTATGAGGCTTTGCCAACAAAAATTAAAATAAGCACTTAATATTTGCCACCATGTTAAATGGCCTGTATTTTGTATAGCGTTTTACTAGTCCCTAAGGACCCCAAAGCGCTTTACACATCCAGTCATCCACCCATTCACACACAGGTGATGGCAAGCTACATTGTAGCCACAGCCACCCTGGGGCGCACTGACAGAGGCGAGGCTGCCAGACACTGGCGCCACCGCCAAGGACTGCCCAAGGACACAATGACCGAGACTGTCCAAGCCAGGGCTCGAACCGGCAACCTTCCGATTACAAGGCGAACTCCCTCTTGAGCCACAATCGCCCCTCATGGACCATGGGCCTTAAACTTCCAAAGAAATCAAACATGAGCATGTCTATTAGGCTGTCCAAACTTTCAGGGGTAAGACTTGGATCTCACAGGTCAGCAACATGAGCAGGACTGAACTTATCTTTTTATTTTATTTGTATCCCTCAATTGTAAAAGCATTGCTCTGCTGCCTGCCTGCCTGCCCCACATACCCAAGTTTGTGAATACAATAACTCAAAAATGAGGTGATGTAATACCTTAGGTGTATCAGATGAGTCTGAATCTTAATGATATTGACCTCAAGGTTAAGTCAGGGTTCAACTTTCCTGAAAATCACCTAGGATTTTCTCATTTATACAACAGGTATTTCTACTATGAAGCTGAAGGGTAGCACGGGCAGCTGCCTGTATTTTTATTTATTTATTTATTTACTTTGAACATTTACACGTTTGTGTGCTTTAAATTTGTCACCCATTGTCAGAATGCTCTGCTGTTCAACTATAATGTCCTGAGGTGTCTATGGTAGGAGATTACCTGAACTACCTGTGTGTGCCATTGTGCAACAGCACATAAGAGCTTTCAAAGCCCAGAGTTTTTTTGGCCACACCAGCAGCCTCCCTTACTGTAGGGAGGCTGCTGCCATACTAGTTATCATACTACTTATCATACTAGTTACCATACTAGTTATCCATGTTCCCGAAATGAAAAATTAAGTTGAAGAGGTTTTTTTACATGCTAGAGGAGACCAAATGTGTGTCACAGAGACACAAGCGCAAGTGGACTTGCACTGAGAAATGTGAAAGTAACTGTTGCTTAAAGTGTTGCAGATTTAAAGGAAGACTGGTAAATTTCATGATCGATTATGGACTAAGTGCCTGAACTTTTTTAACCAACTTTGTACAATTTTATAATATACACAAAAGTTGTCATTTAGATTTGGTTGTCAGTATCCACAAGCCAGAATGCCTTCTGAAATGTCAACTGTTACTCCTGTGGTATAGCTGGGTGTAATGATGGCGTATGATTTAACTTCAGGGATATCCTCCGAGTGGGAGTGACATTGGCTGGTCACCAGAAGAAGATCCTGAACAGCATCCAGTCAATGAGGGCCCAGATGAACCAGATCACCTCTGTGGAAGTGTGATCTCATAGACCAGAAGCACAAAGACTGTTCACTACAGGAAGTCCAGCTGCCAGTAACCATGCATTGAGGAACACATACACTGTGACTTCAGTTGAACCTCAGATTCACTTTTCCTCCTTCCAAACACTCTCCAAAGGCTTCCATCAGTATGCAGCACAGCACAGATGTTGAGTAGTTTTCTTGAAGCTGCTGTATATTCAGGTAACAGTCTTTTTGGGGGGCTGTTGGACATAATCACAGGCATCTAACTGTCAAATTACTACAGTACAGTCACGTGTCTTGTTAATGTTCCATCACTCTTCCACTCTCTCCACTACCAGCAACTTAAGTTATTCTTAAGAATTAATGTCCTAAAATTGGCCTTGCATTTTGAATTTTATGCAAGGAACCTGCTGTCACAGTGAACGATGATATTAAAAACAGCATAGCAGGACTCAATGAACTGGCTGGTGCAAATTACAACTTATACGTTAAGTTGAGCATATTTATTTATAGCTGCCACCTTCACCTTACTGCTACCTCTGTACCACAGTAATTGTGGCATTTTTCGTAACTATGTAAAGTTTCTTAACTATGTAAAGCTGCAAATCAGAACTTTTTGTCAGATCAAACCCAGTTTTTGGTACAGGTAATTGAACATTTACATAGATTGTATGGTGTGAATTTGAATAAGGAAGCATTGGCTAACTATGACCCTTATATTATTCAGCTACAATGTAGATGAACACACTTCTACTACCAGCAACAACAGGTGCCAAATACATATATATCTCTCTCTCTCTCTCTCTCTCTACACACACACACACACACACACACACACATATATATATGTATGTATATGTGTGTGTGTGTGTGTGTGTGTGTGTGTGTAGAGAGAGAGAGAGAGAGATATCATTTATCTCACTGTCCCATTTACTGCGGAAACTGTGATACGAAACTTGCAGATATGATTCTCGGTTCTGTTCATGTGTTTTGGGGTTAAAGGTTTACAAGTTTTCATGTTTTATAGAAAATTGTTCAAGAGAAATACCTTTTACACCCAGTTGTTGTCTTGTACATATCAGTATATATTTTTCTTTTAAGAAAAAAAGACTGCTCTTTCATTTGGCACTTTTAAATCATAGCTGTTAAACAAATTGCTTTTCAATGTTTCTTATTCTCACATACCACTGAGAGCTATAGGCACTGGCTTGCCAACAGAAGCAAATTGGGATTTAGTGTCTTGCCAGAAGATAGTTCTAAATGATGTCGCAACTGAACTACTAACACTGTATTTAGTGACTCAACATTACTTGAGTTATAGCTTCCCAGCAAGTGCTACCAATAACCAATTATTATTCTATTATCAAAGTGATTTAAAATAACATTCAAATGTCCTGCAGATTTTGAAATCTAGAAATTTTAAAATGTCAATTCAAATGTCTCTATGTTTTGCAACCTAACAAAGGCCGTATGTAGAGGAGTGCTTTTCAAGTCATTTTCAGAATATGAAAAATAATACAAATCTTGTTAATTATGTGTTCAACAGGCTTGGCTGATAAAAACCGATGATACATATCCCTTTATTAAGCATAGCATGTATTACATTTGATACCAAAGTTTAGCCTTTAACATTAAACTCTGTGTATGATGTCTTGAGCTTGACCACCTACAGTGTAACTTTCTTGGATATATATAAAATGCACAAATTATTGCTTTCATAATTAGGAGACTCACATCCACTTATTGTGAGAAAACAAATGATTATTCTTGCCCAAAAGTAAATTCACATAATTAGTATGTCATTCAGATGTTTTCTCATTAAGAAACTGAGTAGTACTTGATAATGCAGCCCATAACTTATGGTATAATTTCATATATTTCAGATCAGAATGTAGGGTGTTTTTCAGTTGTCTAAAAATATATCTCTGTAAGGACAGTGCAACCAACTAGGGCCAGGACCAAATTGCTCTCTCCCCAGCCACCTCCTCTGGGGGAAAACCAAGGCATTTACAGCCCAGCTGAGAGACCTAATGTCTGTAGTGTGTCTTGGGTTTATCTCAGTGCCTCCTCCCAGTAGAACATACCCAAAAGGCTTGCTCAGGAGGTATCCTAGTCAGATGCCCAAACCACTTAAGCTAGTACCTTTTGGTGTCTAAACTGCTCCAGTGTGAACTATAGGCCACCACATGATAAAGCCAACAGAACCACATCAACTGCAAAAAAGCACAGACAATATCCTGAAGCCACCACAATGGAAGCCTGTGCATAAAAATTTGAAATAGACTTACTGCCAGCATTGTAACCAAGTCCTCACTGTGGTTTGAACAGTGACCAAATAGGGACTTTCTATAATAGTCGTTTTTTGTTTGTTTGTTTCTTGTTGTCTTTCTTTTTTTTTGTTAAACAATGTCTTCTCCAAGTCGACAAGATACATATAGACTGGTTCGACTGGCACCAGGGGCTTTGGCCTGTGAACAAGACATCACCCTCCCCAGGCCTCACTCCAGGGCATGGTTATAGCCCAATGGTTATTTCATTTTTTTTCTTTTGTTTAAAAAAAAAAACAGTTAACATTTGAATGGCATTTCAGAACCGAACTTATGATCCTGATTTTTTTTTTTTTGGACACATGGATGGATGGACTTCGATGTGCTTCCATAAAGTTGAGTTTCAAATTAAAAGCAGTCAGCTAAGATTCATTTTTGGATTTGAGAGCAGTATTCAGTTGTTTAAGGAGAAACTCCATTCTCTTGCATTCCTCTTCACATGCATTGCACTTCTAAACTGATCCACGCTGCTAGGCATGGGCATGTGAAGTTTTAATGATGCATCATAGATGAATACTATCAGAGTGTCTTGGAGAACTTAGAATAGTTTATCTGTGGATTAAATCTGTCAACAGATGGGTGATCTAAGAGGCCACAATAAATGAATATGAGGCTTACTTTGAAAAGCCGTAATTTCCAATTTCGTAAATCATTACTGAAAAAGTCTACAACCACTGACTGACATGATTTAAAATATGATTAGGTTTTGAGTGGTAAATCAGACTACCCATGGTTTGGGAAAATATAATGGTATAGTTGTGCAATGTTTAGGATTCTGTTTAGGATTCTGGCACCATAAGTGCATTTCTGTCTTTGCTTCTGAGAGGAAAATCGTTCAGATTGGCCATTAAAGCTATAAGCACCAAGCCTCAGAACAAAATAGCTATGCTGTGGCTCTTATGGAAGTCTTTGCAAGAAATTAGGTATCATGTCCCGTTTAGATATTGGTGTTTATACACTCTGGGTTTCTGTAGGACATAGAGGTCCTGTGCTCCACATTATTACCATAAAAGATGTGTTCCATCTATGATCTCTGTTTTGTCTTTTCTGTCCTTGTACATATTCCCTTCATGATTTGAAATGAAGCTGAAGCGTACCATCATCCGAACTCAGAAATCAGTGTGGGTTGGGGTTTGAAAGGTAACATAGCTCAGAAGCCTCACAGGACCAATACAGCATTAGAAATATTTTGGGGTTTTTTTTATGTGAATTTTTAAAAAATGTGAGGTTGTTGTTTTTTTTAAAATAAATGTTATGCAATCGTTGTACGTACAGAAAAGAAAAGTGAATTTTCCGTTTGAGTCATGTGACATTTGAGTGATTTTTTTTAAAAAATGGGGACATTTGGCATGTTAAACCCTTCCTTCTAATGTACTGCCATAAATCACATGTTCATCCACTCACTATGGTGTTATCTACATGAGTCCCTTTGAACTTGGTCCTGTTTGTACATGTTCAGAATGTTGTCAGTTATTGTAAGGCTATAACATGTTTTGATGGTAGCATTCAAAAGCACAATTCCAAGACATTTATTCCCCGCTTATGTTTTGAAATTCAGTGCTATTGTAAAAAATCAGGAAGGAATACATATGCTTCTTTAAGGGTTAGTTATTCTTTGTAATCTGCTCACTGGAACACATAAAAATAAAGAAACAAACTCTTAACAACCTGCTTTAACAATGAAGGTTTGGATTTCTAGTGTTGGATCAGGACAGGCCAGACTCCTTTTTTTCTTTTTTAATATGTTGTAGTTTAAAGAAATGCACTGACTTGAATTAATTATAAAACATGTCCTGATGCATGTTCTTTCTGAACAGAAGGTACAACTAAGACTTCTGTATTGCAGAAGCTCATTAGACATTGCATGTACTATTCTGGGCTCTGTGTTAGTCTTCCTGGAGATAGTGTTTTTTGGTAAATTTTTATGACTATGATCCAAAAGAGGTGCTTCCACTTATCTCAGCTTTAAGTGTTGCTTATTGTTTGTATTCTCGTTTAATGTAAAAATCTATTGTTCTCTCTGATTTATAACAGATTCATATTGATACCATTTTTTATTCTAACATCATATAATATAATTGTAAAAACAGCCTTACATATTTTACAAACACATAAACACATTGTACTGTAATGTACACATGCATTCTCCGCACATATTTAACACACTGGACCCAGGCAGCAGATTGACATTAGATGATAAGTACTTCTGTTCAAACTGACCAGAATTATTATTTGATGGTGTTTGGTAAGAAATCAGATTCTGTAAATTAATAAGCCATCCACCCATTTTCTCTGCTTATCTGGATCCAAGCCACAGTCTAAGAAGAGATGACCCAATCTTAATCTCCCCATCCACCACCACATGTTCCTGTGGTGGGACATCATGGAGTTCCGAATGTATGCATTATACTCAGAAACCCAAACCACCTCAACTGACTCCTTCCTACGGGAGAAACAGCAGGTCTTCACTGTGAAGCTCCCAAATAACTCACATCTAAGGCTTGTATCTGTGATCTTATTCTTTTGATCATAACCATGGCCATAACAACAGGAATTTGAATATGAACCTGACATACTTGCTCCTCCACTTGAGACAGAAACTCATCCCTCATTTCCCCAGTGGCATTCTACCCTTTTCTGGCTGATAACCATAGCCTTTGTCATCTCTCATCCCTCCTGCTTCACAGTCAGCTGCAAACTGCTCCAGTGCTGACTGCAGGTCAATACTCAATGAAGTCAACAGGACCACACCATCAACACCATGCAGGTACATGAGCCCAAGACAGACAAATGTGAATCCGTTTATTACAGAAATTTTCTTCATTAAAGTCATGAACAAAATTGGCAGTATATCCAATGTTACATAATCAGAGCAAAAACCACAATATTCATCCTGAATTTTTCCACTACCTCTAAGGTAGCCTGAGGAGGGCAGTACCCCAAAGCTCGACCACACCCTTCAGTCTCCCTTCTTGAATATGACCCTTGTCACCAAGAGGCTCTGTCCTAGTATTGCAGAGAGATATCCAGTTGAACAGCCCCACAACATCCAGAGCTTTAAGGAACTTGGGGTAAATCTTATCCTTTCCAGAGTTTTGACTTACCTCAGTGACCTTATCCACAGAGATTGGCGAGCTAACCCCCAAGTCTTCTGCTCTGCTTCCTGAACAGAAAACATGTTCAAATTCCTTTAAATATTTTTTCCACTCTCCAACTATGTCCTTAGTTAAGGTCAACAACACCTAATTCCTACAGTACAAAGTGAAGGTAGAAAATTGCGTTTACCTCGCTAAATATCTGACAGTTTTCATGGCATCACCCCGGAATATGCAGACTGGAATATGGAACATTCGTTTTTGCAAAGATGACTGTCTAAAGCTGCATTCTGCTTGGCCTATCAGTACCCATCAACTGCCACAGGAGTCCCACAGTCTAGTCTAATTCAGTAGGATTATTTGTTCAGCTTGATGGCTCTTTTTTACTCTGCTGCAAAAGATCTTGGATCTGGGCAAATTCCTTTAAGTATTTTTTTTTTTGTCCTCAGTTGAGGTCAACAACATCCTATCCCAAATGTGCACTCTGTGTGCGGAAAACTGCTTTTACCTCACTATCTGACAGTTTTCGTGACATCACCATGTCACCATGTAGACTGGAATATGGAATATGTGTTTTTGCAAAGATGATTGTCAAAGCTGTATTCTGCTGGCCCTATCAGTACCCATCAGCTGACACAGGAGTCCCACAGTCTACCCTAATTCGGCAGCACTTTCTTCTTATACAGCTTGGTAATAAAGTGGTAATAGTAGGTTAAAAACGTAGAAACAAGGCTGCAATAATGTGTAACAAAAAGTTATTACCACTCAATGACCAAAGTAATAACCACTTAATATCCAAGTAATATTGTGGTAGCAACAGTGGTCACAGTTAGTTATACTGAAATATACATAATCTGATGACAAGGCCCAAAAACTGTGGGTAATAATGTGGAAACACAGCTTGGATATAAGTGGTAATAGTAGGGGTATCAAGGCAGAAACAAGAATTAAAGTGATGACTACTAAGAAACACCTCTGGCCGTTTCTGTGTAATAAGCAGTGTTGGTCAAGTTACTTGAAAAAAGTAATCAGTAACTAATTACTGATTACTTCCCCAAAAAGTAATCCCGTTACTTTACTGATTACTTATTTTCAAAAGTAATTAATTACTTAGTTACTTAGTTACTTTTTAAAAACACGATTTACAACCTGAAGAGGTGATAAAGCGATAGATCTTTCAGCCCAATTCTACTTTTTCTGCATAATCCATCATACAAAATGTAATCAAATGGAAAAGTCTCTTTTTTTAAACTTGTTTTATCAGTTTTAATCTTTTAACTTTATGCATCAAGCAAAAATGTAATTATATGCAACATTCTCTGAGTTGAATAAATTAGTTTAACATTGAAACCTATTTTCTACACATTCCAGCACATAAAATATTTTTTGTGTTTACACTCAGTCTTTCAAATAGATGCAAAACACAGCAGAACATAAATAAAGTCAAAGACTCAGCGGTCCTGTTGCTCTATTTTCACCTGTAAAGCAGGACTGAGGTAGGCGGAGGTTTACCCTGGTGCAGGTGTGCCGCGGTCAATGGAAGAATCCGCGAGTTTCTCTGTGAATTTCCCATTACGTCGTTGCGCACTCGGTGCTTGCTTGGAAGTTTAGGGTTTTTTTTCGCTGTAAAAAGAAGTTTTCTTCCCACGCACGATAGACGCTAATGTTTTTGTCATTTTTTATGGAATCAAACTCAAAGTAAGGTCAGTACTTCCACGCTTTAAACGCTGCATGCTCATACTATCTCCCACAATCGATATGTGATCCATTGTTGATCTGCACACAGCTGTTGTCACTAACAGCGCACTCCCTTACGTCACTGTCGTGAGACATTCTCGCAAAAAAATCACGGTTTTAGTAACGCAGTAACGCAGCGTTCCTATGGGAAAGTGACGGTAATCGAATTACCGTTTTTGCAATAGTAATCCCTTACTTTACTCGTTACTTGAAAAAAGTAATCAGGTAACGCGTTACTGCCCATCTCTGGTAATAAGCAGGAATTTAATACTATAGTAATGATAACTGAAGTGGAACACATGTTTAAAATGTCCTGTAAAAAATGTCCTGTAAACAAAATAAAATGCCATCCATGTTCTCCTGCTTGTCTAATTCATGGTTGTAGGGAGTGCAACACCCCACAAATTCACTGGGTGGCGATAGCTATAATGCTATATAGACCTGCGGGCAGACTGTTAGGACTGCGCTCTTCTGGACAGAGATCTCTCATGTTCCATCCATCCATCTTCATCTGCTTTATCCGAGGCCGGGTCGCGGGGGCAGCAGCCTAAGCAACATGTTGTTCCTAATATCTGCTGGAGCCACTTGCCTAGCTTAATTTTCACTACACCAACTGCTCTGATTACCACTGGGACCACTGTTACCTTCACCCTCCACATCTTCTCAAGCTCTTCTCTGAGCCCTTGGTACTCCTCCAGCTTCTCGTGTTCCTTCTTCCTGATGCTGCTGCTCCTCAGGACTTGTCTGACCCTCTGCAGGTAGTTGGTGGTTGCAGCTTTCCTAGCAGCCTCTTCGTGGTTCCTATTTGCCTGTAAGATTCCCGGGTATTTGTAACTGTTCTAGATGTCTACAATGTTGCCTTCTGGTAGTTCGATCCTCTCAGATCTGACTGCCTTCCCTGTCTTTGTCATCATCCGACTACACTTCTCCAATCTGAACAACATTGCTGTAGATCCTGGTTGTGTGAATCGATGTCTCGTTCACTCGATGTCATCCATGTAGAGGATGTGGCTGACAGTCTTGTCAATGATCTCACTGAGGGGGTTCAGGCTTATCCAGAACAGCAGTGGGGACAGAGCATCTCCTTGGTTATTGGCAAGTAGTTGGATGGGGATGGTTCCTTCTGGGTGTCCTTGAGGATCAGGACTGTCCAGCCTTTGGTTAGCCATTCTGGGTGTCTTTCTAGCAGCTGGTTCATCTGTGCTGCCAGACTCTCATGGAGCGCAGTCAGTTTCTTCAGGCGAGTAGGTGATAGGTTTGTAGCTTGAACCTATTCGCTGGAACGTTGAAGACAATATAATTACACAGCAAGCAAGACACGAAGTAGGCAAAGTTCTTCATGTTTCTCATGCACGGGAGAGAACCGGACAAACGCCGTTCCTTCGCTTGACCCCAGTTGCTCTCGTCCGCTCCCCCGTAACACTGCTCTTTTATTGAGGTTACATGAATATACATAGCTTCATTAACATATGACGTCTACATACAAACAAAGAGTACCTTGCCTGTGTGTGTGTGTGTGTGTGTGTGTGTGTGTGTGTGTGTGTGTGTGTGTGTGTGGGGTCAGAGTGTGACCCCATAAATGACTTCCCTAAACCTGCTGGTCTGGAAGTCCAGCAGTTCATCTAAACAGAAGGCACTTAGCCTAAAACAGATATAGATACATTTATCCTACCATAAAACAATAACACAAGGTGCGACCTCTTCCCATGCTCCTAGAGTGCTCTGGAATGCACACAAAGTTTGAAGACTATTAGGGATCAAACCTCTACCAATCTAAAACTAATTATAAAACTCTAAGCATATATAAGTAGTAGAGCTGGGCGATATGAGATTTTTTCATATCACGATATGTTTTTTTCATTTCAGGCGATAACGATATCTATCACGATATAAGCCAAATAACTATATTTGTAAGATTTAAATGTGCCGTTGCTCACAAGTAAAATGTGAAATAATCAGCAGCTTGTTTTTATTTAAATATTTATTTCCCATAATAAGTTCAACAGGGTAGATGTACTTAAAGAACATGAGACTTTTTCAGATAAATAAAGGCAAATATTGCAAACTACACAAAAGGCAGCCGCTAAAGCGTTTAAGTTTCAAAATAGAACAAACAAAACAGACTAAATTGTCAATTCCACTTAGAAACAAAATATTAATTCTAAAAATAAATCTTAGTTTGTTTTACAGAAGAACAGACAAAACTGACTAACTTTTGTCAATATCAAATAAACTGAGAACTAAAAGGAAATTCTCAATCTCTCCTTGTTGTATAGCTTAGCTTTTCAAACAGTTTTAACAGTTACTTTAGTATGACAAAAGCCGAATGACGAATTAGCGCTTCCAGTCAGAGACTGAGGCTACGTCCACACGTACACGGGTATTTTTGAAAACTGAGATTTTCCGTTTTCGTTTTAAAAAAATAATCCCGTCCACACATAAAGGCAGAACTGAAGGAAAACGCTGCTATGAACATGCCAAAGCAGCAGGTGGCGCTAGATTCCTAACCGTGCCGAAATGTTGGCCAATCAGAAGTCTAGAAGCCTCGGTGGGAAAAAGTAAACAAAGCTGGGGCATAGAAGCAGAACCGAGTCGTATGTGTGGAGGGACAGTAACTGTGTGTATATGTAAGCATTTAAACACTGCAGAGAGTAGAATTAACAGTAACAGTATTGTAGAAATTTATTTCACCGAAACAATAACGTGGCGCACAGTGTGACGCATGCACCGCTTTATTGTATTTCCAGAGTTGCTTTCGGCACAATTTACAGTGCACGCTACTCTATTTTTTGTCAGACTTGAAATAGCTGAAATAGCCACTACGGAACTTCTATGGCTCTTCCGTTTGACAATCTCTCCGGCATTGGAACCATCATCTGTTTTCTCTTCGGTCACGCTCGGTTGATTTTTCTAGTCGGCACACTCATTTCCTCCATTACGCGCTGGCTCCATTACCCGCTGGCTGCTTCCCAAACAAACACACGTGCTGCTTGGCACTTGTGCTGTACGTAACAAGTCACGCGACGTGACGCTGCGGCTGTGATTGGTTTGGCTCTGCGCTACTTAATTTGGATTGGCTGACCTTTTCTTTTCTTTTCTTTTTTTTTTTTTGAGGACAAGAGCGGCGAAGTCTATCGCGATAGCTTAATTTCTCTATCGAGTAAAAGTTATATCGCGATACATATCGTTATCGTTCTATCGCCCAGCTCTAATAAGTAGATATTTCTAAGCAGAAATCACAATCAACAATACAAAACCTAACATTCCCCCCTTTTTGACCTTTATGCTAGAAAAGTTCCCAGTTATGATCACCTCATGTCTGACAGTGTCAATGCAAACATTTTTATACTCAGCATATGTCAATCACCCTAAATTACTGTAAAAGTACACAGTTTAACAAATGTATTAGCAGTTATCCCATTCCTCATTGACTTTCGAGCCTATACAGCTTGGAGTAAGACAACATGCATGAAGAGGATGATGTGGACAAAATACTCATTTGCCTAATAATTCTGCACTCCCTGTATTCAGCAGGTCTGCAAATTTTGTTTGGGGCTGCTTTAGCAAGAAACCCAGTACACATAATAGTTTCTAGACAATTTTCTGCGGTTATGAGCTTGCATCCTATGAGCAAACAAATGAATTGTTAATGGTCAAAAGAGAAATTAACATTTTCAAAAACATCCCAGCTTGTTGGTGCTCCCCTGGGCGTGCAAATCACGTCTCTCTGCAGAGTGGTTTAAGTTCTGCAGGGCATCATAAATGTCTCTTCCAGTTGTTTCCATCATTGACCATAGGACCAGAGTCCAAATGTATGTAGAATAAACATTCAAACATACCAGTTAGTTTTGTTGTTTGTCAACATGGGTCTCAGCTATCTCCAAAGCTGCAGACCTCTTCGGCACTCTAGTTTTATGGCCTCTATCAACCCCCATCACCTCACTTCAGGCCTTCGTCCTGCGATGGGAATACTTATGACTCTTCTACTGTCCATCCTCTGCAGAAAAACCCCTCTGTGGAAAGGGTGCTGGGTCCAGTTATCTTACTGCTGTTATGATCCCAGCAGTCTTCAGAGTGTCATCGTATGCACAGTACAGTGACACAGCATTAGGTGATGTTCATAGGAAACTGCTGTCATCACCACCATAGCTTCCAGTTCCTGTGCTTTTCACAGAATCATGATGCCATCCTTAAACTCCTTCTGCGCTGTCGATGGAGCTTGGCACGCTCCCCTCATTCTTCAGGTGCCCGTCTGTTGTCCACAATCTCCTCTGTTGGCCTCTGGAAAGCCCCCTTGGCACAGCTCTCATTCCCACGCAGTTTCATGGTCCTTGCTGTGGCTCCGGAATCTGATCTCACGATGGGCTCCAACCAGCTCGACCTTTGACCTCAACCACTGCCTGGGCTGTCAGCTATGCCTGGAATGGTTCTTGCTTCTCACTGGGCCTCTGAAGATTTCTCAGGCGATCCCTTTCAGCAGACTGCTGCACCTGTATTCCCTTACTAGGAGGAAAAACTTCTATTTGGAGAGCATGTCAACAATCATCAAACCACATTCTTTAGTTCAGTGAACTTCACTTAGAGGCCATCAAAGCCTCATCTGAACCTGGATGCACCACTTGCATAGGTTTAATACCTGTAAATGAACTGTTAATCACACAAATCACTGCAACAATAATAGAAAACATTGTTTAATGTTAATCCTGGACCCCTCCTCTTGACGCATGGACACTCCCATGAGTCAACTCATCAAACCTAGATTCCTGTCTTAAAGAAAAAGGTTAGCTAGATCATGTCCCAGGCAACATCAGGGTGTCTCCTCCGGAGTAGCTCCGTAACCCTGCAATAAAAGATGTTAGCGTGTTTTGCCTATTAAGTTTACTTAACACCTGGCTCTGCCAGGAGCCTGCATACACACCATCATGGCCTGGAAAACAAGATCTGGAAGTGAAATCAAACTTCACACTTGTAAACAATTGTATCATAAGAGTAATAAAGCATTCAACATCAGCAAGACAAATATCATGTGCAGGTTTTCTCAAATCAGTAAACTACAATTATTTCCATAATTCGCCTCAGACATGGATCATCCCATGTGTTTAGTTAACATTAATGGAATCGGTGACTTCTCTTAAGCAAAGTCACTCCACTCATGTATCACTAGGAGCTCAATAGTGGCCAGCTAATGAGCCCCATATTAAACTATTCCATAAACACCGCATCTCTTATTTGTTTTTCTCATGTCACCTGTCCGCTTCTGCTGAATCCTCTACATGCACTTTTAGAAAAAACAAACATTAGCAACACACATAGATCATCCAGATGACCAGGTGCAGGCCGACAGGTTCCAGAGGTGCTATAAAAAGACCATAAAGTTAGCCAACCATAGCTGTGGAAAGAAGTGACACTAATTTCTCACATGTTATTCACATTGTCAAAGTAACCTTCACATTTTCCCAAAAACACAGTGTAACAGCATCACCAACTCATAACCTGTAAACACAGTTTTCTTCACACATAAACCAAGAAATCCTGTACTAGAAAAACATTAGCCAGTTGTCATGTTATAAATCACATGATCAAACCACATGAAGAACTGTAATGCTGTAGAAAAGAAATGTAAATGTTAGCGCTGCGCAGATGTATACACACTTTGTCACAGTTGCCTCTGTGAGCAACACAAGGTAGTGAATAACACCCCTGGTAGATGCACAGACACAGAAAGTGGCATTTAAAAGGTTAAATCATCACGCAACCTTGAATGTTGCTGTCATCTTTCTGCTCCTGTAAAAAGAAACACACATAGATTCATCTGCACCTTTGTCAGGGGGGGGGGGGGGGGGTGTTAACTTCACACAGTAGTGTTACATCAGTAAAGTCTTTTCAGCTTCTGTCAGCTTTTGTCAGCTTTTATTCCCTGTCACTCATTCATTCATGCATTCATTCTTTCTTTGCTGATAGTGGAACCTATCGTCGCATTTAGTTTCCACTCTCAGC
The DNA here is from genome assembly GCF_057382185.1 of Mchenga conophoros. Classification (NCBI taxonomy): domain Eukaryota; kingdom Metazoa; phylum Chordata; class Actinopteri; order Cichliformes; family Cichlidae; genus Mchenga; species Mchenga conophoros. The sequence continues at coordinate 19,292,203 of NC_140545.1, forward strand.
AAAATGACGTCATTTCAAAAAGAAAAAGAAGAACTTTAGATCGGATTACCTCGCTGAATCCTTTTGGGCAGGGACTCTCATTTTCTAATTGTCCCAAATAAGTGGCTTTCTCCTGAGCCCATTTTAATGTGGAGAAGCTCACTTGCAACAATTTTCTCGACGACGTGTAGCACTTTTCATTCCCGACGTGCAGATCTGCTCAAACAGAGATTATCGAACAAAACTTTCAGTGCACTGTGAAAGTATCAAAATAAAAAGGCCTTGTTAAGTCATGACACAAGCCCCTCATCTTAGGAGGGTAAATCACACCATTAGCATGATTTATCATACCATCATACTAATTGGCAGGCTCAACTTCACAACAAAAGAAAACTCATCAGCTAGATTCACTCCAAACCAACCATCAGCTGCACAACACACAACATAAGCCTAATGTCTTATTAGCTATGAGTTTAGTCCCCAGGTCTGTGCTCTTCACTCATTTAGGCCACAGACCCATTTTATTCAGTTTTCCTTTTTCCCTTCATCATAAAACATGTGACATGTTGTCATGCACTTCACAAAAGAAGTTTGTTCTGACGTATTCAGAGTTGTGTATCTGGGTGCAGGATTCACTCGCACATCAAAACAGGAAACTCAGTGTTTTAGAGTCTCCACTCAACACACAACAAATTCCAACACATCCCATTCACTTGTGCTAGAATTCAGTCACCTTAATCTAAGAACGATCAACTAATTTGCATATCAGCTATTAACCCACTAAATTGACAGGACAACAGAAATGCATGTTCAAAATAGTATCACAATAGTCAATTTCCTTTATACAGTAAATTACTTGTGCTGCATCAATCAAGCAGGAAGCATCTCCCAATTTACTATATTAACAACTAAATTTATTGTCTGATCACTGGTTGGTCAAACCAGAATCTTTTTTCCCACAAAAGTTAAACTGTTGTCCTGTAACCTAGAGAGTTAATTGTGAGCACTGGATAAATTCAGCATTTGATAACAAGTGTCTGTTAAATTCACACTATTTTAACACTGATGAAAGATAACAAGCTGATCTTCATTGCATGTGTGTTTGTGTTATTAGGCAGGTCTAATGCATGTCTGTGGAGCTGCATCTCCAGCAGGACATGTTCTTAAAGCTGCCTTTCCTACACATTTCTCTGCTATTATTTGATCATTTCTTAACTAATGTGCTATGAGTCCACTGGTCTTTGCATCACACTAAGTGACTTGGACAAGATGATAAACAGACTCACATGCTTAAGATGTTGTCTAATCTTCATGAGCTCTCTTGTGTTTGTGTTAGTAGGGTTAATGCATGTTCTGCTTGTGTGTGTGATTTTGTATGTTTCTTTTTGCAGTGTTTCAGACCCCTTCACAATTTTCCCACTTATGCAGTCAGTTTTCTTTTCCTCTGGTTTGCTAACCCAAATTTTGATTTCCCACATTAAAAACAAAATTCCTATGTGTTCTCACTTAATCCTCTCACTCTGTTGTCCTCTCTCATTTCAACAGTCCAATAGCCAGCAGTTTTCTTTCAGCTTTGTCCTGTGTTTCACTGTCTCTTCTTGCCATTTTACTCCAAAGGTGGCAAATGTCAAACTCCAACAGTCTCCTCAGTTCTCCTCAAACGTTCTTTTCACATGCACAGTGAATTTGCAGCTTGTTGGAAACACAGTGCCATTCATCCAATCAGGCAGGATGATGGGTTTGCTCTTCTTCTCTGATGCTGTTTGTCCACATTGCTGCTGGTTGCTGGGACTCTTTGCTCAGGACTTTGCTGCTGTCTCTTTATCTGCCATGTTATTGCTCTTTGGAACTGCATTCCTTGTCTTCAGGGAGGAGTGAGAGCTCGCTTGAGAGGTTGAGAGACACATGGTGCTGTAAATAAGTCAGCCAGAAACTTGGCCTGAACGTTTCCAATGATGTTAAACTATAACTTTCTTCAGACCGCTGCATGTGGAAAATTGATTCAGGTCTGCTTTTCATCTGAAAGTGACAAACTAAGACATTTTCATTATTATTATCGTTGCTTATAAACACACATCTCTCTCTGTTTTTGTGAACAGTCCTTTCTTAAAAGCAGAAAATGAGATTGTAGTTGTTCTTGGCTGATCAACACAAAACCTTTTTCCTATTATTATTTTTCATCTACAATATAAATTCTCTTTTTCACTCTTTTTTTTCTTCTTTACAATAGCTGGTGACCTGCAGAATCACCGCTCTCTCAATCAGAGGCAATTACTTTTACACAGCGCACAAAAACACTGTGACGTCAGACACATTCACACTCACTTTTTTCATCTGCATAAATAAATCATAGGGCTGATGATATGTGCCATGGTGATCCATAAGTATGATCACAAGTTTATTTAATTATTTTCAACCCAACAAAACAAATAACAAAAACATGATGCTGATGCTATGAACATTCTACACACATGAGTCAAGATGCAGAAAAACTGCTGCACATCTGAAAGAAGAAGCTGAACTCACGGAAACGCTGCACACTCCAGTTATCATAGTTATCATAGTTCTGTTTCCCTCTCTTTGATGAGTTCTTAGCCAGATCTCGATCTGATAATGTGTAGCTTGCTCATCAGCTCAGAAGAGACTGCAACGCAACCTCACACAGTGGTTGCGTGCTTTGCCCCACAGTGGCAAAGACTTGCACTTTCATATTCAATTCAGCGTCTCCATCATGTACCTTTAGATGTTACATACAGGGTTCAGCATATTAGTTGGCCTTCTCCACATGCTCTTCAAGGCTGTTGTGTTTTCTGAAAACTTCTAACATTTGAATTTCTTCCATTTATAAGCCTGCGATTAACTGCACGGCTCAGCTCCGCGTGAAACCCGCGCAGCTAAGGAGCCGTCGCTCTCTTTTATTTAAATACTTTGCGCTGCCAGGAGCAAAGTCCAGCATAAACGTCTGTCACCCTCTGACGCACTCTTGGTTGCTTAGGAACCCATGATAACAACAACAGCCTGTGTCACAGACCACGTGTTCTGCTCCGCACCCACTCACACAAACACACTCAAACACAACAATAACAACACAAAATAGGCCTACTCCAGACTCACACCCCATAGAAAATCTGTGGCGGGAGTTGAAAGTCCGTGTTGCTCGGCGACAGCCCCAAAACATCACTGCTCTCGAGAAGATCTGCATGGAGGAATGGGCCAAAATACCAGCTACTGTGTGTGCAAACCTGGTAAAGACCTATAGTAAACGTTTGACCTCTGTTATTGCCAACAAAGGTTATGTTACAAAGTATTGAGTTGTATTTTTGTTATTGACCAAATACTTATTTTCCACCCTGATATACGAATAAATTCTTTACAAATCCTACCATGTGGATTCATGGATTTTTTTTTCACATTCTGTCTCTCACAGTTGAAGTGTACCTCTGGTGCAAGTTACTGACTTCTGTCATCATTTTAAGTGGGGGAACTTGCACAATCGGTGGGTGACTAAATACTTTTTTGCCCCACTGTATTTCTAAGCATAAATGAGAATCAACAATACAAAACCTAACAGTAGGCATGAACAATGTCATGCCTACTTGGCTGCTCTTAGATCCACTAGCCACTAACCATTACTGTTATGAGTTGCATCCTTCTCCCATATGGTCTTCCAGTATTGCTCCTTCTCCAGCCTGGGTGATGCTGTTCTCATGTTGTTCCCCTGCCATGGGGGATGGGTCTGTGGAGAACAGCTGGTTGATTCTCCTGCCTTCTATCTCTCTGGTGTACCTCTTCATCTTCATGCGGCTTCCCAAGGCTGTGAGTCGTTGCTTGGCAGTTTCCATGGCCTCTGGTATGGACAGCTTGCTGTACGTCTTAGGCACCCTCTTCATCGCACCTTTCTGCAGTTCCGATAGTTGGCAAACTTCCCTTCATGCTACCTTGATCTTGGCCTCTAGTCTCCTTCTCCATGGAGGGTACTGCTTCTTGTGGCTGTTCAACTTGTAGCTATGCATCTCACAGATCACTGCTGCCGTGGTATAGATCAGCTGGTTAGTCTCGTTAATGGTGGTGCTACGTATGGTCCATAGTGCTGCATTCACATCATCTAGTAGATCTTCTGAGGGTACTTCACGTAGACTTGGTAACCGGCTACAAAAGATTTCAAGCTTCGCCATCATCCTATCTTTCAGGTCAGCTCCTCCTCTTGCACTCAACGATCCCTCTTCCATCGCACTTGGGGCTTGGTACCTAATTTCAGGGGCGGGGTTGAAATTAGGTACCAAGCCTAATTTCAACCCCTGGATGTTGCTGGTCAGAGTCCACACATTAGCAGAGTGCTTCTTGGTCCCACTGACCCATGTGGACAGCGACTGTGGAGAACTGTTCTGGAAAAAGGAGAATCAGAATCAGAATCAGAATCAGAATGGGTTTATTGCCAGATGTTGAGGTTTACAACATTAGGAAATTGCTGCGGTGCTTCAGTGCAGACAATAAGAATTAAAGTGCTATGTAGAAAGAAAGATATGTGCATGAGATATACATGAGATATATACATGAGAATAAGAATTATGAGTGCTACGTAGAAAGATATATACATGAGTGCAGGTGGTGATCAGTGCCAGACATATATACATGAGAGTAAGGATTATGAGTGCTACGTAGAAAGATATATACATGAGTGCAGGTGGTGATCAGTGCCAGACATGAAATGATGCAGTGACACAGCGTAGGGTCATGTGTTAGTGGCGGGGACAGTCATGTGGTTATTGTTCATGTGTCCCACAGCAGAGGGGAAGAAACTGTTCTTGTGGCGAGAGGTTCTGGTGCGAATGGACCGGAGCCTCCTGCCTGAGGGGAGCAGGTCAAACAGACTGTGTCCAGGGTGAGAAGGGTCAGCTGAGATCCGGGCTGCACGCCGCAGAGTCCTGGAGGTGTACAGGTCCTGCAGAGATGGGAGTCTGCAGCCAATCACCTTCTCAGCAGAGCGCACAACACGCTGCAGTCTCTGTTTGTCCCTGATAGTGGCTCCGGCGTACCACACGGTGATGGAGGAGGTGAGGATGGACTCGATGATTGCAGTGTAGAATTGCATCATCGTCCGTGTTGGCAGGTTGAATTTCTTCAGCTGCCTCAGGAAGTACATCCTCTGCTGGGCTTTCTTGATGACGGAGGTGATGGTGGGCTCCCACTTCAGGTCCTGGGTGATGGTGGTACCCAGGAAGCGGAATGAGTCCACAGAGGTGATGGGGGTGTCAGTCAGGATGATGGGGGGGAGTGGGGCTGTGTGCTTCCTGAAGTCCACAATAATCTCCACTGTCTTCTGGGCATTCAGCACCAGGTTGTTGTGGCTGCACCAAGACACCAGACGTTCAACCTCCCTCCTGTAGGCAGACTCATCCCCGTCAGAGATGAGCCCAATGACGGTGGTGTCATCTGCGAACTTGATTAGCTTGACAGACTGGTGGGTGGAGGTGCAGCAGTTGGTGTACAGGGAGAAGAGCAGAGGAGAAAGAACACAGCCCTGAGGGGAGCCGGTGCTGATGGTCCGGGAGTCCGAGACATTCTTTCCCAGCCTCACGTGCTGCTTCCTGTCCGTCAGGAAGTCAGTGATCCACCGGCAGATGGGATCAGGCACATTCATCTGGGAAAGCTTGCCTCGGAGATGGTCTGGAAGGATGGTGTTGAAGGCAGAGCTGAAGTCCACAAACAGGATCCTGGCGTAGGTTCCTGGGGAGTCCAGATGCTGCAGGATGAAGTGTAGGGCCATGTTGATGGCGTCGTCTACAGACCTGTTGGCTCTATATGCAAACTGCAGGGGGTCCAGGAGGGGGGCCGTGAGGGTCTTGAGATGGGAGAGAACTAGGCGCTCAAATGACTTCATGACCACAGATGTCAGAGCCACGGGTCTGTAGTCATTTAGTCCAGTGATCCTAGGTTTCTTGGGGACAGGGATTATGGTAGAGGACTTGAAGCAGGCAGGCACATGACATGCCTGCAGTGAGGAGTTGAAGATGCCAGAAAACACTGGGGCCAGCTCGTTTGCACAGTGTCTGAGGGTGGCAGGAGACACACCGTCTGGGCCGGGAGCTTTCCGAGCATTCAGACTCCTAAACTGCTTCCTCACATCTGCTTCATGAATATGAAGAGTTGTGGTCGGAGGAGGTGGTGTGAAATCCTCTTTTGTGTGGGGTGAGGGGGCGGGTGTTGCAGGTAAACAGTTTGAAGGTGGTGATGGCTCTATGGAGGGGGGAGAGGTGGGGGAATGAGTGTCCAAAGTGCCTCTATTGTTGGGGTCGTTGGAGGTGTGAAGGCTGCCTGATGGCTCGTCAAAACGACAGTAGAAGTCGTTGAGGGTGTTGGCTAAGAGCAAGTCATCAGTGGAGTGGGGGGTTTTAGGCTTGTAGTTTGTAATATTCCTAAAACCTTTCCACACAGAGGCCGAGTCATTCTCTGAGATCTGCTGCTGCATCTTCTCAGAGTGCTGATGTTTGGCAATGTCCACTTCCTTAGTGAACCTGTACTTGGCCTCTCTGTAGCAGTCCCTGTCTCCGCTTCTGAACGCCTTACTCTTTTCCAGCCACAGCTTTTTGAGTTTAGGAGTAAACCAGGGTTTGTCATTGTTATAACTCACCCTGGTGCGTGATGGCACAATGCTGTCCTCACAGAAGTGGATATAGGAGGTGACAGTGTCCGTAAACTCGTCCAAGCTGTTAGAAGCAGCCTTCATTGTGTCCCAGTCTGTGGTCTCCAAACACATGCGAAGCTCCTCCACAGCCTCGTTGCTCCACAGTTTTTTGGTCCTCACGACAGGTTTGGAGAGCTTCAGCCTCTGTCTGTACGCGGGGATTAGGTGGATCATGACGTGGTCAGAAAGTCCGAGTGAAGCGCGCGGCACCGCGCGATAGGCCCCGCTGATCGTGCTGTAGCAGTGGTCCAATGTCCTCTCCTCTCTGGTCGGGCATTTAATATACTGTTTGTATTTCGGAAGCTCATGGCTCAGATTGGCTTTGTTAAAGTCCCCAAGAGCAATGATGAGAGAGTCCGGGTATGTCCGCTCCGTGTGGAGAATCTGCTCTGCGAGTGCGCACTGAGCTGCTTGCGCATCCGCGTCTGGCGGGATGTAAACAGCGGCCAGGATGAATGAAGCAAACTCCCGCGGAGAATAAAACGGTTTGCAGTGAATAAAAAGATATTCCAGAGAGGGAGAGCAGTGCTGGGCAATCACTGTTACATCTGTGCACCAGCCACTATTGATGTAGAAGCAGACACCTCCACCTTTGGTTTTACCGGAGAGAGCGGCCTGCCGGTCCGCGCGCAGCAGATGAAAGCCCTCCAGCTTGAGCGCGCAGTCCGGGATGTCCTCACTGAGCCACGACTCCGTAAAACATAAGACACAGGAGGAGGCAAAGTCTCTGTTCATGCTTCTCATCAGGGCCAGTTCGTCTATCTTATTCCAGAGTGAGCGTACATTAGAAAGGAAGATCCCAGGAAGGGCCGTTCTCAGTCCGCGTTTCCTCAAACGCACGAGTACGCCGGCTCGCTTACCTCTCTTTCGACGTCTCACTTTCCTGATCAGAGTCAGCAGTAAATCTGCCGCAGATGCGACAAATATTGGAAATAAATCCACAGGCGTTGTAGTCCTGCAGTTAAGGAGCTCTTCTCTGGTGTAAGAATATCCAGAGGAGTGCCCAGACACAGAAGAAATGCACAAAAACAAGACAAAAGTAACGCACTGAAGCACCAGGGCATCCATACGCGGCGCCATCTTGGAGAAGAGAATTAAAATAACAAAAAGTAGCAGCAGTTCAGATCTGATTTAATTTAATTTCCTTCACACAGCACATTCGTCCAGGCTGACAGGTAAACAGAATTAATCTCAGGTAACATGACTCATAGTAGAGATTCAATAAGAAAGATTGCAGGCTCTAATATTATTACCACACAATCCAAGGACACACCAACAGCTCCGATTTGTAGAACTATTTAAACAAATGTCTTCTGAATATTCAATTCAGGTTCGCAGTGGGAGGGTGGGAGGTGTCGTGGAATTTTTAAAATAAAGTCTGCAACACAGAAAGAGCTGTGATCAAGCTATTTATTACTGCGCCAACACACATCAAACATCACAGTTCAGTCATGTCAGCGCTGCCACAGAAGTGGTGCTCCTACTCCTTTATGCATTCCAAGGAAGAGGGAGGAAGTTACAAACGGATCCTACCACACTTCAACGGATCAATGGTTATGCTGTTTTGTGGCCTTATCAGCACCCGTAAAGGGAGTTGTTTTCTCAAACTGCTGACGCTGAAGTAAGTTCATCTAGTTTTAGAAACTTTCACTGAACAGTAACAGTGTTACAACTAAGCATATGCATAAGCACTTAAATACTTTAAATGAGAATAACAGAAAATTTCTATTACAGAGGCTAGAGCCTGTCCCAGTAGTCATAGGTAGAGCACACCTGGACAGGTCACCAGTCTGTCAGAGGACTAACACAAAGACAGACACCAGAGTAACAAATCTATTTAAAATTAATGTAAGTTTGCTGCAGCTGTATGTATGAACATGTGTTTCTGTGCTCACAGTCCACCTCTCAGGAACCTGCAGTTCACTTTAAGTCTACTTTAAACAAACCTCACAAAAGGCTGATGTGGCTGGATCAGTAGTCTGATTTGAGTACGATACCTTTGGCCAGGGATTACTCTGGTGCATCGCTTCACTGCAGTGTTACGTATTTTCCCCACACCTGAATAAAAAAATACTGATATATACAAATAACAGCTTCAGCTGATGCAGCCTGACTCAATCCTAAATGTTCAGCACACAGAGACACAGAGGTGCCGTTTAAAGTTTAGTGTTAACCTGAGTCACTGATCATTTGCAGTATTACAGAGTCTGGCAGTCTTTGCATGATGTCCACGTCACTGTAAGTTTCTAGCCGACTCTCAGGTGTGACAGGTGTGCCAGCAGGAAAGAGTAATAATAACCTGCATCCTGAGGTTTGTCATGCAGGACTAAAGAAGCCAGGCTTTGTTCACACAGCTAGGATTGTATTTTACACTGACCCTGGGTCAGTATAAGTATCATACAGTTTAAACGAAGCACTGAAACTTGCACATATTTATTATAGATGCACTGAAGCTAATCGAGATATTTGCTGTCAATCTGTGGCTGCGATTATTATTATATATTATTATTATATTACTGGAAACTTTATTAACTAGTAACTTCATCAGTCATGACAGAAGCTAATATTTCTGTGCTAACATCGTTTAAACAGTAACAGCTTTCCTCCAATATAAGCTAACGTTTACACCGTAACTTTAAGCTAGCACCATAAAGACGGTAAAACACGTAATAATATCTACAAATGCATCTTAAAGCTGTTATATTAGCACTCGGTGTATTACTAACATAACCACATTAACATTACTGACACTCGCTGACTTTTAATAGTCATTCTATAAATGCTGTCTGTTTAAATGGTCTTACCTGTACACACTGCATATCCACCGGATTCCAGCCAGAGTGGATTCTGGAGTCTTCCCACGCTCCTGTTAGTGATCCTCCATCTGGATGGATGAGAACAACCTTCTGAACAATCTAGCAGGAAATGGCCCATATCTATGGGACTGATTTGTGCTAATAACGCCCATTGTATGGACTGATAACAGCCGAAGCGGGTGAATAAAGTCACCCAGTAGCTAGCTGTGCCATTACCCAGCATACATCACTCCCTCCATAAATGCAATAAACGATACAAAAGTAATAGCCTATAATTAATTCCTCTGCTGTATCTGCTGTTTTTCAGGTAGTTGTTTACATTATATAATTTATTGTGTTCTGTATACCTCACTACAATGTGATTTGGAAAATGTCTAAATATACCGACAACAGGCACTTCCGCAGCAATCTCTTCAATCGGAGGACCCTTCACGTCAATTCCCGACGTGAGGGGCCTGTGCGTCCATAAGTGAAGCAGAGGGATAGTGATGGGCAGATGAAGCCTCATGAAGCACTGAAGCTTTTCATCCAATTGGTTCACCTCAACGCGAAGCTTCTTGAAGCTTCATTTGCTCTAGCAGGACACCTACTGGACGTAAAAATATTAGTTGGCATGAATTTGAAGAGTGTGGCATTTTGCACACAGCCTGTAAATGTCAACAACAAAAGGAGTGTGTAAAACATCTATATTGTAGTGATGGCAGTATACTGTGTATATTTATGCTGGCAGTATGGAAAATGATTATTTGCGGCAAAGTTCGAACCGCTTCCTGAACCAGTCACGTGGTACAGCCGGGCAGCGAGGCTTCGGACGTCATCATTTTCAGCTCCTCCCATAAATGAAGCAAGCCTCGATACGCATGGCGGCGGGGGGCGTGGCCCGCCTCCTGTGACATCAAGGTCCAAAGCCCTATTCGGCTTACAGGATGATGACATCACATATATTTAGAATCTTACAACAAATTTGGTCCTATGATGCTTTAATCCGTTGATCCGCAAAAGTCTATAAATAGGGGTGAAGAGCAATGACTTTTAGTTAATTAATTGCAGCATTTATGTTAGCAGAATTGAAACGTTCACCAAAGAGGTATTTTGAAACACCTGGATCCTTTTTGGAGTAGCTGTTTACAGATTCCAACATGTCTCAGAGGAAACAACCCTACAGATTTCTAAGGTAAGTTTTCTTTCTTTTTTTCTGTTTTTAGGTTGTTCACTGACAGAATAAGAATCACACAAGCTCACCTCTAGCCAGCTGCCCTGCATGGTTTGAAGCAAAGTTTTCTTCTATTTGATCTCAAAAAGCTCCTAAAACAGTCAGTGATCACCGTTGACCTCCCTCGGCTTTTATTACCGCTAATCATTTATTTAAGCTCAGTTTTTAAAACCTTAGGATGTAACTACAACCCAGCCCATGCAGCAGTATATGAATGACTAACCTCGTATTGTGGATGGATTATCTCAGTTGTTCTCCTGGCTGAAGTTTGGTCCTTTTACAGCATCCTGCCATGCGATTACATTTGTTCCTGACCACCGAGAACGCTCACATTAACTTTTATCGAGTGGAAAAAAAGTTAGCTTGTTTATATTATGCTAACATAGCTGTGTCGCTAGCGGTCACGTAGCACATCATTATATACCAGCTAGCCCAACTTCAGTCACCCTACAAACGTCACTGCTGTTTAGTTTTCTGTCTTCATTTATGCTGGAAGTGATAGCAGAGTTGTACGTTTTAATTTGTTTCCAAAACCCCGCAGTCAGGACATGCTATATTGTATTTAGATAGAAGCTAGCGAGCTAACTCCCTGCTAACTTCTAACTCCGTTAAATGTCATAAATTCCGCTTTCATGGATGCCTGGATGTTAAACTCAATTGTTACACCTGGTAGAGCAGAACGCTGATCATTTTATTAAAGATGAAAGACTTTAGACAGTTTTTCAACTCTCAGTAATGCCATAGTGATCGTTTGATATATGGACCTGCAGCGGAGTTTAGACCCAGACACGGCTAGTGACGTCAGACTGAACAACCGGATAGTGATATGAATTAATTTAGAACTCACTGGAGAGAAAATGCCACGAGCAAATCAACAAAAAGCTGGGGATTGCACATGACTGGCATCTTTGTTTGGTGATATCGGATACACGTTGCCGCCAGGATGGAAAACGATGAAAAGATAGCCCATTATCCAGGTTCTTGCCTTCACGATCATGAGATCTAACGTTGCAACCAACTACAAAACAAGTACGAACCATAGCTGAAGCTGTATCCTTTGTCTGGCCTACTGTCATGGCGGCGGGGGGCGTGGCCCGCCTCCTGTGACATCAAGGTCCAAAGCCCTATTCGGCTTACAGGATGATGACGTCACATATATTTAGAATCTTACAACAAATTTGGTCCTATGATGCTATGACATGGTTATATATTTACATGTAGGTAATGTCCTCAAGTTCTGTATAACCACTTTTTCCTCTCTCTGTGTTTGTTTCTCGTTCGTTGTTGTGTGTGTTTGTGTGCATTTGTCTCTTTCAAACAGGTGCCGGTCCTCACCTCTGCAGTGCTGCCGTCTCCTGTAGCGCTGCATGGTTCTAAGCTAAGTTTCCTTTCCTTTTTCTGTTCTCTTAGATTTGTCCTCAGGTTTGAAGTGTCTGTGTTGTGCAGCTGGTCTGGTCTGTCTCTAGACAGTTCAGGCTTCACCCACTAGTTAAATGGTGGAGGCTCACAGCGATATACTCAACACACAAGTTTCTGAACTCTGCATGAGGGTTTCTCCGACGAAGTGAGGGCCGTGAGGCACAGCTCCCCGTCCCCCGGTGACCCTGCTAGGTCCACCTTCTTAGGGAAATCCTCTGCAGAGGAGCTGACAGAGCCAGGAACTTGTGAGTTGTGTGTGTCCACTCAGGCATCATTCATGCTTGTTCTGTAGGCAGTTCCTGTCAGAAGGAGGAGGCGCAGCAGGAGTGTCGGGGGGTGGAAGACGGTGCCTCAGTGCCTCTCTCCTTCTGACATTGTTAAAGAAAACACAACAAATTTATAATTATTTAGATATTTACATGTAGGTAATGTCCTCAAGTTCTGTATAACCACTTTTTCCTCTCTCTGTGTTTGTTTCTCGTTCGTTGTTGTGTGTGTTTGTGTGCATTTGTCTCTTTCAAACAGGTGCCGGTCCTCACCTCTGCAGTGCTGCCGTCTCCTGTAGCGCTGCATGGTTCTAAGCTAATTTTCCTTTCCTTTTTCTGTTCTCTTAGATTTGTCCTCAGGTTTGAAGTGTCTGTGTTGTGCAGCTGGTCTGGTCTGTCTCTAGACAGTTCAGGCTTCACCCACTAGTTAAATGGTGGAGGCTCACAGCGACATACTCAACACACAAGTTTCTGAACTCTGCATGAGGGTTTCTCCGACGAAGTGAGGGCCGTGAGGCACAGCTCCCCGTCCCCCGGTGACCCTGCTAGGTCCACCTTCTTAGGGAAACCCTCTGCAGAGGAGCTGACAGAGCCAGGAACTTGTGAGTTGCGTGTGTCCACTCAGGCATCATTCATGCTTGTTCTGTAGGCAGTTCCTGTCAGAAGGAGGAGGCGCAGCAGGAGCGTCGGGGGGCGGAAGACGGTGCCTCAGTGCCTCTCTCCTTCTGACATTGTTAAAGAAAACACAACAAATTTATAATTATTTAGATATTTACATGTAGGTAATGTCCTCAAGTTCTGTATAACCACTTTTTCCTCTCTCTGTGTTTGTTTCTCGTTCGTTGTTGTGTGTGTTTGTGTGCATTTGTCTCTTTCAAACAGGTGCCGGTCCTCACCTCTGCAGTGCTGCCGTCTCCTGTAGCGCTGCATGGTTCTAAGCTAAGTTTCTTTTCCTTTTTCTGTTCTCTCAGATTTGTCCTCAGGTTTGAAGTGTCTGTGTTGTGCAGCTGGTCTGGTCTGTCTCTAGACAGTTCAGGCTTCACCCACTAGTTAAATGGTGGAGGCTCACAGCAACATACTCAACACACAAGTTTCTGAACTCTGCATGAGGGTTTCTCCGACGAAGTGAGGGCCGTGAGGCACAGCTCCCCGTCCCCCGGTGACCCTGCTAGGTCCACCTTCTTAGGGAAACCCTCTGCAGAGGAGCTGACAGAGCCAGGAACTTGTGAGTTGTGTGTGTCCACTCAGGCATCATTCATGCTTGTTCTGTAGGCAGTTCCTGTCAGAAGGAGGAGGCGCAGCAGGAGCGTCGGGGGGCGGAAGACGGTGCCTCAGTGCCTCTCTCCTTCTGACATTGTTAAAGAAAACACAACAAATTTATAATTATTTAGATATTTACATGTAGGTAATGTCCTCAAGTTCTGTATAACCACTTTGTCCTCTCTCTGTGTTTGTTTCTCGTTCGTTGTTGTGTGTGTTTGTGTGCATTTGTCTCTTTCAAACAGGTGCCGGTCCTCACCTCTGCAGTGCTGCCGTCTCCTGTAGCGCTGCATGGTTCTAAGCTAAGTTTCCTTTCCTTTTTCTGTTCTCTTAGATTTGTCCTCAGGTTTGAAGTGTCTGTGTTGTGCAGCTGGTCTGGTCTGTCTCTAGACAGTTCAGGCTGCACCACTAGTTAAATGGTGGAGGCTCACAGCGACATACTCAACACACAAGTTTCTGAACTCTGCATGAGGGTTTCTCCGACAAAGTGAGGGCCGTGAGGCACAGCTCCCCGTCCCCCGGTGACCCTGCTAGGTCCACCTTCTTAGGGAAACCCTCTGCAGAGGAGCTGACAGAGCCAGGAACTTGTGAGTTGCGTGTGTCCACTCAGGCATCATTCATGCTTGTTCTGTAGGCAGTTCCTGTCAGAAGGAGGAGGCGCAGCAGGAGCGTCGGGGGGCGGAAGACGGTGCCTCAGTGCCTCTCTCCTTCTGACATTGTTAAAGAAAACACAACAAATTTATAATTATTTAGATATTTACATGTAGGTAATGTCCTCAAGTTCTGTATATATTTACATTTAAAGGATGATCATGGTGTTGATGATGGCGTTAAGCCAGAGGACAGTGTTTCAAATGTTGTTGGTAAATCTTCAGTCACTAAAAGCTCATCTAGTGGTAAAGTGAGCACAACTTCTTCTGCCAAAATCAAAGCAAAAGCAGAAAAGGCAGCATTACTCGCTTGTATGGCAGTCTTAAAAGAGAAGCATGCTTTGGAGGAGCAAGAGCTAAAGCTAAGGAGGAAACGTGAACAGCTTGAGCTTGAAGCGCTGCTTTCTGCCTCTTCTGCAAATTTAGCTGTTCTCCAAGCTGCTGAAGTTCAAAGTATATCTAACATATCGTCCAATGCTATGAATTCATATTATGAAAGGGAAATCAAGAAAACAGCTGCTTCAGCCACAGTCAAGCCTAGTACACCAGTCAATGAAGATAAACCTGCAGTGCAAATAGTACAGACTGAAAGCAACATATCTGCAATGATCCTGCCAGGAACGGAAATTGAAGGTGAGCCACAAGCTGAAACGGTCATCACAATGCAATTTCACAATGTGGATCCTCCATCGCCCAGGTCAATTCCTACAGCGGCAGAAGGACGGTTGGAGGACATTTGTACCATTTTACAAAGACAAAATGAAATAACTGCAACCCTTGTTCAGCATCAGCGTGCATCGTCATTACCATCCAGGAAAATACCTGTATTCGATGGTGATCCTCTTCAGTATATCTCTTTCATTAATGCGTTTGAACAAGGAGTGGAAGAAAAGGCCAATAAGAGGGACTGCTTGTATTATTTGGAGCAGTTTACAACAGGACAGCCGAGAGACCTGGTACGCAGTTGTCAACATATGGCTGCAGGACAAGGCTATATACAAGCAAAGCAACTGCTCAAAGAACACTTTGGAAATGAATATAAAATTGCAACTGCTTATATTGACAAGGCGTTATCTTGGCCTGCAATTAAAAATGAAGATGTGAAATCATTGCAAGCATATTCTCTTTTCTTACGTGGGAGTTGTAATGTCATGGAAACATTGCAACATATGCAGGAACTGGACATGCCAGTGAACATGAAAATCATTTTGTGCAAGTTGCCATATAAAATGAGAGAGAAATGGAGAGCGTTCGCATATGATATATTGGAAACCTCTAAACACAGAGCTCAGTTTGAAGATTTGGTTGCATTTATTGAAAAGCAGGTGAAAATTCTTTCAGATCCTTTGTTTGGGGACATTCAGAATGTAACGTCAACAATCCCTGTCTCAAAGGTTGACAACAGACTGAAGTCACAACCAAGCAAACAAATTAAAGGGAACAGCTTTGCTGCTACAGCCACACCCATGATCATGAAAAAAACCTACAGTATGGAAAGGCTGATTACTACAACAAGCCATGACTTTACAGTAGAGATGGACCGATCCGATATTACGTATCGGTCCGATACTGACCTAAATTACTGGATCGGATATCGGAGAAAAATAAAAAATGTAATCCGATCCATTAAATATCACGAAAGCACCTCACAAAACTTGCAACACGCCGTAACTCACCTCAGAACGTTAGCACGTCTGAGCAGTATGCCTCACGTGATAGAGCGGCTGTGGCATGCGGGACCTGTCGGTGCTCTGGATAGCATTTGGAGCTTCGCTAGCAACCCGGCATTTCATCTCCGACAAAGTTATCCCCGAGAGAAGTAAAGCAAGTGTGTAAGTCCATCTCTGAATGTTTGTAAAGCATTCCTGCGTTAAGCTTAACAAACGATATATGGAGCGACTGCCTCTTCTTGCTGCTACTTCAATCATGAAACTGCTTAACGATCAGCTGATCAGCTTTTCTGTCGTGAGTCCGTGTCTCTAGTTTGCTTTTGGCCCACTTTGCACCAGAAAGAGGAAACCAGCGGCTGAACAACAGCAGCACGTTTAAGCTTGATCAGCTGTTGTTAGAATGTATTTAATATTACTTTCTACTCCAGGATCTTTTTCTACGTAGCTGACGCTGGTAACTGTGCAGGGGCGGATCTAGCAAAGTTTAGCCAGGGGGGCCGATAGGGCATTAACAGGGAAAAGGGGGCACAAAGACATACTTTTCTTTCTTATTCTCATTTAAAATGTCTAGCTTTTAATAAATAATTATCTGACACCCAAAGTTTTAATTTGATGCAAAATGAATAGAAGTCCATTACTGTATATAGTAACTATTAAGTCTAATATATATACCCTAGTAAGCTATAGTACTTTTTCCTTTGGGAAGGTACCATCTGTGCAGTCTGCAATTTTGTTGAAGAAAGATGTTGAATCTATTTAATATTTCTTGAAAAATAATTGATTTCTGTGCATTTTTTTCACACTGCATCAAATTAAGGTTGATTACGTCGATTAAGCATCATGAGGTGGAGCGTGAGGGGTGGTTCCCTATTTTTTATTTATTTATTTTTGTTGTTGCTGGGAGTTGGAACCCTATTAGTTAGGTTGCTTAATATTTATGCTAAGTACTCTTTAAAATACCAGAATAGGGAGGATGGTGTAGGTTTAAGTTTATTAGATTGATTAGTATTGCTGAACTATGAAACATTTTTTTTGCATACAGGTATAACAGAATAGCTTTAGTGTAGTTGTTGTTTTAAACTTGAGTATGAACTTATACAAAATGCAGCAAGATATTTAAAAAACAGTTTTGTTGATTAAAAAACACTATATCGGATTCATATCGGTATCGGCAGATACCCAAATTTATGATATCGGTATCGGTATCGGACATAAAAAAGTGGTATCGTGCCATCTCTACTTTACAGTAAAGCCATCTTGTGTCTGCTGTACTCAACGACACACACTGGAGGAGTGTCAACAGTTTCAGCGGAAGAAGCACAGAGACAAAATGCTTTTTCTAAAGGAGAAAGGGCTGTGTTTTGGTTGCTTAGGTGCTGGGCACATAAGCAAGGACTGTGCTAAGCGTTTGATATGTAGAACGTGTGGTAAAGGTCATCCCACTGTCCTCCATATTGATAACGATGGTGTAAGCCCTGAATGCTATGGAGAGCCCTCCTCTTCAAAGAATGTAAAAACTTGTGGTCATACAGGGGCCGGAAAAGAAAGCGGTTTGCTTTCCATTCTGCCAGTTCAAATAAAGTCTGTTAAAGGTAGTCATGTCATACAGACATATGCTTTTTTAGATCCTGGCAGTTCAGCTAGCTTCTGTTCAGAGCACCTCATGCAAAAGCTAAATCTTGTGGGCAAAAGAACTCACTTCCTGTTACAAACGATGGGTCAAGAAAAGGTCGTCTCTGCCCACTCACTTACTGGTCTTGAAGTTTCTGGTTTAGGCAGCAATGCCTTCTATGAACTTCCAGAAATCCTAACACAGGAAAGGATGCCTGTCACCACGGATAACTTTGTAAAGGAAGAAGATCTGATCAGGTGGCCATATCTGTCAAAGGTTCAAATTCCCCACATAATGGCTAATGTGGACCTGCTGATTGGATGCAACGCTCCCAAGTTATTGGAACCATGGGAGGTCATTCATAGCCAGGGGAATGGCCCATATGCTATAAGAACAGCATTGGGCTGGGTCATAAATGGGCCCATGGAAGATGGTAAAAGCAACTTGGACAGCGAGCACCCACCAACAGTTGTAAATAGGATATCTGTTTGTAAGCTGGAGGAGATGCTGAAAAGTCAATATAACTATGACTTTAATGAAAGGGTTACAGAGGAAAAGGGTTTGTCAAGGGAGGACCTTAAGTTCATGAAGATCATGGAAAAATCTGCAACAATGGAAGACGGACACTACTGTTTGAAGTTACCTTTTAAAAAGGATAACATAAAGATGCCAAACAATTTCTCCATAGTTAAACAAAGATTGCAAAGTCTACAATGAAAACTTCTCAACAATGAACAGTTGCATAAAGAATATAAAAACTTTATGGACGAGATGATAAGTAATGGATATGCAGAGCAAATACCTTCACAGCAGCTGTCTTGCGAAAATGGAAAGAAGTGGTACATTCCTCATCACGCAGTTTACCATCCCAGAAAACGATCCATAAGAATTGTATTTGACTGTGGGGCATCATTCCAGGGGACATCATTAAACAAGCAGCTCTTAAAAGGTCCTAATCTCACAAGCACATTGCTTGGGGTTTTGCTTAGATTTCGACAGGATCCAGTCGCATTTATGGGTGACATAAAGGCAATGTTTTATCAAGTTAAAGTTGCCAAAGAAGACAGAGACTTTCTGCGTTTTTTATGGTGGCCAGATGGAGATCTGAGCAAGGACATAATTGAGTTTCGCATGACTGTTCATCTGTTCGGTGCAGTATCTTCCCCTAGCTGCGCCAGTTTCGCTTTGAGAAAAACAGCTGAGGACAATAAGACTGAATTCCTAGACAAGGTATGTGAAACGCTGAAAGAGAACTTCTATGTGGACGACTGTTTAAAGAGTGTGGCCTCCACCTCAGATGCTGTCGATTTGGTCAAAGATCTTTCAGCACAGTCAAAGGGGAGGATTTACACTGACCAAGTGGGTCAGTAACAATCGCACCCTGTTGCAAAGTATCTCTGAGGAGCAAAGGGCTAAAGACTTGAAAGAATAAAATCTTGACAGAGACAAACTTCCGGTAGAAAGAGCTCTGGGCTTGCAGTGGTGCGTGGAAACTGATACATTCAACTTCACAATGGATATCCCTCAAAAATCCTGTACTAGGCGTGGAATGTTATCAATATCAAGTTCCATTTACGATCCATTGGGATTTCTTGCACCAGTCCTGCTGCCTGCCAAAGGAATGCAGCAGGAGCTTTGCAAAAGGAAACTGGGATGGGATGAACCAATACCCCAAACCATGTTGCAAAAGTGGAAAGGTTGGCTCAGTGATTTGCAAATGCTTTCCCATTTCAAGGTTAAAAGGTGTATACAACCAAGAGAGTTTGGACCTCTCTCACATGCACAGCTACACCATTTTTCAGATGCTGGTGAATCTTGATATGGAACCGTGTCATATCTGCGCATGCAAGATAATAGGAAATCCATCCACGTCGCGTTCTTGATGGGCAAGGCAAGAGTAACACCTCTAAAACCTGTCACTATTCCACGTCTGGAACTAACAGCTGCTGTAGTTGCCGTCCGAGTGGATCTCATGTTAAGGGCTCAGTTAAGAATGAAACTCGAGCAATCTATATTTTGGACAGATAGTACATCTGTATTAAAATATATAATGAATGAGGATAAATGATTCCTTACCTTTGTGGCAAACAGAGTCTCATTCATTACAACTGCAACTAAACAATCACAATGGAGATATGTAAGCTCGAAGAAAAACCCAGCAGATGATGCTACAAGAGGGCTCAAGGCTGGGAACGTTGTTCATAGCAGCCGCTGGATCGAAGGACCAAGCTTTCTGCAGAAGCCGGAAAGTGATTGGCCAACCAATTTAATGGAATGCTCCTTAGAACCAGAGGACCCTGAAGTCAAAGGTGAGGCCACAGTAAATGTTACTCAGGTAAAAGACTTGCTAGATGCTACATGTCAATTGATGGTGTACTTCTCAGACTGGAGAAGGCTCAAGGTTGCTGTTGCTTGGTTCCTTAGACTGAAGGAAATCCTTCGTTCAATGAGAAATAAGAAAAAAAGACCGCAACCTTACTCAGATAACCCAATTTGTAAAGGTACTACAAAGGAGAAAGTAAAGAAAACGCAACTGTACAGACTATCTTCAAAGGATCTTCTGGAAGCTGAGCTTGCCATTATTAGATTTTGCCAGCAACAACGATTTGGAGAGGAGGTTGCTACGTTGTCAAGTGGGAAAGGTTCTGTGAGCAGGCACAGCTCAATTTATAGATTAGATCCTTATCTTGACGATAAAGGCCTCTTAAGAGTTGGGGGACGACTGACAAAGGGCTCCTTACCAGAAGAAATAAAGCATCCCTTTGTTCTTGCAAAGGATCAACATGTAGCAAGTCTCATCCTAAAGCACATTCATCAACAGCTTGGTCATAGCGGTCGTAACCACACCTTATCCACACTAAGGAGAAGATACTGGATCACAAAGGCCAACTCAGCTGTAAGGAAGGTTATCGCAGAATGTAATTTTTGCAGGAAATATCATGGAAAAGCCTTGGAGCAAAAGATGGCAGATTTACTCAAGGAAAGAATCTTGCCAGATAACCCACCATTCACCAATGTCGGGGTTGATTACTTCGGACCTATTGAAGTGAAAAGAGGACGAGGTACAGCTAAACGCTATGGAGTCATTTTCACCTGTTTAGCCAGCCGAGCAGTGCACTTGGAAGTGGCTAGCTCTCTAAACACAGATGCCTGCATTAATGCTTTGCGTCGTTTTGTGAGTCGAAGAGGTCAAGTCGCTCACATCCAATCGGACAATGGAACCAACTTTGTCGGAGCAGACAGAGAGTTAAGGGAGGCTCTTGAATCGCTGAAACATACCCAAATAGCGGATGCTTTGCGACACATTGGAATAAGATGGAGTTTTAATCCGCCTGGAGCATCACATCATGGTGGAATTTGGGAACGGATAATTCGTATGATCAGAAAGATTCTGAGATCCGTTCTTCAGCAACAACAGTTGGACGACGATGGCTTAAATACGGTTCTATGTGAAATTGAAGCAATTTTAAATGACAGACCCATCACAAAGCTTTCTGATGATCCAAAAGACCTAGAGCCACTTACACCAAATCACATCCTCCTGATGAAAGGAAAACCATCTTTACCACCCGGACTATTTGACCTTCAGGATATGTATCTGAAGAGAAGATGGAAACAGGCTCAGTACATCTCAGACCTTTTTTGGAAACGATGGATACGCGAATACCTGCCTTTGTTACAGGAGAGACAAAAATGGAACCAAAAGAAGAAGAATCTAAAACCTGGAGATATAGTCATTATAATGGATTCTTCTGCACCGCGTGGTTCCTGGCCACTTGGAAGAGTTCTGGAAGCCATTTGTGACAAAAAAGGACTTGTGCGATCTGCACGTTTAAAAACAAAGACTAATATTCTGGAAAGACCTGTAACCAAACTTTGCTTGTTACATGAGACTGTAATCTAAAAGTGTGTTACTTATGTTTATTTATGTGAATGTATAGGTCTAAAGTAGACTGTATTAGTGGCTCCTTATTTTCTTTGTGATTAGAATTGCCATGTCTGATAGCCATTTCAATTAGGGGCCAGGGTGTAGGAGCCATTCTTGGGTTAATACCTTATGTGGTCACTAGAGGTTACCTTTTTCTGTTTTGATTATGTAATGTAAAGGTATTTAAGGTAGACGCACGTAATCGGCGTCAGGTGTGTCATTGAGAAGGCAAACAGTTTGTGACCGTTGCGCTGTTATGCTATGTCGATACGGAATAAAGACCAAAAATGACAAGATACATACTGCTGGATTTATTGGACTGTGAACATTCATGCATACCAGTGACATCGCGTCACCCCCGTTAACGACCACCTCAGTGGCTTCAAGCGTAGGCTTAGCCTCTACACCAAGGAAACTTAAAAACTCCTGAAGACGCCTGGAGACGGAAGAAGCCCCCCCACTCGGAGAAGGAACACCGCTGCGCCTTTTTCTCTTATCAAATCAAATCAAATCACTTTTATTGTCACATCACATGTGCAGGTACATTGGTACAGTACATGTGAGTGAAATTCTTGTGTGCGAGCTTCACAAGCAACAGAGTTGTGCAAATACAATAACGTAAACAAAGCAAAATACAAGGATGGCTAATCTGAAACTAATAAATATATGTACAATATATAATAGTATATGCATTTCTGGATGTGTATACTAAATGTTTTTCTGTGTGTGTGTGTGTGTGTGTGTATACACATTTTTACAAATTAAATAGAGTAAAAATAAAATAAAATATATAAAAATATACAGAGTTGAGACATGTGCAAAACAGTGGCATTACTGTACAGTGTGTAGTGCATAATGTTGAAGTTCCAGTAGTGAAGCTGAGGTGTCTATGACGTGTTTTAACTTCCCGTTCAGTGTTCTCGTTTCTAAACACTACTTTACCCAGAGTTTGTACAAGGCTTCATTCTCACCCCCGAACAGTTAATAAGGTGATAACGAGCAAAAGAAGTTGATAGAAAAGTTAACATCATTTTATCCGTGAGTAAAAATCAGTGTGTTTGGACTCGCTGGCTGATATTTTAGGGAATCGAGCTCATTCGTTCCCTTGGAGAGAGCTCAGTGTGGTATCATTCATCAGTTCGAGCAGCCAGTTTGGTTCTAAAGAACATGCAGCTGACTGAATGAGGCGTTTCATGATATTTAACCCACCGACAGCATAAAACAGAGTCGTTAGCTGATGAGCAGACTCTGGATTTTCTGTTGTTTGAGACTCGGTCATAGCAGCGTTTCATGTTAAAGTAAAACATGTTAGACTGGACTGACCTTGACCTTTGAGAGGTCAAACTGAAGGAAGCCTTTGTGTTTTACCTTCATTTTTCTGTTTATGAACAAAGACACGAGTCTGCAGAACATATCGTCGATCAGGCCTCTGTTCCCTAGATTTAGACACATTTCACACCCCTTCAGTGAGTCTTGATCATTTCAGCTGTGTTCTGAAATGAGAAACTGAACCCTTGAACACATCAGGGAACTGTTCACAGAGGTCCCAGAGACCTCTATAGGGCCAGAAGTCTTTTACAGACGCAGGGGTCGCCCCCTGGTGGCCTGTAAATGGAGTACAGTTTTTTTGTTTTGTTGCTTCACTTTTCCAACCTGGCAGCTGTGTCAATGTTCTGATGTCTGTGGTCCTTTTTGGCAGTGACGTCATTCCCGAGTTTGTGCATTCCAGCAGGAAAGTCAGAAAAGCAAAGTAAGATGGGATTTATTTTAGCTGCAGCACGTTCATTGATAGAATGTGGTAAGTGCTTAGCATGTGGCTTATATCATGAGTCACAAATACAGGTGAGTGACAGAGCAGATTATGTTTATGTTCTCTGTCACCATCTTGGATTGTTGAGGCTGCCTGCTCTGACTTTCCAAGAAGGAAATACTAGTTGAGGGGGAGTTCCAGATGAAAATGACTTCCGACTCAATCTGGAATGCACCGTAAGCCAAGGGCCAACAAGACAACAGCAGATATTTTGACGTCGCCCCCTGGTGACAGGACAAGGTTACAGCACCATTGTACAACCACACCGCTGCCTTCAGTGACCTTGCTTTTTAGGTGTAACCACTTTTCTGTATCTCTGTTGACACTTAATCGCAAAAAAAAATGTTGTTTGAAGTCAAAATACAAAGAAATTGTGAGCAGTAATCGGCAAAAATAGTCTGATAATTATGGGGCGCCGTTTGTAAACTGAAACATGCTGAAATTAACGGCAACATTTTTCCACATTTAGCTCAAAACCTTACAAAAACATGTTTTTTCAAGTAATTTTTTACAACATTTAGTAAAATATTTGTAACTTTTCATCAAATGTTAAATATTAAATCTAAATGTTAAATATTAAATCTAAATATTATATTTAAATCTAAATGTTAAATGTTAAACCTAAATGTTTAGGCTAATATGCAAATTTATTGTACGAATCAACGGAAATACCAAAATAAAAGCTTCCCGAAAACCTCCGGTGCAAAATTGTGTCTGTTCTCACCCCTCATTTCTCCCCGCCATGTGCTGCTTCACTTCTTGCCTACGAGCATGTCCAGCGATTTTGCTGGACATGCTTGAGGATTTTGTTTAAGTGTGGTAATGAGATGATGATTCTTTTTTCTGTATAGCTGAACAGGCTCTTGAGATCCTACATGTGCTGCCATCACTGTTCCCATCCACCTCTGCTCCTCCAAAGAGGGCACGGGATGCGAGTGAGGCTCTGGTGCATGTCCTTGAGGTGAGTTGTGTAAAATGTAGTAGTTGTTTTTTGTTTTTGTTCTTTTTGGGACAACAGTATTAAAAAATGCTTCTGATTAGTGCCAAAGTATTTTATATTCACATATTATATGTTCTAAGCCTTCAAAAGGCACCTAAAACACATTTTTGGAATGAGGGTTCTCACAGGTTAGATCTCTGTGACCAGTAAATACAAACATGGATGCATTACGTGGTAGCACATTTTTATCACCTCAATGATACCTAATTAAATGTAGCCTTGGTTTTCTGTTTTTCAGGAAGGCTAGACAGATGTGAACAGTAATTCCATCGAGAATAATTAAAAGTAGCAATTTCAGATGTGTTTTCTCAGAACCTCAACTTTTGTTGTAATTTAGCTTTAGTTATGTGTTTGAAACAAAAGTGCATCATCCTTACAAAAGTATGTCTGTGTTATGTGTTAAAGGACCAAGAAGACCCTAATACCTATCTGATGAAACGTCCTCTCTCCTGCCCAGTCCTGATTGTGAGTCCATCCAACTGCATCCTAGCGGTAGGAGATGTGCCAATAACCACATTTCCAAAAGACTTGGTTACCGAGGGTGCTTTATACCTTATGGCCTACTATTACACCCTTCACCTTACATACCCAAAGTGTGTAGCCACTCTGCTTTCCGTCATACAGACAGAGGTTCTCTTGGACAAAATCCATGAGAGAGATCTCACATCATCTTACAAGAAGAGCATGGCTGAGTGGACTGCTTTTATTGGCCAGTAAAGCCAATATGGTCAGATGGACTATAGGAAAGGACTTCCTCTCTCCTTCCACGGCTACTACAGTCCATGTTGGTTGTGATTGATTTTTGTTTGTAATTTGGCCAGGTTAGCCCAGTGTTATAATTAAGGGTGCACGATAATATTGGCTAACATGCCGACATTTTGTGTTTGGTTTGTGCAGTGCAGAGACAGCCTCGCTTTTAGTTAATTTTAAGATTTTTTTTTTTTTTAATCTTGAGTTTAGACAGAAGACTATTCAGAAAATAGGCTCTACTGTGAAAGAGTAAATTGACTAAGCTGAGACTGACTAGTTTGGTATAAAAGTAAGAATTGCTTTATTGGGTATTGGCTAGTACAACTGTAAAATATTGGATACATCCTTACTCAAACCTATAGACTGTTACCAGACAGAACCGCAGCTGAAATAACAAGGGAGAGTGAAAACTTCCCTTTATTCTTATGGTGTTTACCTAGCAAGAGTTGAAAAGTCCGACATGCGGCTTATTGTGATCTGGTCACCCTGTGTGCATGTCTGGTATGGCTGCTCAGCAGCCATACATTACAGGGAATGAAAAAATCTTTTCAATTTGTTATTGTTGCAATTGCATTCTCTTAATAAAACCCAGTATCTACAGTGCAGGCTCTCCTACTGAAAGTTTTTGAGATACATACATAAAATGTCCAGTTCACCAGCAGTTTAATGCTCTAAAGATTTATTTCAGTCCTTCATGTTGGAGACTCAGATGTTGACACATGGCAGTACTGCACTTTAAAGATTTTACGTGGACTCTGCTGACTCCATTGCTAATTTCAGAACATTTTCAAGTGGCAGGAAGTCACGAGGAAAGGTGTACTCAGTCAGGTTGGAAAGTCCGGACATCACACAGCAGCTCAAGTCTGTGCGGAAAATATCCATGTCGCACGCCTCATACCACTCATTGGTTAAAGCGGTGTAGTACTCGACGTCCGAAGTGGTGGTGAAGCCGTTGAAACCCCCGACGACAAAGAGGCGATCATCAATTACCTCAATGCCAAAGTTGCTGCGGGGGGTCAGCATAGAGAACACGAGGTTCCACGTGTTGGTATGCGGGTTGTAAGCCTCAGCGGTGCGCAGATAGTTGTTTCCATCGAAGCCACCAACCTAAAAGTAAATACGTGGCTCAAATGATTGAATGTAAGTGTAACCAGCTTCACCGTACCCCTGTAAGAAAATGCACCTGCTATATGTCTTTAGCTGCTTTTGCACAGATACTCCAGAAAGTGACGGAAGAATTAAGTTGCAATATTGTCCAAAGTTGCCCTTAATAGGTAGCAGATACAAGGAAATTGTTTACCTTAGGTGTGATCTGACTACTGGAAATACTCTGATTGGTTTAGGGTTTTACCTGGATAAAGCGAACAGCTACCTGACATATTCTCATGCTGTTATATGGAGTTTACACATAAAAGTTGTTTAAAAAAGGCCCATTAACGTCCCAGTATTTGCATTTTCACAGGCCCGCATTTGTTGGGAATGTCTAGAAAAGATCAGGGTGCAGTGGTGTGTGAAAATGACTTCTGAATTAAAAGGAGAAAGTAAAATAAAGTAGAAGCCAGCTGTTGTGGAAGTCTGTATGAGACCTTTTTTCACTCAAGCCTCAACTACAGCTATTAAAGTGCTGTTGTCTATTACACCACGCTATTATCAACAAAGATGAATAGCCCTCAACAAAAAGTATTTGTGTTTTCAGTATAAATGTCTTCACAGCTCTTTTGCCTTTAGTCCAAAAAGGAACATTGAGTTCCAGTCCTTTCTTCCTATAACAGATTAAAGTAGCCCTGACAGGCCTTGGTGCCTATAAGCCTGATCAAAGACCCTGAGGTCAGCACCAGGGTAAGGTCACTGCATTCTGCTGATGATAACTTTTCCTTTTTTTGAATAGAGACTTAGTCTGAATAGAAAATAAATACTAAACGGTAGCTAGCTAAATAAAGAAGTGTGTCTCAGAAGGTGAGACTAAAATCTTTGCTTTTTACCAAAGGGTGCAGCTGCAAAACA
This sequence comes from Mchenga conophoros, assembly GCF_057382185.1. Lineage (NCBI taxonomy): Eukaryota > Metazoa > Chordata > Actinopteri > Cichliformes > Cichlidae > Mchenga > Mchenga conophoros. The sequence goes on from NC_140545.1 coordinate 19,319,265, forward strand.
ACTAAATAAGTGGTTTTAAGGCAAATAGCAAGATAAATTTACAGCTAAAAGGCCTACCGTCCCCAGGGGATGAGTTCTAATCACTTGGCTTATTCCCTCATTTTTCTAAAGGTATTGCAGGATAAGTTTGAAATTGTCTCTAACATATGTCCTCTATGGAACGATGAGGATGACAATGTTGGTTTTGAATAAGTATTTCTGTTGTACTGAGTGAAATGTGAAATCATCAAAGACACAACATTTTGGGAATGAGGCACATGAAAAAAAAAAGAGAGGCAGAAACATCACTAATCAGTTAAATTAATACATAGAATGAGTAAGAATGCCTTCTCTGAACCTGTGGTCAGGATAGGAATCTGATCATTGATAAATACAAAACAAAGTTAGCCAAATTCTGTGTCAGCCAAATCTGTGTTAAGCCTTGCTGATCAAAGCACATTACAGATTTGATTTGTATGTTACGTGAGTGTCAGCACTACTTTGTGGTCTTACTGCAAAGACATGATCCGCATATGCAATGACACCTATCCCGCTGCGGCGGCTGTTCATGGGACTGATCATCGTCCACTGGTTGCTCTCTGGGTTGTAATATTCAGCTGTCTGCAGACACTCGTTGCCATTGAGTCCACCACAAATGTAAATCTGAAAACAAAAAAGGGACATTAAAAATTTTTACATTTCTTAGATTTCAGTTGGAAACAATGTTACCTGTAAGTGAAATGTTTCCACATCATTTGTGAAGTAAGACCGATACTCAGTACCCAAGTGTCCAACTGAAAAATATGACAATTAACAAATGTGTGTGTTTTACAATTTTTTTAATATCTGTTATATTTTAGTTGACAAGTCAACTCAAATAAAGTACTGTACATAAATGCAAAGATGCACTTGTGATCAGTTAGAAACAAAATAGATATATATTAGTATATTTTTCAACTTTTTAAACTATACTTTTAAATTTGAAAACATGAACATAGAAACCAGTTTGTGACCTATCTTGCACCTCGCTTCACTGTAAAAATGTGTATTCCCTGACTGGTTGGCAAGTGGTTGCTGGAGGTTGATGGCTGTCACTACTGTGAAATTGTAACCAGGAAGGTTTTGCACCACAAGCCTCCTTGTGTTTCCTTTGGTCGTAAGCAGACTGTTGAGGTTTGCATGGAGTACTCTGACTTACTGCAAATACTCAAACTATTTGCTGTAGAAATCTGTAGAGTCTTTCATACAACCACTGCCTAACCAGCTGAGGAGTACACATTTTCCCCTAGCAACTGGTTGTTACCAAAGGTTGCTGACAGGTCTCTAGGCCTGTGTGCCTTAGACCCTACTCTATTTCTCTGCTACTGTTTTACTTCACCCACCCAGTTGTTAAGTGTTGTGCAGCTGGCGTGGCTCCTCTGTTCGTGCATCGGTGCAATAAGACTCCACTGGTTGATTTCAGGTTGATAGCGCTCTGCACTGCTGAGTCGTACATGCCCGTCGTGGCCTCCCAGGGCATAGATGAACCCGTTCAACACAGTCACGCTCACATAGCAGCGGCGGGAGTGCATGGGCGCCACCTCATTCCAGGCGTGAGTGGTCAGGTCAAACCTACGGACGCTGTTGAAATGCTCCACCCCGTCGAAGCCACCAACGGAGTAGACGTACCCGTTGAGGAAGGCGGCTCCATGATAAGCACGAGGACACTCGAGGTTGTTCGTTACGTTGACCCAGCGGTTAGCCCGGCAATCGTAGGCCTCGATGCCGTTAGTTGGCTCACCACCACTCCACCCCCCAATGGCCAGCAGGATGGAATGAGGCAGGCGGGGACGAGCAAGAGGGTGATACAAGGCAGACATGAAGGGTCTGCTTCCTAGATCATGTATGTCTAAGATGGCATTACTTATCATGGACAGGCACTCAGAATTGGCCTCCACCAGCTCACTAGACAGCACATTGTCCTTTAGGTAGTCTGACGTCATCAATCCCAGTCGGACCTATAGAGAGATGACTGAAGAGAATGTGACTATGAATTTCAACTACATCAGTTTTAGTAAACTCAAGCTTCTTTAGGATAATGCTCCTAATGTTGTTTAATTTTCTTATTGCTAGCAAGAGAGCGACCAAAGTCAGACACCATTAGCCTTTTCGTCAACAGGGACAGTTTTTAGTCATAGCCCTAGCAACTATACTTAATAAATATAATTTATTCTATAGTATGTGTGTAGAGATCTGATACGGTTTTAATGCTCTTGAAGAGAATTTCTTAAATGTGGTTTGGCTACACCTGAAAAGAGCAACATCTCAAGATATTAAAGCATCCTTATACCCAGATGGATCGACTCAATCTATGACTTAAATGCTGAAGATTTAAGTCCAAACTAAATGTAGTAATGAAAGTTCATAGACCTTGGACAAACAGAGCGGTGAGGTGTTGTTTCCGTTGTACAGGTACATGGCTAATCCACTTTGTAAGCGCTTCATACACAGTGGTCTCCAACTGCACATTGAGGTCCTCTCTATCAAGGATGTCAGCAAGTTCCTCCACAGTTAGCTGCAGGAACTCCTCCTCAAGAACAACCTGCTCAAAGTTGCATGTAGTTGTGGAGGCAACAAGATAATAAACTATGTCATGCACAAGTACTCCAAGTAACTCCAAAACAGAGTTTGTACATGTTTAGTGCACTTGATTGTTGGGTTTTCAATGTCTTTATTACATTGGCAGCATGTTTATGAAGCTATTGCCAAACACAATGCAGTCCCACACCATGACAGAGCCTCCACCGTGCTTTAAAGTTAACTCTAAACACTCACTGTTGTACCTCTATGACAAATATTGAAATCAACTCCATAGGGCCAGTTTACCCTGATATTTAGTCTAGTTATTGCGTAATTTGGCATACCTCAGTCTGTTTCCTTTCCTTATGGAAGTTCCAGTGCATGTTGCTTAATTACAGTCTCTGTTTCCCTTCCACAACCATTTCTTTTCTTTTTTTTTCTTAACATTTATTTATTGGTTTTAACAGGTTTTACATGAACCATGAAACCATTTCTGATGAGGATGAGGAAACCATTCCTCTGAAAATGATCGGGTACAAGCACTGGACTAAAAAGGGTGAAAAATGTCCAAACGAAACCTTTAGAAGTCTTCAAAAAAACACAGAACTATTGCTCAAGTGGACTTTTAAAAAATCATCTGTTTCAAAGCAAAATATAAAAAAATGAGAGGCAACTCAAAACTTTTGCTCAGCGTATAACTGTATAACACAGTTCAACCTTTTTAGTATCAGGAAGTCTGGTGTGTCTTACTGTCTCAATAACAGTGGGGAAGATATTAATGTAACTTAATAAAACACTTCAATTAGACTTCACACAATCACCAAGTGATTCACAGTGCTTTTTAAATGGCACATTTACTGAAGTGGAATCTGGAGCTCTGTGAAGGTAATGATGAAATCTGCAAATGTTTGCATTATGTTTTGGGTGTATCTGTCAGTTGACCGTGACAAAGTCTTTCTATCAGAAAAGTTTTATGATTCAACCTGTTCCTTTTGGTTGGCACTGTTTCACCAACTAAGACCATGAATTACATTTTTCACAGGTATAAATCAGTCAACTGTCCTTCACATTATCAGGTAAGCAACTCACCTGAAGTACGGCGTACAGTTACATAGGATGATCCTGTGGACCGGAAATTCAACATCCTCCACTTTGATGATTGCATCACAAAATTGTCCCTCCAAACAGAGTTCATTATTTACTGAGCTCGACTTGTATGGCAGCTGGCCTTCTTCACTCATCTTGAGTTTTGTGACTGCTTTTCTTAGTTTTTTTGTCTGCAGTTTGTCTTGAAGTGTTCAAAATCAAACCTAACTGTGGAATTTGGGGAATGGAGCCCATGACATCATCATGACTTGGCAACTGTTGCCATGAATTGTTTTGAAATGTATATTTACATTGTTTTAATGAACCTTTCATTACATAAAAAAAAAGCTTTGTTTTGATTTGATTTGGATTTAAGAAATTGCATATGAGCCTCACAGATAGCATACAGCATTTTGTATGTTTGCCTCACAGAGGTCACCTAGTAAAATAAGCACTTCAAAACACTCTTACGAATGGACTACAATATCATATTTAGCTCATATTTAACCTTAATAGGCCATTTTGTTTAATAAAATCACTTTGTAATATCCAAACACAGATATTACAAAGTGTGATTCATGGCTAAGCTGTTTTCTTGGGTTGTATTAGACTTTTATCTAGTTGGAAAAATGGGCTCCTGCACTTTACTGATGTACAATAGTAGTAAGAAAGAAAGAAACAAAACACATATATACACTGTATGTATAGTACAAGACTGTTATAATGACGGTGCTTGACAGTATTACCTCAGACAGGTGCAAGCAGTCACCTGTCTGAGCACAGACTGCAGATCTGTTGTTGAGCAATTTCTTTCCATTCATAGATAAATGCAGCATCCAGCTGCAATGGGTTCTGGTTGCCTCTAATGAACATGCCAGCCCAAAATTACCCAGGCATATTCAGTGGGAGAGACATCAACACTAAATGCTGGCCAAGGAAGTGTCTGGATATGCTAGTGATCTCTGGCAATGTGGAGGCGACACGCAAACTGCCACAGGCCAGGTTGTTGTACAGGTTAGAGAACTTCATCTCGATAGCTCTGTCAAGTCACTTCCACCAAGAACAGTCAGATGGTCATGCAAGGGATCACGCGGGATCATGCATCATGCATGCTCAGCCTGGCATCAGGATGCTTCAGTCAGTTGCAGCAGGGTGGCAGTGATGACAGTATAAGGCATAGGTGTCAAACTCTGGCCCGCGGGCCAAATTTGGCCCGCAGCCTAATTACATTTGGCCCGCGAAGCCATACCAAATTATTATTAGAGCTGGCCTACTGGTATTATACAACTAATATACATATTGTTTAGTATTAAACTTTGCTTGTTCCATATTCAGTTTTTCAGCAAAACTTGTTTGAGTCCATAAGAAGAGATTCATTCTTAAATCTGGAGGAAGATTTTTTTTTTCAATAAATATTAATGTTAGCCCGCGACCTTGTTCCAGTTTTGAATTTTGGCCCACTGTGTATTTGAGTTTGACACCCCTGGTATAAGGCATACACCAGAGAAGTCATTCCTTTGTCACTATCAGTGGCTTCATCCACCTGCAGAGGAAAGCAGCTACCATGCACCTTATCATTAAGCACTCGATAGGCAACTTTACAGGGGTAGAGCACAGACGCAGTTTTAGCAGAGACACTGTTGAGCACGACGGTTTAGAAGTGTGTGTCTGAAAAAGCCCTCTGACTTGTCTTTGTGCTCTGGATGTTTGGCGTCTTAGCTTGTTAAGCTTTAAACTGTCACAAACTTGCACTTTAAGACAGACACGCTGCGGCCTCTCCTCATCACCCACCGCTGCGCAGGTATGCTTCATCTTATCTTCTTTGGTTTGGAAACTGTAAGAAACTCCATTCCGGGTTTCTCTGAGGCGTGGGCTTTCATCATCAGAGTTCATCCTCCTATAACAATTAAAATATTCTCAAGCATGATCAACGGTTAATTACGGCACCGGCCGGAGTACCGGGAGCAGTTTGGAAGAACAAAAAGACGCGGAGACTGTTCTAAATTGTCATCCCAAACTAACTCAAAGTTTATTCTTTGTGCAGCAGTTTTTACAGGCAGAAGGGTTTGTGTGTCAACAAGTTTCAAGTTACAACCATATAAGGAAGTTCCCCCTAGCTCTGAAAGGGGCCTTCTATAATCTCAACATACCTTTGAAAGGTCCGTTAAACACTAGACAGTTAGAATCCTTTAGTGATATAAGTTTGCACATGGTAGAATACTGCATGTAGTTATTTGCATTAGGAAATGTTTAACCATGTATACCCAGAGGCACATAATCAATTGTGTGTGATCCTTAGCAGGCTGCAAGCCTGGTGTGCACTCCAGGAATGCACCCCCACGTCCTGGGAGCATGAGAGCTTGCACCCCGTCCTATTGTTCCACGGCAGGATCAAGCAGCTATGCCTGTTCCAGTTTAAGTGCCTTCTTTACATATAGATGAACTGTTGGATTTTCCAGACCAGCAGGCCAAGGGAAGTCGCCCATGGGGTCACAGCACAACCCGTTCTCACTCCCAAAGCGTAACATTTTACGCTAGGTGACAAATCGTCACCATATTACGTTTTCGGCTACCCACCACGTTCCTAAATGACGACCTCGGAAAAAGAGGAAATATGAGAACCGTCTGGACTGAACCTACACATGTTCGCTCTTTTTCTTCAAATCGCTTAGAAACACGCTATTTAACATCATTAAAGTCCTGGTTAAGGTCAGGAATAAGGTTATGGTCAGGGCTAGGGATAAGGTTAGGTTTAGGGCTGGAATACAGGGCTGGAACGTCTATTACCGCGGGAGCGTCATTGCACTGGATTCCAGCCATAACCCGCCGCGTACCATAAGAACGCCGAAGGTCTCCTTTCGCGTTCCTCAGGAACGCCGCGGGACGTGACAAAACGTCGACATGTTACGCCTCGGGAGTGAGAACGCTCTGCACAGCAAGAGGAGATGAGGTTCAAACAAAGGGCATTGCAGAAACAGGGTCCTTTGTATAACATCATCAAAAACAATATCCTGTAAATGCTACCATGGTATCAAAATATCACAACAGAAACATATTTGGTGATGCTTCATCATCTGCTTTGTGTTTGTGTGCGAGCCCCGTCAAAAGCCTGTGCATTATGCTGGCAGCGTCCAAGATGCAGCTTCTGGTTTTTTTTCTGCATTAACATCTCGGGTTGCATTTCATTTTCTTAGTACTTATTTTAATATCTTTAGTTTTTTGTATTTCGGTCTTACTGTAATTTACCTGCTGTGGGCTCAGAGTTATTTTCCCTGATTTTATTTCATATAAACGTGTTTTTCAACCAAACGGTGAGGACTTACCTTCTTCCTTCAACTTCAGAATAGTTGCATGAAGTATACAGGGCAGGAGGTGACGGGCCAGGTCTGCAGGTTTCTGCATCGCCATGTAGTGCAGAACCTAAAGACAAACCCCCAAAAAGTTTAGTCTTCCTGGCTTCTGTTTTCTTTTTGCTCTTTCAGATCAACAGAATATTTTTGCACAGCCAACAGGCTGCCTCTGAAGAAGACTCCAGATAAACGGTGACCTTTCTCTATGATGGTTATTCACAGAGGGACCGGTCATACCCAGATCTTTAAATCTGTCATAAGACTATCAGTGAGCATTATTTTTAACTTTCTCTTTTTGGATAAACAATGTCTTTAAAAGACAGGCAACATTTTCAGTGATGGTGCAAACTGGAGCTCCGAGCTCTGCTTTCATATGTGCAGGAAGAACATGCAAATGCTTGGCAGGGACCTGCCCGGGTCCAAATCCAGGACCCTCTTTGGGTGAGGAAACAACTAACCCCAGTTACTGTTTGTCCCTTTCCCATAAAGCCGACCGGATCATTAATAGAAGCTGGTTTAAAGTTGTTCTTCATTTAACACCATCACACCACAGAGAGCTGCTGTGTGTCAGTTAAACATCGTGTGTGACAGCATCAGATCCTTTTTCATCAACATGTGAAAATGCTTCAACATGTCTGTGAGCACAGATCTGTGTTAAACTGACTTCTCCAACATACATGAGCCAAAACGGTCCCATGGCAGAAGCTGATCCTGAAAATCAGCAGAACCATTCATGAAAACACTTTGTGATCCACTTAGTAAACACGTTTGGCTTAAAAACACGCATGCGGCAAAACGAACGACCTGCTTCAGACCTTCTCGGCCTCCTTGGTGTCATCAAAAAGTATTTTTTTGCGTCGTGCAGGTGTGACCCTGGCAGTCTCCCAAGCCTCCACCCACATGTTGCCTGGGATCTTCATCCTGGGACTGAGTGTCCCCGTCACCATCGTGTTGCCCTTCTCATCGACCACTTCCTCTTCTACGTAATCCCGAGGTGAATACCAGCGCACAAAATCCTCCAGGACACAGCCGGGGTTGACTGCCTGTGGACAGAGACACAAACTCGTACTTTAAATGAAGTAATGTGTAAATATATTCACTGACACCTCATGCTGGCACTGACGACTGTAACAGGGCCCACTCACGACACCACTGCATTCATGGACCCAAGCACACCAGGTTGTCACTGAACATAAAATGTCATTTAGGCATCAAAACGATTTCCTTCTGTTCAGGACTGGAAGTAAATACGTGTGATCTGGCAACAAAAATGTTTTACTTTTTTGTGTAAGAGTAAATCTGAAAATCTATGAATAACAAATCAATTGTATTTTAGTTTTAAAACCAGTTCAGACTGAATAAAGAGCTCGTCCACACTGGATCAGAAACATAGAGACATGGTGGGAATAATCAACACTGTAGATTCAGGGCAGCTGGAGCATGACTTACACTGTGTGCTGGTCATTATCACTGCATTACTGCCTCAGGTCTGCAGGTCTCTGCAAATACAAGGTTCAAATAACCTCTGAAGATGATTTATAAAACTGCAATGAGCTGTTTGAAAACTGATGACCACGTGATCGTCTGGTGATCAGAGGTTTCTGCACTCACGTAGCTTCTCCCAGCATGACTGCATCCATCATGCCACACGTGTCAGTGACAGAGTCACAGCTTTCCACAGCGTAGGCTGATCAACAGTCCTCTTATTTCACACTAGTTTACTTGTAATAGCCTACATGACATTTTTTATTAATTCATTAATATCCCATTCATTAACTGCACAGAGAAGACGTCGTTTTCTTTAAGCTAACAGTATTATTAAAGTTCTTCATGACTGGGCCCTGTTACGAGTTCAAAATTGGGGATGGAGACAAGAGAAAAAACCACAATAACAACACTGGTCCAGCCGAGTTAAGTCAAACGATGATTTTAATAGTCACACGCGTGGGAGATGGACACTGTATGCAGACAGCCTCAGATCTCAAAATGGTGGAGCATTGATCAAACTCTTATAGCCTCTGGTGCCCCCACCTTATCATAAAAGCCTAAACATTCACATGCTTTTCTCTCACATGGCGCCTAAGCTACGACCTTGGCTCCCCGTTTATCTGCTCCTGCTGAGATGGGGCAGAAAACTCCAGCATGTTCCGTTCTCTTCTAATCAGACAAATAAGGCGATGACTTTCTGCAAACAGTATTTCTTATAACATCATAAAACAATATCATTCATCCAGAATAAATCAGCAGTCTAATGTAATACAAATCAGTTTAACTAATGCAATAGTTATCAGCTTCTTCTAATTCAGGAGAATAATGCCAACTAAGACTACATAATAATTCACAATCTTTAATTAGGGGTATAACATGGCATAAAATAATATTATAATCTAACACTCCCCCTGATGAGCTCGTTAGAATAATGAGCTCACCAACACCCTGTAATCCAGTGTGTCCGGGTTCATCTCTTCTCACTCCCGAGGTCCTTTGTCCCCCTGATGGGCGAACCATATGTGAGAGGACCTCTGTGTTTGCGCAGTTCAGATGTAAGAAAAACTATTATTCCAACAGTAGCAGGTACAGATGACACTCCCCAGTCCTCCCACAGCTTTATTTGGTGCTACCTTATACCCTTCAGACGTATTCAGACTAGAACCTCTGTCCAAGGAGCTTTTAGCCTTTATTTTATTGCTGCAGCTACCAGTGTCTTCCAGTTGGGTGATCCTCTGCTCTTCTTTCTTCAACCTCAGGGGTTAGACAACCCTTCAGTCGTGGCACAGATCAGGGGATTATTCTGCCCCGATTTCAAACAACGATCTGTGTATCCTCGGGTCCTGTGTCTCCTGTATATCCTCCAGAAAAAGGAACAGGAACGCGTCCCCCTTTTTCCCCAAGAGCCTCTCGAACCTCGTTGGTCTGGTGTTCCTGGATTTCCGCCAACCCCTTCATGGTTATTGCTGTGTTTATGGGATCCATCCTTTTGAGGTGACTAGCTGGAGCCCAAACGCCATGACACTTGGACCCAGTTGGTGTCTCGGCAGTCACTGTGTCTGTCTCTGCTGCGAAGGATCCTCGCATCTCTGTGACCTCGTCTGGTGTCTGTTCCTTTCTCTGTAAGAGACAGAAAACCAAAACACCTCTCTTCCTAACCCTAATAATCTAATGTTGTTATCTACTGACCTTCTAGTGATTCAGATTTGGTTTAGAATATTCAGAATGTCCCAGGGACTTATTCTAATCATATCCTATGTGTGTGTAAGCGTGTTTGCATTTAGCCCTCTGCACTCAAGGCATTTCCTACACTTTATCAGTCCGGACCATCACGCCGAACGAAGCTTATGACCTTCAAAAGGCCGAGTGCCAACTCATTATAAGCACATTTGCAAGGTGTGTCTGAAAATTATTAAAACCACTCATATTGAGAAAAGACATCAAAAAAGAAATTAGCCATTTTTAACTCTCACATTTGCCCCCCAAAAATCATGTGTTTGCTTCCACCTACTGTCCCTTATGGAGACACAATATTGCAGCTACAAGGTCTCCCAGGTTGTTAAGTTGATCTGCGTGTAACGCTCTGACTCAAGTATATAATCTTAAAAGAATGTCGTTTAATTAACTACCACTACTTAAAACTTAACTTAAAGATATAATTGAATAAAAGATCACAAAGAATAACATGATATCAGTGTTATGTAAGCGCGTGCGGCCTTCTATGCTCGAAGTCACTCCACGCCATAGATCAGCCAAACATCGCGTTGACTGTAGCTTTTAACCCTTATTAACTTGAGCACAACTCTATAATGAGCAACAAACTGCAATATGTCTGAAAATGATCATGGTTACACCTGCAATAGAAGATCATATGATTATCCTGACACCTGTGAATATACGATTAAGAATAGAAGATTAACCTGCGGTTATAACAATCACTGGAACACAAATGTTAGTACAATGTCAAAAGCTTCAATAAATGTTTAATGCAATGCTTGTTATATGATTCTGATGCAATAATAATGCTGATGCTAAAATAACAGTAGAACACCCCCTTTATCCCGTTTAACTTGACACATAAACGTTTATAAATGCCTCTTTTAAATTTTATTTCCCCTGTTTTCCCCTCACTGACCACAGCAGGGGAAACTTAGTTTTGAATCAACCATGAATCCAGCTCACCGGATTCATCCCTGAGCCCCACCATCACTGGGGTCTGACAGGGTGGCGCTGCATACTCTTCCTTTAATGTCACTATTTTCAACCTGTTAATTAGAGTGCTTAACCATGAAGTAAACTACGTCCACAACAAGTCAATACAGCTGTAAAGGTGGCCAATTATCAATCTATTACCAATCAATAACAACAGATAGCTTATGTTTTATGCATGCTTTCAGTCAACCACTCACCCAGAGGATCTCCAATCCCAGAAAATTCCTTCTCCTCATTTAATGAGTCTGTCCTCCTTCCATGCCCTGGTAACTGGTCCACCCAGAGCCATATGATCTCGAAATATACGTACAACAAGCCAAACCACACCTTGGTCACACCAACCCTTTTCCGCCCTGAAGATGTTCAACGCCATCTTAGTCTGGACTGTCAAAGGTAACTTTAACGGTGACTGTTCCGACAATCCATTTTATAACGTTTCCTGGTCAGATTTGCCAATTTCTGCACCAGGGTTTTAATTGTTTTGCAATGTTCATTAGTTTTTATTTTTATTTAGTTTCGACTCCAGATTTTCAATTTTATACCAGTTGTAATTAGTTTTTACCAATTCTTTGCTAGTTTAGTCTAGTTTTTTTTTTCTGAAAATCGTTAGTTTTCAGCTTAGTTCTGATTAGCGCCAGTTATAGTTTTAGTAGTGTCTTGCAAAAATTAAGTGTAACCAAATCCCAGTTCCATCATATCAGTCATGCTCTTCTGCTTATCCTTGGGTATTGAGACTATTAACTCTTGCAGCACCGGGTGCGCCTAATTTTGGTTCAAGTGAATTGATAAACTTTTTGAAGGCGATTGACTCACACAGTTATTTAGATGTCCCAGTCCTGTTGTCTTGGGATGCATCACGCTGCCTTACCTGGTGTTAGCTGTTTTCTGGGGATGCGGGTTGAGTGGGGGAGCTCTTCAAGGAGGGGGAGTGTGCTCCCCCTGATGAGCTCTTCAAGATAAGCTAAGTTAACCTTCTTGTGTGAGCTTTTCAAGTGCACTTCAAGGTGCACTTCAACCCCCTGATGACCCAGTACTTCATTTTTGCGCACTGTAGTACACATTTAGTTTTTGCTTGTAGCTCTCATACTCTTCTTGCCACTCATCTAAGTCCTGATGTTTCTTAAACAGGACAACAGTACCTTTAAAATTATATCACATGTGTGGGGGTGTGGCCTTGCCAATTGTTTTTCAAAATGGCTGGCATGCCCACAAGCACATTTTCTGGAAGAAAGAAAGGTAAGCTTGATATTTACATTTAAAATGTTTTGTTAAACTCAGATTTTTATTAATTTTCAAAAATAAACATCTAGTAAATAATTTGAGGGGTCTTTAAGAATTAAGCTTATTTAGTTTCACAGAGGAAATGACTAATTTATTACTGTGTACTCTAGTGCACGTCAGGACTTTGTACTTATATTTATTTCACTTTTTCCTAGTAAACAACTCTTTAACAAAGGCGGAGAGAATTCTTAACAGAATAATTGAGCAAGATTCAGACATAGATTCTTCAGAAGATGAGAGTCATGTGAGCCAGATAGGAGAGGGTGAGAACCCAGGAGGAGCCACACAAAGATTATCGAGATGCAGTGGCAGATGTAATAGAGAAAAACACAGGGCCACCTGAAATCTGTCGTCCTATCTGGTCCAAAACCAACATGTAGGAGAATCTGGAATTTTTGATTTTGAGTTAAAAATAAAATATGGGTAAAATGCAGAAATGTTTTCCAGTAAAGTAAAAAATAAGAGTTGCATTTATAGCTGAATCCATGACACCTAATTGTTTCTACAAGATCACGTCGTTGCTAAAAGTTATCAGTGATCTCAATGTGCGAAAATAACTCACAGTATCTGGAGTTCAAGCTCCTCTTGGCTGAGAAACCTGGGACAAACATGTGAACAAGACCTGAATAATACCAGTAATGAAGAGTTCTCTCCAAAAATCAAGAAAAGGAAGCCCCAAGTGTAGCAAAATATGGTTCACTCCACTTGCCTGAAATGGTTAACAGTCCAAGGCATTTCAGTTGTAGAATGGTTGGGTGCAACAGTAAAACATATGTGAGATGTGGGAAGTGCCAAATGTTCCTTTGTTCCAAATAAAAAATCACAGTACTTCCTCAGATATCATAAATGAATTGACTTTTGTGAAATAGAAAGCCCAGTGCAATAACTTGTTCCTGAACCAATGGCTTACAGCTAGTGAAGTGTCAGTGACTACTAAGTTGATCCCTGATCTACATTTTTATGATATTGTTATATAAATACGTTTTAATATCCTGCTTACAAAAATTTCAGTGGAGCTTTTAATTTTCTTAAATAGCTCTTGAATGTTATTAGTTTCACATTCATGATCAATGAACTCCCCTTGTGCACTGTAGTGCACATGTTGTAAAATTTAAATAAAATTAGTTAAAAACAATTTTGTTTTTGTAATGTGTTTTTTTTACCGTCCCAACACTTGATTTATCTTAAAGAAAAAAGAAAAAGAAAAAATGAAAATACTTTTCCTTTTTTTTTTTCTTCTTTCCCTGGGCCTCAGGAGGACATTGTGTCTCTTTCCACTACAAGCCACTTGCTATATCTAAAAAACAGTCATATTCAAAGTAATCCCAAATTGGACTCTGGAGCTTTCTCCTGACTTTTCCTGACATGATTCTGCGCGTGGACGGAGCAGCAACACAGACGACTCGACTAACGTACTGCCTTGACTTCTATTGCAGGGCACGCGCACATCAATGAAACTAAACACATTTTGCTATAAATCCAGTCAATTTTAGTTAGTTTTGTGAACATTCATTACAGTTTTAGTTAGTTTTCCTTTTTTGTTTTGATTTTATTTCCGTTAACGCAAATGTTTTTTCACTTGTAGTTTTCATTATTTCATTTTTTTTCTTTAATAATAATAACCTTGCTCTGCACACTGGAATAAACATAATCAACATGATCCACATTTTACTGCGTGTCAATGCACCATCTTATCGATTCAAGTGCTCCATCCTTATGTGGTGTGTGACATTATGTTTATCTAAACCTCCACTCTGTCTCTAAATGTTTGAAGAATTTTTCAAGTTCGGGGACACATTTTAAGAATTTGACCATAAGTGAAAGTTATGGCGTTATCACCCCCTTTGGGGCTTACCTTTCCCAGTTTTGATGATATTCCTCCCCATTCTCTATTCTTTGCAAGTACTCCTTTTAGGTGGTGAGAAACTGTTGGTGTGGTCAAGTGGGTGCTGTAAAAACAAAAGCTCAGGACAGAACAGTCACCAGTCATGTACTTCATACGAAATTAGCATATATCGAACTTTATATTGATCCCCTAAGTGTAATGGTACATTTGAATTTGAATTTCTCAAAGTTAAACAGAATATTTTTCTTTATCTTGCTCTTGTTCTTGTGCAGCACCACCCCTCAGCACATGCCCCTGTCGGTTCTATCTTACTTTTAAATTGCTGACTATTTCAAGAAAGCACCCAAAAGGCGGGGACCAGTGTTTATCATTACATATCTCCATTTTGAGTGTGGCAAGTCTATCATTCCCCTGTTATTCATAGACCTCAATGGAGGTTTTTTTTTTTGTTTTTTTTTACCTCTATAAAAGTTGATTGACTCTTTACAGTGGCCCGCCATGGTTAATAATAACATGCTCAGTCATGAGTGGAATCAAACCTTTTCTTCACTTTAGCAACCAAAGGGTTAAGTCTGCAGTTCACACTCCTGTGAAGCTACAGCATTAGCCCCCTTAGTCTCTGTCAACCCTCTGTCCTTGCAAAAACAAAACAAAGCAAGACAAAACATCCACCCTTCTTTTACAGGCTGGGTGAATTGTCTGTGGACATCTACTAATCCTAAAGTCAGTACCGTTTTTGTCTCAGTACCAAGTCAGTTAAAACTTTTAGTCGTCAGTCCAGTCCAGTCACATGCATACATCCACACACATTCATACCAGATATTGCTGATAATGGAGTCTCACGCGCAACCTATTCGAGGCTCCATCACCAGCAAGATGACGTCATCATTTTAAAGGAAACAGTTCCTTGTTTGTTTTTTCCTTCTTTGGACTGGATTGACTCGCTGCAATCCTTTTAAGCTCAGGACTTCTCATTCGATCAGTGTCCCATATAAGTGAATTTCTCCCAAGCCCATTATAATCATGGAG
This sequence comes from Mchenga conophoros, assembly GCF_057382185.1. Classification (NCBI taxonomy): domain Eukaryota; kingdom Metazoa; phylum Chordata; class Actinopteri; order Cichliformes; family Cichlidae; genus Mchenga; species Mchenga conophoros. The sequence goes on from NC_140545.1 coordinate 19,334,595, forward strand.
AAAAATACTTTGCGACTGTTTTCAGTAAGAATATTTTATAGCGCTTTAAAGTTCAATCTCTCAGGCCTGGATTAAAGAGCTGATTTGTTAAATCAGGAACTCACAAAATACCAAAATATCACCACCGGTGGATCACACCTCTCTGATGTTCTTATCTCAGTGCACTGTAACAAAAGCAAAAACAAACGTAAACAATAAAATACTCATATAGTAACAAATACTGGGGCCCATTGCAAACATGTCCAAGCATAAAACCATCCTTCTCTCTCTTAGAGAAAGAGAACAATCCAAACCTCACTGATAGAATCAACCTAGTGTCAAACAAAACCCAAAGATCAACCAAAACTTCACCAGAAAGTTTTTCTCCCTCCCGGGACAATATTGTGTAAGCATACAGGTACCGTAACTCCTTTTTGCACTGACAAAAACATGTTGGATTGACTTAATTCAATAGTGGACACTGGTTGCACACAAATGCTTTGCTTTGGCAGAAACGTAAACAACTGAGTCAAATCAACACAACCTTTTCATATTCTCTCCAAAATAAAACTCACCCCGTTAATTCATCATTTTCACTCTGTACCACTGCTCCTTATCAGGCTGTGTGAAGCACAGTAAACAATTCAGTGGAGGCCTTAAGCCATAAACAGACATCACGCACAGACATTGTTTTCACAACCCAACTGCTTTAGACCTTGTCCCCTAAATCTACACAAATGCCCTCTGGGTGGCATGAAATGCATTTAACCAATAAACAATCAATGGGTTCTTGTTGTTGTAACCGACTCCGTATTTGGATGTTTGTGTGCAGCTTTTGTTAGGAAAGCATTCTTCAAATTCAAATTCAAATTCAAATTCAAATTTTATTTGTCACGTACACAGTCATACACAGTACGATATGTAGTGAAATGCTTGGACAACTGCTCGTGACCTAAAGAGAACAAAAAAGGAAAAGGCTATGAATAAGATAGGAAATAAATATGAAAAATTAAAAAGGGTAAATTTAACTAGGAAGGAATAAAATATAAATTAAGGTTAAAAATGAAATAACTGTACAACACAAATTAGAATGAAGGGTAAATTTAACTGGGAAGAATAAGATAAAGATAAATATATAAATTAAAGTTGAAAATAAAATAACTGTACAACAAAATACACAATACACAATATAGAACTATATAAGAATGTATGAAGAAATCTAAATATAAATAAATATATACACAATAACAGCAGCTGTACAAGTATTAACCGGAAATGAAGAATATAGTGACCAGTGTTGTGCAAAACCAAAGTCCAGTTCATTGCATCAGCGTGTGTGTGTGTATCACTCTTCATTGCACAAGCTTGTGAATGTGTGTGTCATTTCTCAGTGAATTGAATCAGCATTTCGATTTGTGCACGTGTGTGTGTGTCATTTCTCACTCAATCAACGAGTGCATATGTGTGTTTCACTTCATTCTGAGTCAGTGCATGTGGATGTGTGTGTTTGTGTGGGTGTTTGTGTTCATCACTTTCCTGTTCTGGTGTTCTGGGTAAACCACGGCCTGAAGCGTGCCCTGGGGTCCTGCCCTCCTCCTTTTCAGTCCGTTTGCATCCGTTGGTGCTGCTGCTCAAAGTTCTGTCCATACTGGTTCTGGCCCCAATTGAGGCAGTGCTTTTCTCCAGTGTCCTGCATCTTCTCCTTGTTCCGCTCCTCCTTAACTTGACCCTTTTGCTTCTGTAGCTCCTTCAGGGCTTGCTCCTGCTGTTGGAGCTTTTGCGACCTCCTGCTCCAGCAAGCTCCGGCCTGATTTCAAGTCCTGTGTCTGGGACTCCAAGCCTGATGGGTTCGATTATCAGCCAGCTCCTTCTGAGCCATGCTCAGTTCCTGCTCTGATGCCTTGAGCTCTTACTGAGGGCAGAAACCTCAGAGTCTTTTCCGTACAAGTCAGATTGAAGTCCATTGATGTTTCCCTTGCTTTGCTCCACGGCCTTCTACAGCTCTGCTGTTCGGCTCTTCTCAGAGGTCAGCTCCTGGCCAAGCCCCGACACCTGTGCCTTCAGCTTATTTTCTCCTGGTGCTTTTGTTCATTCCGAGGTGCCTCCTGACCTCAGTTACTCCTCCTGTCTCTGGCACGCCCTTTTTGCTACCCGATCATCCGTGTTGGTCCGTCACTGTCCTGCACAGTTTTAATGCAGAGTTGTTAAGGTCAGCATTGTCTTGCTCGGCCTCACTTTTCCTCCGGGCTTAATGGGCGTCTCGTCACAGCTCTGTCAGCTGAAGCTGTCTGGAAATCTCCCCCGTGTAGTGAAACGGGCCTTGGATTTAACGCTCTCCGTCTCCGCTGCATGAGATCGTTTTCCTGCAGCACTGTTGACATTTTCAGGTTGTTGTTGTGGGTCCAGCTGCTGTAGCATTTGGTCAGGGTCACATTAAGGAAGAAGACATTAGAGGTTACTTTGGGCAGTCACAACAAAATGAGATTTCAAAGTAAGAGCCTTGCAATCCCCAACAGATTGAAAACAAAGAAAGAAAGAAACTTACCTGACATGGATCTCCTTGTGACAAATCCAACATGTGGAAGAGGAAGCCGAGTTCACAAGCCAAACAAAACTCTTTGTGGCACAAATGATTCTGAACAAGGCAGCGAACTGGCTCCAGGAAGTATAACACCTAAGATGCAAACATAAAAGACCCATGGAACATTTGACAAATTGTCTCATATTAAAAATTAAATGTACACATTGTGAATCTTCAGCTTCTTACCTGGATCATGCAGTTACAGTAGGCGTTGGGAATCTGCGGCTCCAGGCCAGCAAACAACGTCCTATTGTAATGTTTGAAGTCAAAATCTTCCCGTCCACGTTTAGAGTATTTAATTGTCACCTGAAGCACAACAAACACATCTTCGTCACATGTTTGGGAAATCAAAGCTTGTAGCAACACTCTAGAAATTGTTACATATCATATTTAACTGTATCTCTATGAACACCAGGGTGAAACATAACAAGTCCAACCTTTCTGTACTTTTCGGGAACAGTGTGAAGGAGCGGCTCTTCATCACTCTCTGTTAGAGATTCAGGGATGTGGTTGTAATAACCAGGTGACTCTTCTTTATTTGCAGGGACCTGCAAACAACAAACAGGAAAAAAAAACTTAAAATACACCACGTGGAGATGGGTTTAACTTTTTTTGTAAATTTATTACAATATTGTAAAAATTACAGTTTAAAAGAGCAACAAGTTTTTTTACATACCTGGTTACAGGGGCAGGCGGAAGGATTCTCCACAAAACTGTTGAAGCCAACAGTTTCAATAGTTTGTGGGATTTCTGGGTCCATCCCAGAAGCCCACCTGTTGAAAAGAAACATGTTTTAGATCGGTGGACAAGGAAGAGAAAGACGAGAGAAGTTGGGAAGAGGCTCCACAAAGGAGATGGAAAGAAAATAGATGGAACAGAGAGAAAAGACACTAAAATTAACTGGATCACCTGCCAGGGGAAAAACATGCAAGAAGAGAACAACAAAGCAGGGAAACTACAGCAACAACCAACATAACCGTACATTACAGTGAATGCAAGACCGACAAGTTCAGCTCAGTTTTGATGTTCCATAACTGATCAGAATTATTCCTGATGAGCAGAAACAGAGAGACAGAGAGGGAGCGCAACCTTTCGATCATTATTATTTCGATCCCTCTCTCATATTCAAAACATCAATGAAAGAATATCTGATTGGGACCTGATTGAAAAGCTGAGTAAAATGAGAAATGTATAAACAATTTGTTTCATTGTGCATATGGATGAAATATAATGTAGATAAATGGGACAAAGGTTGAACTGAATGTTAACATTCATCAGATCACAGCTCAGGTTGTGTCAAACCAGCAAGTAAAAACATTTTTGAGACACTAGAGGATATTACCCTTCAGAGGTCCTAAATGTACTAAATGTAATTGATAAATATAAGTTATTAGCCAGTAAATGACTTGGCAATGTTCATGTAATACAAATTTATGTATTATATTTTTCCTGGAGGGCAACAAGATGGCAGCTGCAGTGTAAGTCAGACTGTGAAATAAAAGATCAAAGAAGACTTAAACAGTATTTAAATATTCAGGCTTTTTCAACATTTAGACAAATTGTGTTTGAAACTCAAACTAATCTGCTGCACACTTTCTCTAACTCTGCTGTCACAAGGACAGATACAGGAAGTCGCTCAAACCACATGAAACTAATCTTTATAGTATTTGTTTTATTTTACTCCAGGAGCAAAAGATGTTTTCCAAAAATGGGACAAACTGTTGTTTAATTTTATGGTTAGTGTGGTCCTGAGAGTCGTTGAGCTTGTCTTTGTTTTTTAGGGTCACAGGTTTCAAGCTGGTATCAAGGTGTGAATCAGAAGGGTTAAATGAGCCCCGCCTGGTCTCCAACGAGCCTGCCCCATAAAAGACTTTTTCTTTTGTTTCGGCCCAAATCATGTCTGTGGATCTTTTCTTTGTTAGTAACACTAAACATGTTAAAAGCTGAATTAAGGCTACACAGGGTTTATTTCCTCGCCCGATGAGTTAAATTCTTTACTAAAAAAGTTAAAAAGCTTAAATTTTCATGTTCTATTGCTGTGACACAGGTGAGTGGGTCAAACACGAAACAGGAAGTTGACCCAGAAAAGCACAGGCTGAGGAAAATGACTTAAGTGTCTTTATTGTAAGATCATAAACTTGTTATAACTAGTTTGTTGAATAAACTGATGGAAACAGGAACATGATGAAATCAATAAAAGTGCTCATTTTTGTGTTTTTGAATGTTGGTTGTCATTTATTTTATTCACACAAATGCAGTTTGGATAAGTGCTGATGGTCCTTTGTTAATTAAAACCAAACAATCACCATTCCAAGATTAATCAATACCACGGAAACAGATAACAGACAATAGCTGAAACTATCTTTAATCAACAGTCAACTATTAGCTTCAATTAAACTGACTCAACCAATGAGAGCATCAAATTTGGATTATATGGTTTCAGCTAGGACTAAACCAAAAGTTGTATTTTTCATTAAGTGGATGAGAAAATAAAGCCTGTAAAGTTTAAAACTTTAATTTCATTTAATCAATGTTGAACTCTGAGATTAATCCAGTAAATTTTTATTTTAATTGTTACTGAAATGTTGAATTCACCACTGATGATAATCTTTTTCATCTATATGGATCCATTTCCACAACTTTTTGATCACCACTTCAGAACAACAACTACCTGGATACACAGGATCAAGACTGAACTCTGACATTAATCCAGTGAATTTTAACAACAGTCACGCTAAAGGACCATTTAATTGATTAAATCATGGTTAGTTTGTTACAATATGTGTAACATAACTGTTGTCCAACATGCAGCAAATTTGTTGGAGAAGCTCAGAAGAATCAAACTCAACATCTGGTGCATCTCGGACACCAAGGAATTTGGTGCTTTTGACGACCTGTTGACGACGGCTGTTAATCAAGGTGTGGATTAAGCGTGCTAAACGAGGTCCTCCCAGTCTGATCAAACTCATTATCTTGGTGCAATTCAGAAACAATACGCTCAGGCAAAAACTGGGTCGACCCCCCTCTGACACCTTAATGTGGGCTTAATGATGATAAGATGCCCACGTCTCCTAAAGAATTCACACCTGTATTCATGTAAACTCAGCCACACCCACCTTGATTCAGACCCTGAAACCTGTGAGCCTAACGTTTAATGCAGGGACAGTCAACGACTCTTAGGACCGCCTTGAATCCCAGTGGAGGTTAAATACGTGGCTCTATCCATCAGACTTTAGATCTGGACTCCAGTTTTCTGCATTTCAAGAGATTGGGATTAAACCTGCAAGTACTACTATTTACAGAAGTTCCAGTTCCTCTGCAGGCTGATTTAGCTGAAGAAGATTTTTGAAGCTCTCAGCACAAGATTAGGTGAATACTGGGCCAACCATCACAGGACTATGAACTCTCTTCACTGGACTCCTCACTGGTCTCCTCAGTGGACTCCTGGGGGACTGGAGCCCTCCATGAACTCATATCTGAATCCAAACCTCCACCAAGACGTGGGAGTGTACACACAGGAGCTGGCTGTGACCGTTCCTAAACCTGTGCACGTAAGGAAGGGGATTTTTTCTGAGCTGCACAGTAAAGTTTCAGAAGCTGGCATCCCCGTCACTGCAACACATTTTGACCTGCAGCGGGAAATGCTCTGGATGGGAAACTACACGGTAAGAGCCAAAATGATGCTTCAGCAGAGTTTGTTTCTTCTACATTCACCTTAAACGTTGCACTCTGTAATAATATTTGTGCCCTTCTCTTAGGGTCATGTAAAATCCTTCCTTGGACCTACGATGGCACACTACTCTTCTTTCCAAGTGCACGCAACTGATGCCATCAGACACATACAGAGTTTGGAAACAGGCGTGCTGTTCCTTTCTGAGTGCAACCTCAGATGTTACACTCGTGGAGGCCTCGTCATGTTTGATTATCGGTAAGTGTTACATTGACTGTTGATGAGCTGAAGCTGTGAAATTATTCTTTATGTTATTGAATTAATGGCCATTTTTGGTGCTTTGCAGGATGGAAGAAGGAGCTGATATGCACAGTCTCCTCATGACTGATAACATGCTGCTCATGGGGGGATTACAAAACTATGTGGTTGAAATTGACATGAACACACTTCAAGAAACTCAAAAAGTAAGACACCAGGCTTATGTTTATCAAAATCCACAACTATCTATGCTTACACCACTGGCACATCATACAACTGACTTCACAGCGAGTGTCTGACTGTCTGCTGTCTTGATTGTCCTTTCAGTTCACAGTGGAGGCACCTGGAGTGACAATAATGCGTCAGACCAATCGTTTCTTCGTCTTTGGGCATTCTTCTGGCAAAGTAAGTATCCCCTGATTGGATCAGTTTGATGAGGTTTGGTTTATATCTCTCTAACACTGACCCTCTGCTGATAACAGGTGACCCTTCGAGACTTGCGCACATTTAGGACACAAAAGTTTGACGCATTTCCTGGCGGCCTGTCAGACTTTGATGTTCATGGAAACCTTTTGGCTGTGAGTGGGTTCTCCAGCCGAGGGCTGAATGAACGTTTCCTGATGGTGTATGACCTCCGCATGATGCGAGCTGCAACCCCCCTTTGGGTGCATGTGGATCCATTCTTTGTGCGCTTCATTCCTACCTACACGTCACGGCTCGCAATCATCTCACAGACAGGTATGAAGCTGGCTTCAGGATTCTTTAGTCCAGTTTTCTGTAGCATAGTCTTACTATCTTTGGCCAATAAATGTGACATACAAAATCTTTGTGTGATTTGTGGCTTTGCTATAACTGCCTGCATTCTGTGTCTTTTTCCAGGTGAGTGTCAGTTCTGTGAGCCCACTGGCCTCGCCAACATGGCGGATATTTTCCACGTCAACACAAACGGCCACTTTCTCACAAGTTTTGAGGTCTCATCCAGCAAACAAGCCTTAGCCTTTGGAGATTCGGGGGGGTGTGTGCGTCTCTGGTCCGATACTCGGGACGTTATGTTTAACGTCTACTCCAGAGAGCCCTGCGTTGTGGATGCACAGCCTCAGCTGGCCTGGAATCATAACCTGCAGCCCTGCTCTCCCATCCCCACTGCCCAGGCTACACCCAGCTCAAGGTAACACAATCACTAACGAGACTGAAGAGTTTGCATTAGAGCGTTCATACATATTGTTTTCAGATTCAATAAAAGTTTGTAAGATAATGTCGAGTCTTCCCCAGTTGATATAAATGGTTAGAGTCTCACGTAGTTCCCATTAAAGGTTTCCATCTAAAACATGTTTCTTTTCAACAGGTGGGTTCCTGGGATGGACCCAGAAATCCCACAAACTATTGAAACTGTTGGCTTCAACAGTTATGTGGAAAATCCTTCTGCCTGCCCCTGTAACCAGGTATGTAAAAAACTTATTGCTCTTTTAAACTGTAATTTTTACAATATTGTAATAAATTTACAAAAAAAGTTAAACCCATCTCCACATGGTGTATTTTAAGTTTTTTTTCCTGTTTGTTGTTTGCAGGTCCCTGCAAATAAAGAAGGGTCACCTGGTTATTACAACCACATCCCTGAATCTCCAACAGAGAGTGATGAAGAGCCGCTCCTTCACATTGTTCCCGAAAAGTACAGAAAGGTTGGACTTGCTACGTTTCACCCTGGTGTTCATAGAGATACAGTTAATTTTAAGATGTAACAATTTCTAGAGTGTTGCTACAAGCTTTGATTTCCCAAACATGTGACGAAGATGTGTTTGTTGTGCTTCAGGTGACAATTAAATACTCTAAACGTGGACGGGAAGATTTTGACTTCAAACATTACAACAGGACGTTGTTTGCTGGCCTGGAGCCGCAGATTCCCAACGCCTACTGTAACTGCATGATCCAGGTAAGAAGCTGAAGATTCACAATGTGTACATTTAATTTTTAATATGAGACAATTTGTCAAATGTTCCATGGGTCTTTTATGTTTGCATCTTAGGTGTTATACTTCCTGGAGCCAGTTCGCTGCCTTGTTCAGAATCATTTGTGCCACAAGGAGTTTTGTTTGGCTTGTGAACTCGGCTTCCTCTTCCACATGTTGGATTTGTCACAAGGAGATCCATGTCAGGTAAGTTTCTTTCTTTCTTTGTTTTCAATCTGTTGGGGATTACAAGGCTCTTACTTTGAAATCTCATTTTGTTGTGACTGCCCAAAGTAACCTCTAATGTCTTCTTCCTTAAGGCCAGCAACTTCCTCAGAGCACTTCGAAACGTCCCTGAAGCCAAAGAGATGGGCCTGATCCTCTCAAACTATGAGGAGACGACAGGAACAGTCAAGCTAGGTCGCTTAATCCAGAGATGGAATCACTTCATCCTCTACCAGCTCTTCCAGGAGACACAGGAGCAGGAGGATCCACGGGCCTACAGGACGACCAGGAGCAGGTAAAACACATCGTTGTTGACCTGCATTCTTACTGGACACTGTCCCAGTCTTATCATTATGTTTGTTTATAAATGCAGAGTTTTCCTTCTGGTTTCTGAAACTGTGATTTGTGTTTGTGTTGCAGTTCTCTGGGCTCCTCTGGCGACTCTGTCATTAGAGAGCTGTTTTGTTCTGAAGTTGAGAACCGCAGCCCGTGTCTCTGTGGCATAGAAACAGTCTACTCCTCCCTCATGTTGCTGTTCAACATGCATTACCCTGACTCTCAAGGTGAGTCTGAGAGCACTGAGAGCATGGATATCTGTGACTGTGAATTACTCTGTCTTTGAAACTTGAACTATTAATGATTACATAATGGTTTGAATTAATTTAGTTTTTGAATGAGCAGAGGGAAATATCTGCTTGATTTGATGTATACACTGATATTCATTGTACTTTGACACTTCAGGAGAAAGAATAAAGGAGCACGACTTTGCTGAGATCCTGAAGAAAAGCATCTGCCTGCAGCAGAGATCTCACACATGGTGTGGAAACTGTGACAAGTATCAGCCCACAGTGAGTTACAGCTTTCATTCACTCATAATGACAATTCATTTATGGTTGATTGTTACCTGTTGTGCAGGGTAATCATTTCTTTGTGTTACACTGTAGGTGCAGACACGCAACATTCGATGTCTCCCAGATGTTTTGGTGATAAACTGTGAGGTGAACAGCAGCAAAGAGGCCGAATTCTGGAAGGTTCAGGCCGAGGTAAGCCACTGATTCACCGTGTTTAAATACAGTTAAAAGAAACAAAGAAACTGATTTATCTGTTCATTATTTACATGATTGCCCATGTTTCTGTTTTTATAGTACACCTTCAACAAATCCATGCAGAAGACAGATCAGGATCAGCGTCACGTGTGGATCCCCGCCACTCTCAAGATGTCCCTCAGCAAAAGTCAGAGACTGGAGATCAGCAGCTGGCCTGAGGGCGAGGAGGTGAGGACTTTAGATTTTCAGCTGATCTTTGCACTTGAAGAAATAATTGAGTAACTTTTCATCACCAAGTTAAAATTTCACTTCAAGATTAAAACCATATTTCCAGGAGCAATATTTTTAAAACATTATTACACTAATCTGTAGATATTGAACTATAGGTTGGTTTTAGTGTTTTTGTTTCTGTAACACATGAATTTTGTGAAATGAAAAAGTTTATCTTACAATTATTTGCACTTTCTGTTACTAGTTAAGTGCTGCTGAACAGGCGGAGGGAGCTTCTCTGTATGACTTGGTGGCCACAGTGCCGCACATCCTGGACGCTGGCGCGGGTGGTAATATGGTCGCACACATCAAAGTGGGTGAGACCTACCATCAAAGAAAAGAGGTGAGCGACGCTTAGATAAGAAAATTTGACATCTGCTGACTACAAAAAGTTTCATTTTTAACATTCAAAATGATTTTATTATTTCAGGGAGTCTCTCGCCAGCAGTGGTACCTCTTCAATGACTTCCTCATTGAGCCGATTGAGCAGGTAAGGATCCTAGATAAGATTCCTGCTTGTTTATTCATGCTAACTTTAATGTGTGCAGTCATTTAAAAATGTTTCTCCTTTTGTTTTCAGACTGAGGCTGCACAGTTTGATGTGAGCTGGAAAGTGCCAGCCATCCTGTGTTACGCCAAGAGAAACTACCACACCAAATACGACCTCTGCAGTGAGTGTCAGCACAATCAGTCTGAAGTCAAATCTGACTTATATCGGACTGAGAAGCAGAGCAAGACAGACGCCACTTTCATCCCACTCACAGTCAGTGAGATGCCGCAGGCTGGTGACCTGGTGGGGCTGGACGCTGAGTTTGTAAAGCTCAGTGAGGTAAGTCTGGCTATGATACCATCATTAATTATAATATAGGATCAAAAACAATTTTAAATATTCCTAATACATATTTTCAGTAGTTCAGCTAATCTGACTCAAGTATTTAAAACAAATTTGACCCCTGAATGTGTGCGTTTGCAGGAGGAAGCAGTGCTGCATAGCGACGGCACCAAATCGACCATCACGCCCAGTCAGATGTCTGTGGCCAGGATCACCTGTGTGAGGGGTCAGGGGCCCAACGAGGGGGTCCCCTTCATCGATGACTACATCTCCACTCAGGAGCAGGTGAGAAGCTGCAGAGAGAAAAGACCACGATGACCTGAAAGAATGAATATATAATGTTTCAAGGATCCACCCGCTAACTTGTCAATTTGTTCTTCCAGGTGGTCGACTATTTGACAAAATACTCTGGAATCGAACCTGGAGACCACAGTATCCTCTAAGCACGTGACCACGCTGAAGTCGACCTACCTGAAGCTACGCTTCCTCATCAATGCAGGAGTTCGCTTCGTCGGCCACGGCCTGCAGAATGACTTTCGTGTCATTAATTTAGTGGTACGTTATTTCATCTGTTATATATTTCAAATTAGTTCATATAGTTTAGAGATGTTTTTTTATAGATGTGCTTTGATTTTAATGTTTTTTATTTTCTGTTTCTTAAGGTTCCCAAAGATCAAGTTATCGACACGAAATTCCTTGCTTGGTATTTTCTTGGTAAGTTAGTAGAAATAAAAAAAACAAAAATCTAATCCAAATATGAGTCTGTAATCGAATTAAATCACATTATTACAGTGAGAGGGATTAGGATTTAAATATGTAAACTGGATAATCCGCTCATATTACTGTCAGTATTAAGTTAAGTATTCAGTATTAAGTCAGTATAGTTCATGATGTTTTAGTTGTCATCAAACTCATCTTGGAATTAAATCTGAACAACAAAGTATTTAGAGGCTTTTTTGAGTTCATGCACTAAAGCGTACGTGTTAATTCCTCATATCCACACTGTAATCTGAAGCTGAACACTTTCATTTTAATCATTCCTGACCTTTTTTTTCATGTCCACAGGCCTCAACATCCAGGGAGAAACCCACGACAGCACGGAGGACTCATGCACGGCCCTGAAGCTTTACAGGAAGTACCTGGAGCTGTATCAGGAAGGAGGGAATCATTACGTGACGAAGGTGCTCTACGAAGTCTACGACAAAGGCTTCCAGTTGAACTGGAAAGTCCCTGATTCGGACATGAGATAGTCCGTCTGAGTGGACTGAATGCACTCTCCTTCCATCCACGGGTGCTGCTGTGCTTCCCTCTGTGATAGGACTGTGAGCAACACCATGACCTGAAGATGCTCGGGCTGCTTATTTTGTATCATATTTTATAGTTATTTGCTTTGAGTCAGTGACTCAGTTGTTTTTTTCCATATCTAAATGCTTTTTATATCAGAGAGGTTTACAGGGGGGAAAGTGATCATTCAGAATATGAATTTGAACCTTTTTTTTTTCTTTAAAAGAAAAAAACAAAATTGTTGCATGTAAATGAAGTCATCTTGAGCACTGTGTTACAATCCAATGTTGTCAGTGTTTTGTTTAGGCGTGACTGTTATGTGTTTCCTGCTTTACTTTGAAGGTCTGTCTTATCTCAGTGTGTTCAGTTACGCTTCCTTGTCTCGTCAGTTCTGATTTGCCCCAGCTGTGTTTCCCTCCTGTTGTCCATTCCCTGATAGCTCCCTCTATGTATTTAAGCCCTATATTTCAGTTTGTCATTGTTGCTGTTGTGGGCAGCACGGTGGCACGGTGGTTAGCACTGTTGCCGCACAGCAAGAAGGTCCTGAGTTCAATTCCACCATCAGGCCGGGTCTTTCTGTGTGGAGTTTGCATGTTTTCCCTGTGTCTGCGTGGGTTCCCTCCGGGTACTCCGGTTTCCTCCCACCGTCCAAAGACTTGCAGTTTGTGGGGATAGGTTAATCGGATAATCCAAATTGCCACTAGGTGTGAATGGTTGTCTGTCCTTGTGTGTTAGCCTTGCGACAGACTGGCGACCTGTCCAGGGTGTACCCTGCCTCTCGCCCTATGACAGCTGGGATTGGCTCCAGCACCCCCCGCGACCCTGAAAAGGATAAGCGGTAGCGAATGGATGGATGGATTGTTGCGATCTCCCCCTGTGTTGTAAATAGTTTGTTGTAAATAGTTGTCGATACTTTGTCTTACTTGGTAGCTGTAGGGGTGAGAAGCCATTTTTCTTTGGGAACCTTTTCTCCTGTTTTTGGTTAGGGAGGCAGGTAAGACACCTGTAATTTTCGTTTGGGGTTTTCTGTGAAGGTAAGCCAGCTGCATTTCATTTCTAGAGTTTTTGTTTGTTGTTTTGGCCATGCTCACCCTGACGCCTGCTACCTTTTGGGACTTGATAAATTGACAGGCTGTTGTGAAATCCGTGGTAGCTGTTTTTTGTTGGTTCGTCTTCCTTGAGAGCAGGGAGTGTGGGGGCATTTCTCCTTATTTTTATTTTTCTTCTGTTGCACGCCAGTTTTCCCTGGGCTGGGGTGTAACAACTGTAAAATGTTTGTTGTTTGATACCAGGAAGTGGAGAATGTGCATGAATCCATGCAAATCTTGATTAAAACAGATTCCAACCACAATGAATTTAGTTTGTTTGTTTCACCAGCTTCTGTGAAATCTGTTGCACTGTTCATTTTACAGCTGGATTTTTATTTTTATTTTTTTAGGTTTCTCAGAATTCAGATCGATTTTTAATTTTTCAAAAGCTGTTATTTCTCTTCTATAAATGACACATGTAACATTTTTGGGGGAAAAAAATGTCCTCAATATTTCACCTCGAGCTCTTTAAAAAGCCCTAACTGGTAAGGACTGTGCTTCAAGTGCAGCATTTACAGCCACCACCTTTGAAAAGTAGTAACTATACTTTAATAGATGTGTTTAATTTAACCCTGTCAAGGCAGGCGTTGCAGATTTGCAACAAGTAAAAGCTAAACAACCTGATTACCCCACATACATATTTTATGAGTTTTTTTTTTCCCCCTCAGAAGTACCACTGGAGGTATTCTTTTGTACATTAGCAACAAAAACTTAATTTGAGCCTGAGAGGGTTAATAAATCTTTAAGTCACATTTGAACGATTTTTTGATATAATGGTGCCCTCTGCTGGATGATCTGCATACTCTTACCGTTTCCACACAGTTGTTTTTAAAGGTTTATGTCATTATTTTCATTGGTTTTTTTTTTGGCTTGTTTTGTTTTGGGAACCATAAAATTTTTCGAGCTCCTTGTCTGGTCTTACAACAACTCTACAAGTAAAACCAAACATACAGTTAGTAATGATCCAGGAGATATGTTAAATCTACACAACACAATGGATTTCGATGTTCCACGAAAGAATTTGTAAATCTACACAGTATAGTAATCCTGTTCAGCTGGATATGAGGAGGTCAGGGATGAATGTGTTGTGTAGTCTCAATAATGTTAAAGCAATAGTGTGATCACAAAACTGATAACTGGGAGGCTTAAAAACGAGCTCTCAGAAATATTGTAACATCGAGTAAGTAAATGCATGTATTTGGAAACATATACTTCTAAAAATACTTTTATTGCACCATGTTCATTCACTCATGAGCTGCTGTAACATGAATCAAATGGCTGAATTTCCAACTCAGCATGCAGTCAAGTTCTATAGTCTTGCTAATGACCTACTAGGTGTGTTACGCGTCGGGAGTGAGAACGGGTTGTGCAACAGGGACACATGGAAAAGTTGCAGGACGGCGGCCCTCGAGGACTGGAGTTTGAGACCCCTGCCGTATGGTGTTCATGCAGTTATCTACCCCACAGTGACAGCATGTCTGACTGCCTGTTCAGCATATGTAAAAATATATGATGAGTTTAAGCATGTGATGACAAACATGGTGTTTGTCATCACATGTCACATACATCTGGATGATCATTTGGAATAAACAAGAAACTAAAAACGTGTTGCTTCATCTTTTACCGTTATTATCATTATTATTATTATTGATCTTATTTTACATTTTTCATTGTTAGGCATTAGGTTTATTTTTTTTTCCTTCCAACTTCTTTTCCTCTTCCATGTTACTGTGTCAGCTTGTCAGCATCTATTTGGGGTTGGGAGCGGAACAGAAAGTAAGGAAATCCAAAGTGCCATTTAAACCAGGAGAGGTTCTTTTTCAGAAGAAGGGATTAATTCAAAAGAAATGAATTTACACAGGTGTTGTCGAGTTTGGCGGGCCACTCAAGCGGCCCTACTACGCACAAAAGAGAACAACAAACGCATCGCAGATCGGCACCGGACCCGTTCCCTGTGCAACTGTGACTGAGCAAGAAGAGTGGTGGAGAAAAGAGGAGCTGTTTGTGTGTGGAAACCCCCTCCCCTGGACTCCGGCCCCTTTCACTCCTGGACCCTGGAACCCTGGCCCTTTCCCCCAAACACCTTTGTATATATATTGCACTGTGGCAGATCACTGTAAATAAATTCACTCTTGTTCGAAAGGAGTTTGTGTTCTGCGCTTGAGTCTGTCCCTCTACTCCTCTTCAGTTCGCCTCAACATAAGCTCATCATATTCTATGATTTACTCTCAGGTGTTTGACGAGGTTAATGGTGCTGTCACAACACCTCACTGTCTTGCCACATGTATCGCAAACCGCGTCTTAGCTGTTTGTGGAGGTAAAATACATCCACACATGACTCCGTTTATGCTCAGCCATTGCTGTGAGTGTGCATGCCAGAGGCTGCTACACATTTATCCAGCCGTATTTCACAAATGACAAAGGCGTAAGAGGAAGTAGTTCCTTCCAATTTAGACGATCCGAATGATATAGTTTATTTCCACTGTTCCTGTTAATGAAACACTACAAATTTACCCCAAAGTACTAAAATATCGATATTTTAATATGAGAATCGATTCTAGAACATAAATTACTGGTATCGGAAGAATCGATATTTCAATATCGATCCGCACACCACTATTAGGAACTTCGTCTGTGTGTCATTCCAATTCAGGTTTTTATTATTTTATTTTATTTTATTTATTTATTTATTTATTTATTTATTTATTTATTTATTTATTTATTTATTTATTTGTTTTAGGAATTTGGATTTTAGGATACTTCAAACAAATCTGCAAGATTAACAGGGTGTGTGAAGCTGGAGTTTGACACAAGATTGGTATTTTTAAAAGATTTAAATCACCAAATTCTGAATAAAAGTTTAACAAATTCAGGACATAATTAGTAATAGAAAGTAATAGAAAGCTAGTTGTATACATTATTAATCAGGATCAAAATTAAGGCATGTCAAAGCTATCCAAAAACATACCACATTAAATGCACAAAAGGCGCACAGAAAGCATACTTAGTTAATCTTTGAGTAGCCAGTAAAGATTATGAAGGTGCTAATTAGAATAACAGTTATCTGTTCTGCAAAGAAAAAAATAAATATGGGTAAAATTAACATGAGTATGAGAAATTTCAGCATTAAGATCTACCTAATGTGCAACAGTTCCCTGACATCTGTTTCATCTTTACAACACATGGCTACTTCACAAAATGCACAAAATAAAAGATTACCAGAAATTATTGAATTACAAATGAATGAAATTGTTACAGCTCAATTAACAGTTTTCATGTGGATCTTTGTGGGACTGTGTGCCATGATACATACTGACACAGAATGAAACGGCAAGATTTTGAGTAGATGTCCCCAACACAAAAACGTTTTTTTAAACAAAGGTAGATTGTATTTCTGTGTATATTGCGAGTACAATGTTTTACTTATGTTTACATCAGACATCAAATCTACTCACTCTTTAGAATATAAGAACACTCAACTCTTTTCTTTAAAAACATCTATAGATTGATAAAAATCTATTAGTATAACTACAAATCTATGCTCTGTGCTGTGTTGATAATCATGCATGCAAATCAAAATCAAAGATGAAAACGATGACATAATTTTTTTTAAAAGTTTGATTACAATTCCAAAATTTATTATGCCATTCAAAAATATTTTGGTGATCACACATATTTTTCTTTATTTGTTTTCCTTAAAAACCAAGCCAAATTCTTCTGGGATTAAATATTATATAAGCTATTAATAATGTTGTCATGTTGTCATGGATGTCATGTTGTAGCCATCTAAAAAAAACAGAGCAGTATAGTTAATCTGTGGCAAAAAATAATACACAGTAGACACTGAAGTAAGAAGTAAAATAATTGTATGAATAAATAAAATTAAAAAAATTAATTTGTGTTAATGTGCAACCCATCCAATTGTTTTCTGTGTTGGACTGCCTGATTAAGGTACAAGCACACCTAACAACACACAGCTTTTCCTGCATCTTTATGTTAATTTTTTAATTGTTATTTACCTCTTCCACGTCTCCAGTTCCTTAAAAATCGAAGTCCACTTGACGATGAGTTTCCAGCACTTGTGCTCTAAAATACAATACAAAAAACAAATCATGCAATATTTGAAAAAACAAAACAAAACAAAAAACAAGTTGGCTGAGATCCAAAAATAAGGAAAGAAAAAAGGAACACGAAAACTGTTCTTACCCCTGTCCCACTTCTGGACGGTCGTGCATATGATGATATTGCTGACCGCACCTGGTAAGTGAAATCTCAAATGTTACACTACAATGGAAGTTGCACAAGTTAGCTGTAAAAGTAAATTAATTCATGATGCCCAGCCAAACACTAAAAGGAATCTTTTTGTAAGTCTATGGTGATGTTTATCTTGCTTTTTTGTGTGCTTGTGTGGGATACGAACACATACATATAACTGTTATTTATTGAAGTGTGGGCCCACCTGCTGTTTGCTACTTTCACCATCAAGTCTGAATTAGTCATTTATATGGATTTACAGAGAAACCATGAAATGGCACTAAAAGGCAGAAGTTTGACTTGACAAGAGGATTTTAGTGTAGTATTATTAGTGTGAATGCTTGAAAAGCATTCACAGTATTGTTCTTCTAATCTTTATTCTTATATTTTATTATCTATTCCGTACGTTTTTTGAAAGCCTACTCCTTCAAAACCGTTCAACTTAGAAAAACCATTCAAACACCATTAGATTCCTATTCTTTTGGACATGATTGCTTGTATTTTTCTCATTTTTAACATTTATATTTTTAATTTTATTCAACTTTATTCAACAAAAATTTCCCATGTATTTCAATGGGGAGACCCTTCAAATTCTCATTCAACTTACTCATTTTTAAACTCTTACTACTTCCACATACATTGACATAGAGCCACCATTCAAACTTTAAAACGAAGACAAGACATTCAACTATTCAACTTGTATTTATCTTTTCAATATCTATTATACTTTTTCTTCAGTTCCAGTTTAAGTTTCATGATGTTTTTTCACCCGTTTCAGAGTTTATAATGGGTGTGTATGGGACGGAATGTTGGGGCTAGAGTGAGGCAGCTCAACTGCTAGAGTGAGAGGAGCAAAAAAATTAATCTTAAAATCTTTTTTAAAACTGCTGCTGTGTCCGCAGCGTTTGCTCTACAGGTATGATTTTACCCTCAAAACGTAGCCATCGCTGTCCTCTTTCTTCCAATGTGTTTACTATTGTACTAGGTGTTATGGTTCTTTCATAAATGTCACCAATGCACAGCCTCCTCCCTCCAACTCTTCCATAGACTCTAATGTTAAAATGGCTCAGAAGGTTCGTTTGAAAATCAGAAGAGCATGGTGTCTTTCCACTGTCACCACGTCCATATAATAAGCTCCACAGGCATGAAAACTGAGAATTAGGTAGACTAGACATTGCTGTCGCTCACGGTGAAAGAATTTTGTCAATACGACTTTTACTTTTCATTTGGGAGCGATTTGTTTCGGCCTGACTTTTCTGTTCATTTTAAGCAGCAAAAGTGAGGCGCATGTCTGTGTACGTGTGTATGGAGCCATTGGGTGCGGTCACTATAGCAACCAGGCTCACACCTGCCTGCTTAACGAGCTCTGCCTGCCACTGTACCAAGATTCATCTTAAGCACTTCTCTTTCAACTGCTGCTGTGTCCACAGTGTTACAGCCATCATTTTACCCTCAAATTGTCCCCATTATTGTTCTCTTTCCAACACCGTATCTTTCAAAGCTCAGGCATTTAAACTTTTTAAACTGTGTGGATCAAAGTGGAGGGATCACATTTGAGTCATTCAGTGATTCAAAGAATATGACCTTTTAATATTCATTCAGATGTTTTCTGACTCTAAATGTTCTTTTCTCATTTCTTAGGGTTTTCTAATTTACATTTAAAACATTTTCAGTTTTTTTCCAACTCCTCCTTCTGTGTAACCTTCAGCTTTTAGCAGTTCAGCACCTTTGTTTTCAGGTTAAATTCGGTTTTTTTTGTTGTTGTTTTTTAATCTCATTCAATATTTTTAACTCAAAATTCAGCAATTAATTCATTTCAGTGCATACATTCAGATTCAAGCATTCACACTGCAGTTTCTTCAGAAAATGCACTTTCTAGTTACAATTCATATTCCTTTGTCAGTAAAGGTTTGTAGACATTAAGCACTTTGTTGGTTAAACCAAATTATATCATTTAACATTAATTTAAAGTAATTCAACAATAAGCACTTATTCATTAACTTGACTTAAAATTGAGCTGTACATACCTTACCATCCAGCAGTGTTCCAAACACCAAAATAAAGAAGCCCTTTTTTAAAAGACAGAGTAATGTCCGTTATCAAGGATTCAGTGATTAAAGATTCTGCTATTATGGTATAAAAAGGTAAAAAGTTTATTACTTCTTACCTGTAGCGAATTGAAGAGTGCGAATGCAATATTGATTCCTATGTCTCTTGGATGCACCAGAAGTCCAGCTCCCAAACCCCAAGTTATTCCAAAAAATGGTGTAAGCACAGCCAAGCTCTTGACAATAACCAGTAAAACGCTCTTTTCACCTGCTTGTGCAGCAGTTGTTCCAACCCTTCTCCTTATAATTTTGTACAAAACCACAACCAGGATAATGAGATTTATCAGCACTATTGAAAGTGCAGGAATCACAAACGCCAGTAGAGCTTTGGACTCATCCCAGTTGAGCCAGCAGATTACATTTTCTCTGATATATTTGTTGTCTGGTGCAGTTGCAGCTATAGTTACTGTTGCTATGATTAGAGGAGCTCCGTAGCCTAGAGAAAATCCAATGGCCAGCATAGATGCTTTAGACAAACCCCCACCAAAGACATTAGTTGTACGGTAGAGCAGCAACAAAGCTGAGGCAAACATCCAGAAGAACAGAGCTAGGTAGAACAAATGGATAAAAAAGGTAGTTGCAGTGCATGCTGAGTGGTTTTTATGATTTGCATCTGAAATGGCTGCTCCAATTATAAACCAAATATCTGCAATCAGGAGGGACACAGCAATGTTAACTATGGAAACATGACGCAGGTAAGAGGTTTCATTCGTTCTTATTTTTCTCCATATGAGGCCTTCAATGATGAGACATATGACCAAGGAACCCATGGAAATGCCAACTCCGATGTAGGTTATATAGTCCAAAATTGGGCTAATTGGACTGTTTGGTGACATCAGGATAGAGAATGAGGTCAGGTGGTTGCAGTTGCAGGTGACAGTTCCAGTTTCATTTGTATTTACCACTTCACAGCCCTCATCATCCCATCCTCCGAGACCATTAAGGAGACTGAAGTTCCAGAAGACACATTTTGGATCTCTCAGTGTATCATTTAAAATATCAAATGTCAAAGAGATATTATTGATTTGGCCACTGGACTGAACAAGTACAACCCTGCCACCGATGACCTTAATCGATGAATTGTCTATTTCTCTTGCAGGGAGTACATTATTCAGCGAGGCAAATGTTATCACTGTGATTGACTTATTTTTACCCTCATTCTGTGGTATTTCTATCACCACTGAAGAATTAAAATCACCAATGATAGGGTTTGTGTATATAGTTCTGTTCAAGATGATAAAAGGCGTGTCAATACCAGAATTATTGAAACTGGCAAGGTGTTTTGTTATTATTTCAAGAGACTGCAATAATGATGAACTAACACCGTCAGGGTTAGAGATGCTATACGAGATACTTTCATTGTTTTTGTTCAGAAAGTTCCATGAGTCCCTTGCCTGATCTGTGGTGAGAACACCTGCAGTTATCAGGATATCCTACAGTAAAAAAAAAGTATTAGATTGAATAAACAAATACAAAATTAAAAAAAAGCATGTATTATTTAGAATACTCAAACTTCAGTAAACTAGCATGTACCTTCATTGAGTTTTCATTGATTGAGATATTGAATAATTCTATTCTGTTGGCTACATTTCTGAGGATTTGAACAACAGCATCAATATTTTTAGGTGAGTTAACCACTTGCTCAGAATTCCCATTAGTAACATTGCTGAGCTGTTGCAAAAATGCTGGCAGTGTAGTGGCAGTCAAGACCTGCAAGAGTTGAAGAGAAAAAGTATTTAGTTTCACAATTTAACTCAATGTTTAAGTTAGAATGACAAACTTGGGCTTCCTATTTACTAATTCCTATCTCAAAGGTTTTTGTTTGTAGAAATCCTCACAGAATCTGGCTTACGTTTACTACAGTCTTTTAACCTTAATCTGCCTGCAGTTATAAACCGAACAGTGAATACCGTGTAGTGATGCGCGAATCATGAATGAATCGTTCAATACTCGAGAATCACTTTACTGACTCATGAATCATGATTCACAAGCCCAACTGACTCACTGACTCATCCCTGTTGCTTTTAGCAGCAATGTATCTAGCTTATAATTAAAATTGTGGAGAAAAACACAACATCCAGTATCGTAACAAAAAAACTTCTGCTCTGAACTGGAAGAAAAAACCCTGAGTAGAAGCTCACATCAAGAAAATAGCTCCTCGGTTCACAGTAGCATCGCTCTGCCTAAGCGAATCACTTAGGACTCGCTCACCCCCTCCCTCCTGGCTCACAGCTTCTTCTTCTTCTTGGTTGGCAACCAATGTTAAGGCGCATTACCGCCCCCTGGCTCACAGCTCAGTGGACATTTAGATGAGAAAATATATATTTAACACATTTAAGGAAAATACTAATAAAATAAAATAAAATAAAATAAATGTTTATTAAGCAACTTTGATAGGAAATTGCTTAATTTTAGAAATGTTTTTGCTCTTTTTTGCTCTATAAAATTGTTGTTTTCTTTTAGAATCATTCATCTTAGCAGTAGGATTTACATGAAAAGGGAAACAAATTAAGTTTGATTGAAAATGTACATTTTTTGCACTCTCTGGTCAACTGACACAGTGAATCAAATGACTAAAAAACCGATTCACTTTGGTAAGTGACTCATTAAAACTCGATTCAGTAAAAAGAATCAAATTTACCATCGCTAATACCGTGTTTCATTTGTGCCTTCCATGTCTTCTGATCACAAATTGTAAATAGTGCTGTAGTGGCAAAACAAAGAAACACTACTTACTTACTTTGTGGTTATTTATTGAAAAAGTGTTTTTTTGTGCATACTTTATAAACTTAAACTACCTGCTTACTTTGTGGTTATTTATTTGACAAGTTTTATTTTTATTAAATGGGTGACAAGTTTATTTTGTATTAACAGTTTGTCTGTCATCACAAATTGTATTAACAGTTTGTCTGTCATCACAAATGGTATAAAACTGTAAAACATGTATTGCACAAAGTTAAAGGACTTGATAAGCATTGACTCATTGCAGCTTACTTTAATTTCTGTTGTGCGGGGTTTTTTGGTGCAGTGGTTATCCTTTTTTATCTTTTTTTTTCTTTTTAACTTTCTGAGGTTTGTACTATGAAGCAGAACTTTGTCTTATCCGGGTAACTTTGGGGTGAACCAGGGTTTTCTGTAGTGATGGGATTTCCGGCTCCTTTTAGAGAACCGGCTCTTTCAGCTCCCAAAACTCGAAAAGCACATACAAACTCCAAAGCACGTACAATTTAGGGGCATCTATTTGTACTTGTGGACAATATAAATTGGTTACTTTAAATTAGGGAATATTACATTTCCTACATTTTGTATTTGTATTTTACTTATTCTCAGACTATTAAACAACATCAAGGTTCCAGCTGAAAGAATAATAACTAAAACTGCGTTATGCAAATTTAAACATTTATTTAACTCTTTTTTTTCACCATTGGCACAGCACCTGCCCCAGCTCTGATGCTTTCGGAAGGAAGAGAAGACAAGCTTTATGGTGATATTTTAAGTATCATGTTAGCACAACGCATTCAGAAGGTACTGTTGTCTGAACACAGACAGAAAAATCAGCTTCTTCTAGATACTAGTTAACATGTGCAGTTCACATCACTGTAATGCTTTAACCATTTTGGGCTAGAGAGAGAATTCAAATGTTCCTTGAAAGAGGAGAATTATATCTCTAATTTTATAGCTGAAACTTAGTTAACTTAGTAGTTGTGATGTTTGACGTTAGGGCAATTGAATCCAAATAATGGAAAGAATCCCTGTATATATTTAACTTACTTTGTAGTACATAGAGCCCTGGAACTTGAAACTAACACTAGAAAACTAAAGTCAACTAAAACTCAAGTATGTTCACCAAGAAATAAAAACACCACTTAATCCTAAGACCATGATCGTTTTGCTGTCTAACAGGATACCATCCATTTGGAAACTGGTTGAAGGAGCTGTAATAATTTGAGAGGTGGATTCATCTTCCATTATAGCCCAGAATAGAATCAACAGGATTGTGTTGAGAACCATTTATATTTTACATTACATTACATGGTCATTTCCATCATCAGCAAAATTGAAATGTAGAGTAGAAAAAATTAGTCATTTAAGAGCCTATCTTACCATTTGATATAATCTAGTTTTGAAATTTATTGTCACAGTTGTCAATTAAAACACATAGCAAATTAACTTTAATTAAAAGAGTAACTTAAAGAGAGGTTTGTGTAATATTTTTGTGGCTTCACTTAGGTGAACTTTCTAAACTCTTTAAAATATGTAATATTGTGATTTATCTCTAAGGTACATTTTCCACAATACAAAGAACTAAAAAGAACATGGCAGTTTATATAAGTCACCTCAGATTGGTCAAGCAGCTCCTTAATGGGTTGCAGTATGCAGGTGTCTCGTATTTCAGTATATGTTGTGATGTTGCACAATGCACTCTTTTCTCCTTCCTCATTGTTTGCACAGGGTATTCTGGCTCTGGAGTCACTAACTGCCTTTCCAAATTCTTTATCATCACACATTTGAGGATCTAATAAAACAAAAACAAAAAAAAGACCTTATTAAATGTAGATAATTTTTAACCTGAATTTAATAAATTGCTTTATAATGTGTTAATACTCACTTCCTTTGTAAAACCTGAGTGTTATTGTTTCTTTGAATTCAGGATAGGTAGTTGATTGACAGGTAATTGTATCCTGCTCTTTGTCTGTACAGCTATCAGTTTTATATTGATAGGAAATGCTTTTTTTACCTTTGGATAAATCGCAGAAACAACAAAGTCAATATGAATAGCAATACAAGCTAAACATTCAGATCTGATGTAATATTAATCAGACTAGTTTTTAAAAAGTTTTGTCTCATATTAGTAAATAACGTAAGTATTGCAAGATGAGCAGAGAAATTATTTCCCAATAGCTGATTTGCATTTTGTTGATTCTTTGTTTCAGATTTACCGCTAATATTCACGTTTGTGAAATTAATATTGTAGTCATTGTTGACAGTGCAGCTTAGTGGCACATTTTGACCACTACAATTCAAAAATTTTTGAATTGGGTCCACTCTGATCAAGGGTTTCTCTTTGAGTGTGAAGGCTCCATTGGATCGTTGGCGATAAAATGATTCATCCTTTTCCCGTATGAGCCTGCATTCATAATTTCCTGGAATGAAAGTAAATTATTATATACATAAATAAAATAGTGTTGCCAAACAAAAAAAATAATATATGGGTTGACAGTGTCACTTATTTCTGTATTATACAGTTGTAATATGGCTGGTTCTCCTATGCAGATTCAGTGTTTCCTACAAAAAAGCAATAATGTAGCTGATAATGAGTTTTTGCTCCATTTTGTTTCAAGAATACCATTCTCTGTCTAGCAACATTTTATTTTACTGTTATATTATTAAGAGCTCAGCAACCACTTATTTCCAAATTTAAATAGGATTTCTAATATGAATTAGTTGACATCTGTGTTCACACAAGTACACATTTACACTGGCACTTGTAATTTGGTATTTCTTTCTCTTGAGAAAGGCTTGTGCAACAGCAATGGTTTAACTATTTAAATCAAATGATTTCAGTCCTTCTGCACTAATATTGATTGCTCCATTGCAGTAACAACGTTTTCCTTAACCCTCTGGGGTTGCAGCGACCCAGCGACTCCATTTCAACTTGGGTCAGAAGTGCGGACTTCAAACTATATACCAGATTTTAAATTGTGTCGATAGGCCACGTAAAAGAGTTATGATAAAAGATACATGTGATGTTTTTTTCTGAACCAAACAAGTTTTACCCTTAAGCCAATCAGAATGTTGTAATTGCACTTGCTGAATCACTAAAAAATGCTGAGACTGCACTCGCATTTTAAATGTATATGATTTGTGAATTTCCCCATGGAATGCAGTTGTTTGCTTCTTACCACTGTCAGCACGAATGAACTGTGACACAGATAAGACTGAGTGACTGTTGTTTTTTGAAATGGTATGTACTCCATCTGCAACTATGACATTGCCATCACGTCTCCACTCTGCTCTCCAGTCAGTACCAAAGAGATCCAATGGTGGATGGCCACATGTTACATTGACTTTATCCTCCCAAAATCCACTACCTTCAATTTTAAAATCCAGAAAACGTGGCTCTATAAAAATGAACATAAATATAAAAAAATGATTAAACAATCATCTGATCTCATGTGTTTTTTGATATGACATTAAACATATATGTAAAATTGAATAAAATCACAAATGTAGACAAGTGCTTACCATCTGATATCATAGAGTAGATTTTTGCTAGCTGGTCAAAAATTCCATTGTTTAGTGTTTGGATGACTGTAGTAGCAGCAGTGACATTATATTCAGCGATGGTGCTTCCACTACTATAATATGGAAAAGGATTGGAAACGCTAACATTTCTGGCATGTAATGTACATTTTCACTCTCACACCTACAGATAAGTCAATGATAGTTGAGTCATAGTTTTATATTTTCAGTCTACTAGCACTTGGAATCCAATCCCCTAAATAGCTTTGCACTATACTTAACTTAAAAAGAATTCTCCAAAAACCTCACATTTTTCTTCAATTTACGAGTTAGTAGTTTACCATTTGGTAAAATCAAGTTATTATTATTATTATTATTATTATTATTATTATTATTATTATTATGACCACAACATATTACTCAAATGACTGGAGAACTGGGCAGGTCTTTCAGGAACTGTACTAAACTGGTTCAAAACATACTTAGAAAACAGGAAATACTTTGTATCAATAGGTAACTTCACATCTGAGCAGACAAGTATCACATGTGGAGTTCCCCAAGGTTCCATCTTGGGACCCCTTCTGTTTAACATTTACATGCTCCCACTGGCACAGATTATAAAGAACAACAAAATAAACTACCACAGCTATGCAGATAACACACAAATATATATCACAATGTCGCCAGGAGACTGAGGCCCTGTACAGGCTCTTGGTAAATGCATTGAGGAAATTAATGACTGGTTGTGCCACAATTTTCTCCAGCTAAAGAAAAACAAAACTGAGGTAATAGTCTTTGGCGCCAAAGAAAAACGATTACAGGTCACCAGAGAACTTCAATCTATACACCTAAAAACCACAAACCAGGCGAGAAATTTGGGTGTAGTTATGGATGCAGACCTAAACTTAGAAAAACACATTAAGACAATAACAAAATCAGCTTACTATCACCTCAAGAATATTTCAAGGATAAAAGATCTGATGTCTCAACAGGACCTGGAAAAACTAGTCCATGCATTCATCTTTAGTAGGCTTGATTACTGTAACAGCATCTTTACAGGTCTACCTAAAAAATCCGTCAGACAGCTCATTCAGAACTCTGCTGCTCGAGTCCTCACTAAGACCAAAAAAGTGGACCACATCAGTCCAGCGCTGAGGTCTTTACACTGGCTGCCTGTCCGTCAGAGGATAGACTTTAAAGTTCTGATGCTGGCCTATAAAGCTCTGAATGGTTTAGGACCAAAATACATCAGTGACCTCCTGACCCAGTATGAACCTTCCAGATCCCTCAGGTCATCTGGATCTGGTCTTTTATCAGTTCCCAGAGTCAGAACCAGACACGGAGAAGCTGCATTCAGCTTTTATTCTCCTTATATCTGGAACAAACTCCCAGAAAGCCTCAGATCAGCTGAAACACTCAGTTTATTTAAATCCAGGTTGAAGACTCACCTATTCTCAGCTACATTTTAATAAAGCACCAAATCCACACTTTGATTGATTGATTGATTGATTGAATCTTTATTTTGAACATGTTGAAAAAGTATAAAAAAAATAGAATTAAAAGAGACAAATGAACAAAGCAAACAAAAGGAAAACGAGCAACCACAACTCCAAATAACGTCCATGTTCAAAAAGGAGCAGGAAGAAGCATAAGCTTATTTAATCCCACCCCTTTTCCACTATCTAGTATCAATAGACTACAGAAATACCTCCTTGCAATTACATTATATGTTATGTGTAATTTTTAATTTTTAAATATATACACATATATGTTTCTATCTATCCATACATACGTATTAGGGGTGCAACGATATTCGTATCGATATTGAACCGTTCGATACAGTGCTTTCGGTTCGGTACGCATATGTATCGAACAATAAAATTTTTTTCAATTTTTTTTTTTTTTGTGTCCCGTTTGGATCTATAGCCATCAGAATTGTTGTCTTGAGGCCAAGAAAGATGCCAAGAGGATTTATTTTAAGTGGATCATCATATTGGTCCATTTGATTGACCTTTATTATAATTATGAATTTATTTTATTTTCAGTTGCAAACGGGACAGACATGACTGTGGGATAGGACAGGGGGAAAGAATGAAAGAAAGAGGGGGAGAGAAAGAAAGAAAACCAAAGGGGAGAAAAAAAAAGAACAATACAAAATTTGTAATTTATTTTATCAACTTTCCTTCTGACGATGCTGTCTGTGTTGAGCACTCAGTGAATCTGCATTTGACTACTCCGCCTAGGCTCGAGAGTGCAGCCTAGGCGGAGTAGTCGAACGCAGATTCACTGAGCACTCAACACAGACAGCATCGTCAGAAGGAAGAGCGCAGGGCAAGCTAGCGAGACAGAAGTGGACCTCCCCACCCTCATTCAGATCTGGCGTTTGGAATTACTTTGGTTTTCATGTGACGTATGACCCTGAAGGTAAGCGAGTCATGGACTAAAGTAAAACAGTATGTTGGATGTGCCATGCAATGCTCAATTACATGGGTGGGAGCTAGTGTGTTAGCGCAGTTAGCTCGTTAACGTGTTGGCCGTCTAGCCCCTCTGTATAGGGTAGCTCGTTAACGGAGATTTGCCGTGTTGTGGCGTTAAGGTTATTTCAACGAGATTAACCTGAAAGCACTAGTGGGAACACAACGAATATGACTGCACATTTACACCGACATCATCCTAGTGCAAAGACAAAAACAACAAGCATGCATGCTACAAACTTTAGCCGAGTCATTTAGACAGCTGTTAGCACAGGATTCTCCTTATGGAGACCTGATATGTTTAATATGCTGCTGAGAATATAGCCCAGAAGAAGCGGATAGTATAGCTTTTATTTTGGAAAGAGACATTTCTCTGTAATAAACTCTCTTTTCCAAAGATGAGTGATTCCTCAATCAGATACAGGGCTCGCAATATCGCTAGCCCGATGTCCCGGGGCTATCTCTCCCCTGCCCGTCGGGCTATTGTAGGAAGGAAAAATATATGTCAATGCTTTTGCATTCTTTCAGAAATGTAGCTGGGTAATTATGTCATTGGGTGAGCCACTGTCAATATGTGACATATTGAAATCGTGTTTGAATTTGCGCTTGTTTTTTTGCTTTCACTTTGCAATCGCGCGAACTGTGTATAGAGAGCGACAGCACTGATCTGTGAGTGATGATAATTTGTGCACCAATTCCTCTGACATCGTCTTATTAATTGTTAGCTTACTATGCAAACATGACAAGTGAAATCTCCCGCAGCTTAAACATGTGAGAGGTTGATCGCGCAGAGAATCGCTGAGCTTATGTGAGTGCGGCAGGATATATATTTCACTACAATGACCTGGATGATTGAGAACCTTCACAGACAGATATATATTTTAGTTCTGCTGAGCCAAATAAGACAGGTCAGGGTGAAGAAGTGACAGCCAAAGAAAAGCTTACCACAAAACGGAGAAGTTATGACAAATCAGACTATAAGGCAAAAAGAAAGTGCAGCTTTATGGTTTCATGGACAAAAGAATTTCTGTGGCTGCAATATGACGAGCTAAAAAACAACACGCACAAGGGTTAGGGTTAAATTTAAAAACTGTACTTTTGTGTTAAAATATATATTTATAATTTTAATAAATGACAAATTAAAAAGGCATGAGCATTTTTTTTTGTATCGAAAAAATATCGAACCGTGACACCAAAGTATCGAACCGAACCGAACCGTGAATTTTGTGTATCGTTGCACCCCTAATACGTATATACACACATACGCACATATACACATTTTCAATAACCCCATTAACACCTCAAGGATACACAGCCTACAATTATATATATATATATATATATATATATATATATATATATATATATATAAGACAAGAAAGCTCCTTACCATGCATGGAGGGTTTCACCCCAAGTCCAGCACCCTGAGGCTGTACGCTAAGCGGAAGGAAGGGGGCCGGGGACTGGTGAGTGTCAGCACCACAGTCCAGGATGAGACAAGGAACATCCAAGAATACATTGGGAAGATGGCCCCAACTGACCGAGTGCTCAGTGAATACCTCAGGCAGCAGAAACCCAAGAAAGAGGAGGGAGACGAGGAACCATCATGGAAGGACAGGCCCCTGCACGGTATGTACCACCGGCAGATAGAGGAGGTGGCTGATATCCAGAAATCCTACCAGTGGCTGGACAAAGCTGGACTGAAAGACAGCACAGAGGCACTAATCATGGCAGCACAAGAACAAGCTCTGAGTACAAGATCCATAGAGGCTGGGGTCTATCACACCAGGCAAGACCCCAGGTGCAGGCTGTGTAAAGATGCCCCAGAGACAATCCAGCACATAACAGCAGGGTGCAAGATGCTAGCAGGCAAGGCATACATGGAACGCCATAACCAAGTGGCCGGCATAGTGTACAGGAACATCTGTGCCGAGTATAACCTAGAAGTCCCGAGGTCAAAATGGGAGATGTCCCCAAGGGTGGTGGAGAATGACCGAGCTAAGATCCTGTGGGACTTCCAGATACAGACGGACAAAATGGTGGTGGCTAACCACCCGGACATAGTGGTGGTAGACAAACAGAAGAAGACGGCCGTAGTGATCGATGTAGCGGTTCCGAATGACAGCAATATCAGGAAGAAGGAACACGAGAAGCTGGAGAAATACCAAGGGCTCAGAGAAGAGCTCGAGAGGATGTGGAGGGTGAAGGTAACGGTGGTCCCCGTGGTAATCGGAGCACTAGGTGCGGTGACTCCCAAGCTAGGCGAGTGGCTCCAGCAGATCCCGGGAAAAACATCGGAGATCTCTGTCCAGAAGAGTGCAGTCCTGGGAACAGCTAAGATACTGCGCAGGACCCTCAAGCTCCCAGGCCTCTGGTAGAGGACCCGAGCTTGAAGGATAAACCGCCCGCAGGGGCGTGCTGGGTGTTTTTTTATATACCCATACCAACAAACCCGTGCATGCGCACACACATGAAAATATTAGACAAGAACGCCCTATCAAATCTCTACCTTTTCCCTGTACCCTGTAAAAACCGTATCCTTAAACCGCTTTTTAAACTGCGCCATGCTTGGACATTGCTTCATATCTTTACTTAGTCTGTTCCACAGCTTCACTCCACACACAGAGATGCAAAAATTTTTTAATGTTGTACGGATACGAGGATGTTTTAAATTTAATTCCCCCCTCAAATTGTATCCCCGTTCCCTTTTAGAAAACATTTTTAGAATATTGTCAGGAAGCAGGTTATTTATTGCTTTATATATAATTTGTGCTGTGAGAAAATGAACCAGATCTGTGAATTTTAGAATTTTTGATTTTAAGAATAGTGGATTTGTATGATCTCTGTAACCAGTTTTATGGATTATCCTTATGGCCCTTTTTTGTAATATAAAGATTGATGATAGCGAACATTTGTAAGTATTGCCCCAAACCTCTGCACAGTAATTCAAATACGGTGCAATCAGGGAACAATAGAGAATGTGGAGTGATTTGTGGTCCAGAATGTGTTTTACTTTACTCAAGATTGAGACACTTCTTGAAATTTTGTTATGTATATGATTTATATGAGACTTCCAGTTTAATTTATCATCTATAATCACACCAAGAAACTTATGTTCAAGTACTCTTTCAATTTCCACACCATCTACATGAATCTGCACTTGTGCATTTCTAAGGGAATTCCCAAATAAGATAATTTTAGTTTTACTTAGATTTAGCGATAGTTTGTTCCTGTTAAACCATTTTTTAATTTTGCACATTTCTGAAGTAATTGTATCCAGCAGCTCCTTTAGATTCCCCCCAGAACAAAAAATAGTTGTGTCATCTGCAAATAATACAAATTTTAATATATCAGATGCCTTACAAATATCATTTATATAAATAATAAATAATTTTGGACCCAGTACAGAGCCTTGTGGAACACCACAAGCAATGTCCAAGCATGATGAGGAATGGACACCCAGCTTCACAAATTGTTTCCGGTCACTTAAATAATTTTTCACCCATTGCAGTACAACCCCCCTAATCCCATACCGTTCCAGTTTATTAATTAATATGTCATGATTGATTGTGTCGAATGCTTTCTTGAGATCCAGAAATACTCCAGCTGCATACTGTTTCTGATCTATAGCATTCGTAATCTCCTCAATTGATTCGATTAATGCCAGAGATGTTGATCTTTTTGATCTGAATCCATATTGACTGTCAGAGAGTAATTTATATTTATCTAAGAATTTGTCTAATCGTTTATTAAACAGGTTTTCTAGGATTTTGGAGAATTGTGGTAGTAAAGAAACAGGCCTGTAATTTGTGAAGTGGCGTCTATCCCCGGTTTTATACAGCGGCACAACTTTAGCTATTTTCATTTTGTTTGGCACTTTTCCCGTCTGAAATGATAAGTTGCAAATATATGTTAGAGGTCCTACAATTCCTTCAATGACCTTCTTGACGATTTTCATGTCAATATCATTACAATCAGTAGACGTTTTATATTTACACATGTGTACAATGTCAATTATTTCTTTTTCCTCCACTGATGTGAGGAACATTGAGTTAGGGTTCCTATCAATCAGGTTTTCACTACATTCTACTGATGGCAGTGACTCAGGAATTTGTTCTGCCAGTTTTGGTCCAATATTTACAAAATAATGATTAAAGCTGTTGACCTTATCAGCAGTGTTTTCCATAATATTGCCATTATCGATAAAGTATTGTGGATAACTTTGTTGTCCAGAATTATTTTTAATGATACCGTTTAAAACATCCCATATTCCTTTCATATTATGTTTATTGTTGTTCAATATTTTACTATAATACTCCTTTCTACATACACGTATAATATTGGTCAACTTATTTTTGTATTTTTTATATTTATTTTCAGCATCTTTTGTTCTTTGTTTTAGGTATTCCCTATAGAGTGTATTTTTCTTTTTACATGCATTTTGTAAACCCTTAGTGAGCCATGGTCTATCTGAATATTTGTGCTTTCTGTTGTATTTTATTGTTGGACAGTTTTTATCGTGCAACTCCATGAATATTCTTAAAAATATGCCATATGCAATATCAATATCAGCTTCTTTGTACACATTGTCCCAGTCCTGATTTAATAGATCGTTCTTAAATGCAGTCATAGTGTCATGGTCCGCGGCCCGGCGTCTGAGGTGCTGATGGGATGCCCACTCCCGTGGGCGTGGCCGCTGACTCCACACCTGCATCCCATCCCAGGCGATCACCAGGTGGACCATTTAATCCTGCCCAGCCTGCTGCTCCACGCCAGTCCGTAATCGTCCTTCAGCGATCACTGCTCGGCGTGTTTTGAGTCACCAGCCTGTCCACCTGCCTGTCCAGAATTTGGATCACGATCAACCCCAGCCGCCTCGCCCTTTCTGGAGCTTCTCCCCACGGACCCTCACCCCTCCCTCCGGTTCCCTTGGCCCCGCTATCATCGTAAGACGCGTACACTACCTCCCCTCGTATGCTGCCGGTTTACCCGCACCCCAATAATCCTTTTTTCTTTTTCTGTTTCAGCCTCCCACGGTCCCGCTCTCGGCGTTTCCTGCGCGATTCTTCTCCCGGTCCCTCGGTTTCTCTGGTTCCGTGCGTTTTCTCCCTTCTACTCTCCCGGGACACTCTCAGTTATAATAAAGTTTATTTTTTCTCTCGTACCGCTGTGTGTGTGTTCTGCTCCTGGGTCCAGCTTGTGTGTTGAACTTCGGTTCTTGACACATAGTTTCTTCTGTCCTTACACGTCTGTATCTCAGTTGTTCTTCATGCTGATTTTTCTTATAATTAGTGTCATAAACTGCATAAACTGGTAGGTGATCACTGATGTCATTAATTAATAATCCGCTCACAATGTTGTTTTCCATATTGTTAGTGAAAATATTGTCAAGTAAGGTGGCACAATGTGGTGTAATTCTGCTAGGCCTGGTTATTTTAGGATGTAAACTCAAACTGTACATAGTGTTTAGGAATTCGTCGGTCATTTTATGCTTTTTTGGATTCAACAGGTCAATATTAAAATCACCACAGATAAACATAACTTTTTGATCTGTTTTAGAGAATATTTCCTCTATGAAGTCATTAAATACTTGAATACTAGAGCCAGGTGTTCTATATATACAGCTAATTATTACATTTTTTTCTTTTTCCTTATAAATTTCAATTGTTATACATTCTAGTAAATTATCAATTACAGTTGTCATACTTTCTACCACCTTGTAGTTTAGGTTTTTATCCACATACACAGCTACTCCCCCTCCACTCTTGTTCCTTCTATTTACAAAATTCACTTCATATCCCTCCAGTCCAAAGTCCATTCCTTTCTCCGCATTGATCCATGTTTCAGAAATGGCAATAATTCCAAATGGATTTGCCAACTCATTTAGATATTCCTTTATATTGTTGAAGTTGGCATACAGACTTCTGCTATTAAAATGGATTATTGATAATTTATTTTCCGTGTTGATGGTGTGCTTAAACTGTTCATCAGTGAAGTAGCAGCAGTTACAGCTGATGTTGTAGAAGAAAACTTTTAAGCTTAAATTTCAAAACTTACATTTAACTACTGATTTTATCTATTGTTCTGATTTTATCTGTTTTGATTTTATATACTGTTTTGTTTGTTTGTTAATTAGTTTGTTTGTTTGCTTGTTTTAATCAATTTTAAATCATGCTTTTTATTTGTTTTTGTTTCTAATGTCTCTGTAAAGCACTTTGAATCACATTGTTGTTGAATTCTGCTATACAGATAAACTTGCCTTGCCTTGCCTTGCCTTATTATTAATAATAACAATAACAATAATAATAATAATAATAATAATAATACATTTTATTTATAGGTGCCTTTAAGACCCCCAAGGTCACCTTACAATAATACAACAATACAATATAATAAAGTATAGCAAAACAAAATTTAAACATAAGGTAAAAAAAAAACAAGCATGAAAGTATATAAACAAGTATAAAAGGGTATGGAGTTCTGAATAGATGGGTTTTGAGACGTGTTTTAAAAGTACAGAGAGAGTTTGTAGTTTGAAGAGCTGGTGGAAGTGCATCTAAAGTCTTGGGGCAGAGCAACTAAAAGTCCTGTTAGAGAATTGTGCATCAATATGGTTGTCATTGTGCAAGATGATTAGATCTTTAGCAAGGTGATTAGATCTTTAGCAAGAATGCTCAGCTCTGTTTTCTAAACACTGGTTCGTTAAAATGTTACGCCATATATGGGGTGACTGAGGATATTGGTGACATCACATGCTCACACATCGCAGACACACACGTCCCATGTTCACAGGTGGGTGTCTTATCTGTCGCATGATTAATGAGATGTTTGTGTAAATACTGATGTTAATAAAAGGACTGTGAGAGGGGTCCCAGAGTTTGGAGTTGGCTGAGATCAGATGAAGAGCTCAGGCTCCCCTTGCAGCAAGTAAAAGACAAAAAGCACTGTGGTCGTACACAAATGATTGGTCTCTGAGCCAGCGGCGTTTAAGTGTTAGACCCAACAGGTCTGTAGTCAGGCATACATATGGAGAAGATCAGATAAATATGGAGGAGCGAGGTTATGAAGCTCTTTGAAAGTAAGAAGCAGGATCTTGAAATTGACACAGAGGTGAATTGGAAGGAAATGGAGCTGTTTAAGGAAGGAAAGGAAATTGGATCGATACTTTGCTTTTATCGTTCAAGTTGAATATGTAGACCTTTTTTCCTTTGGAAAAAATAAACCTCAACCATGCACAATGAAAAATGTCTGAACCTTTTTGTGTGCTCTACAGACAGAAACACTGACATATACCAGGTCGCCAAAAACCCAGTTTCAAAACACATGTAGATCACAGTGATCACAATCACAGTGATATAGTGGTGATTAAAATGTGTTCAGAGATTTCATCTCATAAGTCACGGCACACTACCCTTTCCCCAGTTAGCTGCCTGATTGCCTTTGTAGTGTGGCAGAGCACTTCTGTGAATGAGTGAAAGTGTGAATGTTGAATGTTTTTGTTGAAATATCCAGGCAAGTATATACATGTAAAATGAAAAGATATACGTGTTCAAATAGCGTCAATTAACACACAACTTCAGGTTTTTTAATTTCTATGTGATTATTCTTATAACTAAACAATGAGAACAAGTAGTCTGATGTCCTGTAATCATTATGAAGCTATAATTTGAAATACAATAACACATTAAGTTTTTGAACAAAGTATTGGTATTGGTTGAAAAGGAGACTCTGGGTTGCTGCATCTTGTTGCTGTTTCATCTTAAATTGGTCATGCGATTTTGACGTGCCGGCGTGTCCGTCGACCCCAGTGGGTTAAATAATTTTTTGAATAATAATTTTGAAAAATATTTCTTCATGTCATTATGCAGGCCGCAAGTAGGGGTGACATGGGCTGCAAGATTGAGACCCAGGCATTAGATCCTCTTAATGCATTTTTGTTTGGGTTTCCACTGGCGTGGAATTACCAAAAATAGAGAGGGCATTGCCTAACATATGAAACAGGAAAAGACCGCTGTGTAATTCCTTTATTTGTAACCGTATTCTGAATATCATCATTTTAAATGGTAACTGTAATGGAATACAGTTACTCATATTCTGTATTTCAAATACGTAACGCTGGTACATGTATTCCGTTACTCCCCAGCACTGCTTAGTTGCAACAAGTGGTTATTTGAGTTGCTGTTTCCCTCCTATCTGCTCAAAGCAGTTAGGGCACTTTCCTCTGAGCTTTGATATTAGCAATGCATTTTTAAAATTCATTCATTTATTTATTTATTTATTTATTTATTTATTACAGAGAACTGTCGCTCACTAGATACACAATATTGCCAAAGGTTTTCACTCCCCCACTTAAATCTTGGGCGCAAGCATTTCCCTACATGTTGAACTGTGTATGTGACAAATAAAATCTGAATTTGAACTCTAGCATTTGTGAAAAAATGGGTCATTCTCAGTGAATTCTAGAATGGTACAGCTGTGAACCTTTCTTAGTACTGAATATTCTAGAGACAATTATTAGTGGCAAACAATCAGTGGGGATTTTATGTGATGGGTAATATAAAATAGTGCTCAGATGTTGCCAAGTTTCAGCAGAGTCAATTGTTACAGCCAATGACTTGTCAGATACTTAGACAAATCTGTCTAATCTTCATGTGGCCTCCAGGTTAGCTCAAGAATAATGTGTAGAGAGCTTCATGGAATGGGTTTCCATGGCCAAGCCTTACATCATCAATTGCAATGCAAAGTGTAGGATGTGGTGGTGTAAAGCATGCTGCCAGTAGACTCAAGAGCACTGGAGTGATTAATAACGCTTCTCTGTATACGATCTTGCTCTGGTGGTTGCCAGAAAAACTGTATACGACTGACTGTTGAAGAGACTGAAATCCTCAAAGCCTCATCCGCCTGAGTCGGTCTAAATAAGGTGCTGAATCTTTAGCCGTATAATTATTGGTAAAGTATGGAGTTCTGGAATATATAAAATTTGTTTGCGCTATGGTTATTTTCTTAAAATTCAGGATTATAAATGTAACAAAATAAGTGGAAGTAATCATTCTGTAATGATTCTGAATGAATGAAGTGCAATAGTATCATGAATAGGAGGTGTTTTTGTACAAAGGTCACGATGAACAGTAAAAAAAGGATTTAAGCATGGTGCAACTGGTGTCATTTGGGTCAAAAGTGATTTCAACAGGACTAGGGAAAGGGGAGAGTAAAGTTTGTGAAAGCGTATAAAGTGATGTTTCTCTTAATAAAGAACTGCTCTCCGGATTTTGTCACAAGCAGATGAACCATTTAGAGAGCAAACTCTTCCTCAAAATGTTCCATCTGCTTTGTTTTTAAAGTGAGGAGCACTGAAGGATTAAGCATGGCAAAGCAAATGCCAATCTCCATTTAAAGTCTAATATTGTGGACAATCCTTTTTTTTCTTTTAACTCTTTGTGAAGCATCAAAAGTAAAACTAGGGTATGAATATCACATCTCATAATGCTTCTTACAGGTTGTTCTAGCTCTTAAAATTAACAGATCTCTGGGACCTATTTTCCTGGGCACTAAAGTTTAACCTTGCTATTCACCAAGTCCATAGATGACTCAGGAAAACTGATTTTATAGATGTGGCAGTTGAATGTGCCTACCTTTATGATTGCTCCTGGGTTGCCTCATCTAGATTTATGTGAATTTCCTCACCACCAGCTTAGGCTACGTCTACACTAATCTGGATAAATTTGAAAACGGTGTTTATGTCTAGAAACACTCCGCGTCCACACTATCATTTTCAGTTGTTTTCATCCACACTGAAAAAGCTACGTTCCTGTACTGCGTATGCATGAAACGTCTGCCGTTTATTTACTTTACGGCTCTTTGAAAT
Organism: Mchenga conophoros; assembly: GCF_057382185.1. Taxonomy (NCBI): domain Eukaryota; kingdom Metazoa; phylum Chordata; class Actinopteri; order Cichliformes; family Cichlidae; genus Mchenga; species Mchenga conophoros. The sequence continues at coordinate 19,372,717 of NC_140545.1, forward strand.
GTTGCGGCAAAATGTCGAGGAAAAGTGCTGAGTTTTATCTGAAGGTTTCTGGAGCATGTAGAAACTTATATTATTCTTTACAGTTTTTTCTGAATGCTTAAACCCTAACTGTGATTCCTGTAGCACAATCTCTAAAACTATTCAGACTTACAGCAAAACCACTCACTGAGTTTGCAAAACTAAAAGCACAAAAACTGCTTTGCACTCAGTTTGCAATTTTGTAACACACACTTTGCAAAACTGTAGGCACAATTAACTACACAACACTCAATTACCAAATTTCCAACACACTCCTAGCAAAAGTATACACATGTATGGCTATCATTAACACTAATTTGCCAACTGTCTGGCACACTTTCACATGTGAAAACTTTTTTAGATAATTAGTTCACTTTGCAATCAGCCTAAGCACTATAATACAGGTAAGCTGTGTGTGCGGAGTACAATGGAGGGAGCAGAAAGAGTGAGAAGTAAAGGAGGCCGAGGAAGAGGACGTGGAGGTGAAGAAGTAGGATGAAGAGGACGACAAGGACAAGGAGGAGCAAGAGGAAGACGAGGAGGGGGGAGAGGAAGGGTAGGAAGAGTAAGAAATAGAATTGCTGATGACATCAGAGCTACAATAGTGGACCATGTAATCAACCGTGGAATGACCCTGAGGGTAGCTGGCCAACGGGTCCAGCCTAACTCGAGCCGCTACACTGTAGCAAGTACCATAAGGACATCTTGAAATGAGAATCGGTTAGTACAGTCACTTCGCACAAAGATTTGTAGCACTGCCATATGCCAATGAGAAACACACCAATACCATTGACGTAAAAATACTGAAATTGTTACTTTACAGTATCAGAATCAGAATCAGAATACTTTATTGATCCCTGGGGGAAATTATTTTTTTGCTAGATGACCAGATGCTGGGGGCAGAGGAAGCATGTTCACTGCAGACCAAGTAACCCATATAGTCATTATGGCGATTGCAAATAATCCTATACTTGGAAATAAACACTTGTGTTTGTTTTGATGTGTTTGAATAAACACCAGTACTTGAAGTTTGGATCCCTCTATGCTTATGGATCTATGACAGAAGTATGAGCTCAAACTGACATAGCCTACCTTGTGCACAGAGAAAGCAAAAGCCAGATGTGTTTTGTATTCATACCATCAGTGTGCAGTTGGCGCATTGTGTGCTTAGTAGATGATGGCTTGTGTGTACTGTTTGATACGGAAACACCATTTTTACGAAGGTGTGAAGAGTTAATCTAGCTGTGTTTGCTTTTGCAAGAGAACTACAATGTTTTGATTATTGGGTGACAGGTTTTCTTATTTGTGTGAAGAGTTTTGCAAAATTAGCCAATAGTTACAAAAAATGTGCTTAAGCAATCAGAAAAAACTGTAATAGGGCTGTCAAAATTGAGAGCAAACAAACAACTGCTGTACAATGCCGTCCACCATCTTAGTTGAATCGGTCACATGACTGCATCATATGACTAAAATGCGTCATCGTTTTCAAAAGCCTCCGTTTTCGCAGCCCACACTGCGACGCATAAACGGCGTTTTTAAATGTATCCACCTTGGAGAGCGTTTTCAAAAAGCTCAGTTTACCTTGACCAAAAACACCGTCTCAGTGTGGACGGAAGGCCAAAACGGAGAGAAAAATATGCATTTTTAAATGAAAAGTGTGGACTTGGCCTTAGATCAGTTTCTGATAACCTATTAGCATAATATCCCTAGGATCAGTAACACACAGATCCGGTCGAGACTTCCTGTACAGGGGTAACTGGTACCTAACTGAATATATTGTGCCAAGTGTAGATAGGATTTTGGTGTGGGGTAGTTTTATTTAGAAGGAAGGCTTAGACCCTTAGTTCTAGTAAAAGGAACTCTTAATGCTTCAGCATACCAAGACATTTTATGCAATTTCATGATCCCAACTTAGTAGAAATAGTTTCAGGATGACCCCTTACTTTTCCAACATGTTGTACGCCAGTGCAAAAAGCAAGGTCTATAAAGACATGGATGAACAAGTCTAGTGTGGAAATATTTGACAGGCTTGCATCGAGTCCTGACTTCAACCTGATAGAACACCTTTGGGATGAATTAGAGCGGAGACTTTGAGCCAAACCTCCTTTTCCAGTTTCAGTGTCTGATCTCAAAAATGTGCTGCAGAAAGAATGGTCCAAAATGACCATAAACAAACTCCTAAGCATTGTGGAAAGTATTCCCAGAAGATCTGAAGCTATTATAGCTGTAAAGAGTTGGTCGATATTATATTAAGAGGGAAATATCACTCAAGTTCATATGTGTGTGAAGGCAGAATACTTTTGGCAATATAGTGAATATATATATATTTTTTTCAAACCATTATCTGTAAACCCTGGAGCTAGTTGTGCAGGAAGATGTGAGTAGATCAGCATTTTCTTAATTCTTAGACAAATCTGTCTTGCCCCAATAACCATGCCACGTTCAAAGTTACATAAATTACTTTTCTTTCCCATTCTGATGCTAGGCTCTTATAGACTAGAGAATGACAGACTAAGTGGACTGGGTTTACAGTTTTTTACAGACACTAGGACACATTTCTCAATACTTAGGTCACTTTTGCAAAACTCCTCACACAGTGAGCACAACAGAAGTCTATGTGGGCTAAACTGAGGATCAGTTATCATTGTTTTGGCACAAAATGCATTCAATGACTACATCTCTCAAATTTCATGAATTATTTTCTCACTCAGACACAACAACTGCCAAAAATCTTTGTACGTACAGGACATTTTGCATGTACTTACATACTGTTTTCAAAACTGTTAAACTTATGGCCAAAACAATAACATAATGCAAAACTGAATAAGACAGCAAAATTCAACAGCAATATTTTATTGAAACATATTTTACAGTTTTTTCTGAATGCTTAAACCCTAACTGTGATTCCTGTAGCACAATCTCTAAAACTATTCAGACTTATAGCAAAACCACTCACTGAGTTTGCAAAACTAAAAGCACAAAAACTGCTTTGCACTCAGTTTGCAATTTTGTAACACACACTTTGCAAAACTGTAGGCACAATTCACTGCACAACACTCAATTACCAAATTTCCAACACACTCCTAGCAAAAGTATACACATGTATGGCTATCATTAACACTAATTTGCCAACTGTCTGGCACACTTTCACATGTGAAAACTTTTTTAGATAATTAGTTCACTTTGCAATCAGCCTAAGCACTATAATACAGGTAAGCTGTGTGTGCGGAGTACAATGGAGGGAGCAGAAAGAGTGAGAAGTAGAGGAAGCCGAGGAAGAGGACGTGGAGGTGAAGAAGTAGGATGAAGAGGATGACAAGGACAAGGAGGAGCAAGAGGAAGATGAGGAGGGGGGAGAGGAAGATGAGGAGGGGGGAGAGGAAGATGAGGAGGGGGAGAGGAAGGGTAGGAAGAGTAAGAAATAGAATTGCTGATGACATCAGAGCTACAATAGTGGACCATGTAATCAACCGTGGAATGACCCTGAGGGTAGCTGGCCAACGGGTCCAGCCTAACTCGAGCCGCTACACTGTAGCAAGCACTATAAGGACATCTTGAAATGAGAATCGGTTAGTACAGTCACTTCGCACAAAGATTTGTAGCACTGCCATATGCCAATGAGAAACACACCAATACCATTGATGTAAAAATACTGAAATTGTTACTTTACAGAATTGCTAGATGACCAGATGCTGGGGCAGAGGAAGCATGTTCACTGCAGACCAAGTAACCCATATAGTCATTATGGCGATTGCAAATAATCCTATACTTGGAAATAAACACTTGTGTTTGTTTTGATGTGTTTGAATAAACACCAGGGGCCTGTTCTTCGTACCGCGCTAAGTGAGTTAGCTGGATGAGATTGTTGACGATTTCGCGTGATCCTGGATCGTTCGGTTCCCCGAAGCCCATCCGGGACTTGCTGTCATAGCAACAGAGCCGTAAGCGTAAACCTGCTGGGGAGCAGGTTTACTTTATGTAAACAGGATTAGATCGCGGCCACGCAGGTATGTCCGCGTCATTCAGCGATATTCCACCACTGTTTCACCATAAATAAATAACATCAATGTAACTAAAGATAATGCAGCACTTGATCCTTTTATTGATTTCACACAGATACATACAGGTCATTCCCTAAAAAAGGGAAATGTACTATTAACATTCTATTACATGTATGTGATTATTACAGATGTAATTCATATTTCAGAGTAGTAATTGTAAATTACTTCGTGTAATCAAGATGAGAGACCACGGCTATAAAAGCGAAGGTGGATTTGGGAAGTCTGTCGCAGTCATATCCTGTCCGTTTACGCGAGCAACCCATTGCGGAAGGTGCAAGATTGATAAGGAGAGTCCTCAGAATTCAGCGTATATTGCGGGACAGACAGGATCCTTTAGCTCAGCGCGACAGTGTGCTCATAGAGAGATATCGATTTTCCCGTGAGGGTATTATTCACTTAACCAACTTGTTGATGAGGGGGTGCAGGACCACCACCTGTCTTTTTTTTTGCTCTGCCCTTTTCTTGGTTGCTGTTATGAACAAACAAACAGAGTATTCCAGGGTCTCTTTCCAAGAGACGACAAGCAATATAAGTGATAAATATTACCATTCTGTAGAATATTCTTATATTTCACTTTTACTTGTTCCCATGTTCTAGTGGGTCCTGTTGTGGCTCTCATGTGAAAGGGGATATAATATAACATATTATAATATAATATAATGTAATATAATATTGGATAATATGGTGTGATATGATAAATCTACCCTACCGCCTACTGGTGTTGGCCAGAGGGGCCGATGGCGCAATATGGCAGCCTGGCTTCTGTCAGTCTGCCCCAGGGCAGCTGTGGCTACAACCGTAGCTGCCTCCACCAGTGTGTGAATGTGAGAGTGAATGAATAGTGGCATTGTAAAGCGCTTTGGGTACCTTGAAAAGCGCTATATAAATCCACTCCATTATTATTGAATTACTTACGAGTTTGATTTGTCAGCAACTTTCTGCCAGCCCTCTCTCCTTGCTTTTGCAGCCTTTGCAGTGTTCCCTTGCGTTTTAATTAAACTCTGAAACTCCTGAAATCCCTCACTCAAGAGTTCTTGCTCTGCTGCCGAAAAATACCGAGCGCGCTCCTTCGACATTTTCGCCGACCAATCAAAGGGTTGCCGATCAATGTTTCTACTATCGATGCGTAGCCCCTGTTGGGCCACCCAGTGATCTCACATTACTTCATCCAGCTATACTAATCGTCAACAACAGGTGTGTTCGGGGAACCGGAATAGCGAGCTCAGAGTTAGCGCGATGATTTGGTCTTGGATGTTTCATTTGATCTTGGATGTAGTAAGCGACGTACGAAGCACAGGGCCCAGTACTTGAAGTTTGGATCCCTCCATGCTTATGGATCTATGACAGAAGTATGAGCTCAAACTGACATAGCCTATCTTGTGCACAGAGAAAGCAAAAGCCAGATGTGTTTTGTATTCATACCATCAATGTGCAGTTGGCGCATTGTGTGCTTAGTAGATGATGGCTTGTGTGTACTGTTTGATACGGAAACACCATTTTTACGAAGGTATGAAGAGTTAATCTAGCTGTGTTTGCTTTTGCAAGAGAACTACAATGTTTTGATTATTGGGTGACAGGTTTTCTTATTTGTGTGAAGAGTTTTGCAAAATTAGCCAATAGTTACAAAAAATGTGCTTAAGCAATCAGAAAAAACTGTAAATCTAAAAATGCAGTTTAACCAGCCACAGCTGATTCTCATTGTAGATGAACATCTACACAGGTGTTACTCCTTCAATTTTTCAACTCCTTCAATTCTGGCATGCCAGAAGATTCTTTCCTAGGTGTATTGCCCTAGATGACATAAGATGTGATGTGGATGGGAACCTGTGGCCAAATGGAGAAGACCGAGTAGATTAGCATTACTATTGTATGTGTATCAGTGGATGGTGTGTATACAAATTCTTGTATTTTGGGATTACTTAGTGCAAAAAACTAAAAATACATAAACAAATATTGACGAATTCTGCGAATTATGTGAAAATTGAATGACACAAAGATGGGGCTAATTGAGACTTACAGCAGTGCTAACATTTCTGAAAAAAACACTGTTTGGATTATTGTATGTGTCACTAAATTCCACATTTATGGTCAATTGATCTGTTGTAACAGAAGCAGTAGTTGGTGTTATTGTAGTAGTTGTGTTTGCTGTTGTTGTTGTAGTTGACATCGCTGTGGTTGTAGTAGTTGGCACTCTTGTAGTACTCGAAACCCGTGTTGTTGTTGTGTCTGTCGTTGGTGTGGTTGTATTTGGCATCAGAATTGTTGTATTGGTTAGAATTGGTGTTGGTGCAGTTGTTGGTAATGGTTTTGTTGTAGTAGGATCTGGTGTAGTTGTGTTTGGAATCAGTGTTGTTGTGTTTAGCATTGGTGTTGTTGTAGTAGGATCTGGTGTTGTTGTGTTTAGCATTGGTGTTGTTATAGTAGGGTCTGGTGTTGTTGTGTTTAGCATTGGTGTTGTAGTAGTAGGATCTGGTGTTGTTGTGTTTGGCATTGGTGTTGTAGTTGTAGGATCTGGTGTTGTTGTGTTTGGCATTGGTGTTGTAGTTGTAGGATCTGGTGTTGTTGTGTTTAGCATTGGTGTTGTAGTAGTAGGATCTGGTGTTGTTGTGTTTGGCATTGGTGTTGTAGTTGTAGGATCTGGTGTTGTTGTGTTTGGCATTGGTGTTGTAGTTGTAGGATCTGGTGTTGTTGTGTTTGGCATTGGTGTTGTAGTTGTAGGATCTGGTGTTGTTGTGTTTAGCATTGGTGTTGTAGTTGTAGGATCTGGTGTTGTTGTGTTTGGCATTGGTGGACAGGGAATGATATCTGTGGAGAAACATTCAAGAATTCCTTATATTGTTTTAGTGACACGGAGAACACTCATGACGCAAACTTGATGAATTTAAAGTGAATAAAAAAAATACATCTTGTTATAAAAACGACAAGGTCCTTACTTGTGACTGGTTCACAGAATTCTCCATCAGGAGGAAATCCCTTTATGCAATCACAGGTTTGTGAGGTAACATTACTGCATGCGCCGTACTCATCACACTTGCCACATGACCAAGCAAACTGGTCTTCACACTGACACTGGAGTCCTCCAGTGGAGTTTGGATAGCACCCTTTTCAAGACATTTAAAAGAATAACAAAACACAGTTCACAAGTCATACAGCACCATATGAACAGCATTAAATGTGTTGGAGTGTTGGAAGTCAAATAAGATCAGGTCCTTACATGTGGTGAAGTTCAAGTCTTTCAGTGTTAAAGACCCAGTGATGATTTTGGGGAAGGAGAAATTTCTCAGAATATTTCTGAGCACAACACTGAAATTCTGGGGCACACTAGATGCTGGGATGTGCAGTTCAAGGTCTATATCAAAGTCCACTGGTGCTGTGAAGGAGAAAAGGGGAAATCCATCACATACAACTGTTGCAATGATGGGAAACTATATTTACGTGAAAATGTAAAACTGACCCAAGTTCGACTCATGCATGTTACAGATTTTCAAATACCTTTATCATTTAAGAATGCATTACTTATTAAAGTATGTTACTTGTCCAGGTTTATCCATTACCAACACATGGGTTTAGGTCAATGCCTAAAAAGCTACTTGGTAAGTTTTAGAAAATTAGCAGCGGCTGAGCTAAAGCACAACAGTAGCCATATCTTTTGAAAGTGTTTTCTTTGTTGCCAAATTGATGGCCTCCATGTTTTTCTCTCTAAATAAAATATTGTATACACTTTCCATTGTAAAAATAATTTCTTACATATTGATAATTAATAACACACCCAAAATACAAATGAAACATAACAAGATCATTTGTGTCTTTGAACAGAAACAATCAGATAATTCTGTAGTGATGACTTCACAAACTGCCATGAGACTGGGATGCTCAGTTCGTCTGGTGTTTCTTCAAATAAAATTTTTTATGTTTTAAGAGTTTACACTATATCTCAGGCATACAAAGAAACAATAGAGGTGATATTTAGAACATCCTGTACAGTATTCTTTTAAAGAATAAGAATGTATAAATGTGTGTCACATTTAAAGAATTTGCAAATAATGAACGCAGTGTTAGATCTGTCAATGTTTCTTTAATACAGTGTGTATAGAATGAATTGAACTGTGCTTCCACAAATGAATAACAAAGATGTTTGTCATACCAGGAGGTGGTGTTGGGCAAGGAGCGACGCCTGTGGAAAAACATTATATGTTTAATTATTTCAATTTCAAGCCAGAAACTAAACACCATGACTTTGGTTATGTCATAGAAATGTCAGCAAGGATAATGAATGCAGTGTTAGATGTGTTAATGTTTCTTTAATACAGTGAGTATAGAATTAATTGCAGTGTGTTTCCACAGAGCAATTCATATCTAATGTCTAATCACTCTCATAACACAATGTTAGGTAATCAGACAGTTGAAAAGTTCATTCATTTATTTGATAAAGGCAGTAGTCTGTTCATCCAACAGCTAGATGATATCAGTTCTTACTTGTGATTGGTTGACAGAACTCCCCACTCAGAGGAAATCCCTTTATGCAATTACAGGTTTGTGAGGTGACATTAATGCATGTGCTGTACTCATCACACTTGCCACATGACCAAGCAAACTGGTCTTCACACTGACACTGGAGTCCTCCAGTGGAGTTTGGATAGCACCCTTTTCAAGACATTTAAAAGAATAACAAAACACAGTTCACAAGTCATACAGCACCATATGAACAGCATTAAATGTGTTGGAGTGTTGGAAGTCAAATAAGATCAGGTCCTTACATGTGGTGAAGTTCAAGTCTTTCAGTGTTAAAGACCCAGTGATGATTTTGGGGAAGGAGAAATTTCTCAGAATATTTCTGAGCACAACACTGAAATTCTGGGGCACACTAGATGCTGGGATGTGCAGTTCAAGGTCTATATCAAAGTCCACTGGTGCTGTGAAGGAGAAAAGGGGAAATCCATCACATACAACTGTTGCAATGATGGGAAACTATATTTACGTGAAAATGTAAAACTGACCCAAGTTCGACTCATGCATGTTACAGATTTTCAAATACCTTTATCATTTAAGAATGCATTACTTATTAAAGTATGTTACTTGTCCAGGTTTATCCATTACCAACACATGGGTTTAGGTCAATGCCTAAAAAGCTACTTGGTAAGTTTTAGAAAATTAGCAGCTGAGCTAAAGCACAACAGTAGCCATATCTTTTGAAAGTGTTTTCTTTGTTGCCAAATTGATGGCCTCCACGTTTTTCTCTCTAAATAACATATTGTATACACTTTCCATTGTAAAAATAATTTCTTACATATTGATATTTGATAACACACCCAAAATACAAATGAAACATAACAAGATCATTTGTGTCTTTGAACACAAACAATCAGATAATTTAATACAGTGTGTATAGAATGAATTGAACTGTGCTTCCTCAAATGAATAACAAAGATGTTTGTCATACCAGGAGGTGGTGTTGGGCAAGGAGCGACACCTGTGGAAAAACATTACATGTTTAATTATTTAAATTTCAAGCCAGAAACTAAACACCATGACTTTGGTTATGTCATAGAAATGTCAGCAAGGATAATGAATGCAGTGTTAGGTGTGTTAATGTTTCTTTAATACAGTGAGTATAGAATTAATTGCAGTGTGTTTCCACAGAGCAATTCATATCTAATGTCTAATCATCTAATCACTCTCATAACACAATGTTAGGTAATCAGACAGTTGAAAAGTTCATTCATCTATTTGATAAAGGAAGTAGTCTGTTCATCCAACAGCTAGACAATTGCAGTTCTTACTTGTGATTGGTTGACAGAACCCCCCACTCAGAGGAAGTCCATAACTTTTGGTTATGTCATAGCAATGTCAGTAAGGATTTTGAACGCAATGTTAGATCTGTTAATGTTTCTTTAATATGCTTCTAAAATGCTTCTATTTCTTCAGCTGCAAGTTTCTTACTTGCGTTTGGTTCACAGAACTCTCCATCAGGAGGAACCCCTTTGATGCATCCACAGGCTTGTGAGGTGACATTACTGCATACACCGTATAGGCCACACTTTTCACATGACCAACCAAAGTGGTCCTCACACTGACACTGCATTCCTCCGGTGGAGTTTGGATAGCACCCTGTTAAAGTCATTCAAAACAATGACAAAACACACCTCATAAACCATGCACCAGAGTATGAACACATTTAAATCTGTCCGAGTACAAAATTCTTACATGTGGTGAAGTTCAAGTCTTCAATTATTAAAGACTGAGTGATGGTTTTGGGGAATGACAAATTTCCCACATAGTTTCTGAACAGATCAATGAAATTTGGGGGCAGGCTGGATACTGGCAAGAGCAAGTTAAAGTCTATATCATACTCCACTGGCACTGTAGAGGAGACAAAAAACAAGCACCCCATTTATTTAAGATGTTTCTACTTCTGTTGCAACTTTATATATATAATATACATGTGAAATACATATATCACATGTATATTAAATTACATGTGATATATCATTTAGTGATATAGCTGTTGGTGTAGCTAGTGTTGACACTGAGAAAACATTTCTCAAACATTTCATAAATTTTAAATATCTCTCGTAAACAAGAAAATTGCGACTACAGCAACTGAACCTTTGAAACAAATTTCATACAAATGGTCAGAGGGCCCGGTGGCGCCAGTGTCCGGCAGCCTCGCCTCTGTCAGTGCGCCCCAGGGTGGCTGTGGCTACAATGTAGCTTGCCATCACCAGTGTGTGAATGTGTGTGTGTGAATGGGTGGATGACTGGATATGTAAAGCGCTTTGGGGTCCTTAGGGACTAGTAAAGCGCTATATAAATATAGGCCATTTACCATTTTTATACAAAGTTATGGCTTTAGGATAGAATTCAAATCAACATCCTTTACACTTTAAAAAAAATTACATTATTAAATCCTTTCACAGAACACAGACGTAGAAACCTCAGTCTAACTACATATGCTGGATAAATGTACTTACATTTACATTACATACTTACTTACCTATCACATGTGATACATGTTTGCCTAGTCCTACCTGGGTCCTGGTTTTTAACTGGCAATATTGCCCATCTGCTGGAAGTCCATTAATGCATCCACACGTATCACCAACGATGGCATCACAGGCCTCATAGTCAATGCATTTGTTATATGACCAAGCAAAGCTCTCCTCACATGTGCACTGGTATCCAGTTATGTTTGCAGTTATGTTTGGTGAACACACTGAGAAGAACACAACACAATGGTTCAATGTGACACTTTGAGTGAATAAGATTGGCAAGCAATGGAGATGCAACATAAATGGATGTTTTACCTGTTGTTGTATTAATGCTTGTAATCTCACCAGTGGCGTTGATCAATAAAGGAAAACTGAGAGTGTTCAGTATCGACTGGAATTGTTCCAGATTTGAGACGCTTATAACAGCTTGGAACTCATACTCAGTGGAATTTGATGAAGCTAAAGGTAAAAAAAAAGGAAAAAAAAGAAAAACCCAAACAAACCATAAAGCAATGATAACACTGATAATCTGGACTTGGTCAGATACTGTTATTGCTATTCAGTTCTGCTTGTTCATTGAATATCCTCCCTCGTCTAGTTTTTCAAAGCACTTTGCAAAGCATGTTTTTTTTTAATAAATACAATTATTATATAATTATATTATTAGTCAACAAACATGTGTTACGTTGTAGTAACACTGCTAAAATTTTACTCACTTTCTCTTTTTTGTCTTAGATGAATGCTGGATTCTTCTGCACTCATTAACTCCTGGAAGAAAATCCAGGAGGAAAATGATTTGTTTCACTGTATTTTTTCATCATTATACATTCATTCATTTTTATTCTTACCTCAAAGAAGCCGTTTAGAAACTCTCTGTGTCTCTCATACTTAAGACAGTTCCATATGACTAGGAGAATAACGATGCATAACGAGACCTTTCGTAATGTCATCCTAACTAAAGAGAAAAGAACACAAGTCCTTTTAATAAAATCAGTCATTATTCACGGTGTCATGCTGCTGGCATTCCTTCTGTAAATGGGAGCCAACAGGAAGGCAAAAGGTTTTCTGCCTTCCAGATAATGTGCTGCTCAACTTGTTTAAATGTATTTGGATCATACCAGCCTGTCAATGTTTATTTGTTAGCATGCAAACAGAGTTTTAAAAATGTTTAACTTCAAACATTGTCAAAGTCAACAACTTGTAATACTAAGCAAAAAAACAAAAAAACAAAAAACTGATGGTCTATATACAGTATGAGAATTTTCGAGTGCCAATAATCTTTCCTGTTCTTAGATAAGAAAATAGTTTTAATTTTCTTATCACAGTTGTGTCACGGTATTGGGTCGTGTGACCCAGCGTTCTGAGTTTTCCTTGTATTTTGATATTCATTGTTTCTTTCTTTGGTATTAGCTTCTAGGTTTCTTTAGTCCTTGTTTAGTACGGGCGATCGTGGCTTAAGAGTTGGGAGTTCGCCTTGTAATCGGAAGGTTGCCGGTTCCAGCCCCGGCTTGGACAGTCTCGGTCGTTGTGTCCTTGGGCAAGACACTTCACCCGTTGCCTACTGGTGGTGGTCAGAGGGCCCGGTGGCGCCAGTGTCCGGCAGCCTCGCCTCTGTCAGTGCGCCCCAGGGTGGCTGTGGCTACAATGTAGCTTGCCATCACCAGTGTGTGAATGTGTGTGTGAATGGGTGGATGACTGGATATGTAAAGCGCTTTGGAGTCCTTAGGGACTAGTAAAGCGCTATATAAATACAGGCCATTTTAGTAGATCCATTTATGTAGTCATCCCTGTGTTAAGTATTCCCTGTTGGCTCGTGTCCCCATGGCTCCTATTTTACTTTGAAAGGTCTTGTGTTTCTTTGTACTACGTGTTTAGTCTTACTCTCCCCTTTAATGTCATTATGTTTCATTCTAGTCAGCTGTGTCCTCATGTGTCTCCACTTCCCCTGATCACCTCATGTATGTATTTTTGAGTGCCTACTTGGTAAATCCTTTTGTAAATAGCTTTTCTGTTTCCATGAATACTCATGGTCTTCAAAGAGTTCAATGTAGGAGGTCAAACAACTTGAACAGCACAACCTCCAAAACAACTCCAGTACTATCGCAAATCTGATTTTGTTTGTAAAAATGCACTAATTTTTTATTTTATTTTATTTCTTTCAGGACCAATGGATTGGTGAATGAGTGAGAAGCTGTGGTTTGCTGCATTTGTTTTTCCTATAAACTGTAGGGGAAAAAAAGATAAACTGGCTTTGTTGTACAGGTGATTTAAATTATAGCTTACTTTCATTATCCATCTGGACAAACACACTTGGGGCCACCATGGAAACTGAAGACAAAAATAGCTGTGTCCCAGGTTGGTAACCCAAGTGGGCCCCAAGTATCAGACCTGCTTCTATCCATCTGGGCCCCATACTCATTTGTTGTCTGGGGCTGATTTGGGACCCATCATTAACCCATCTGGGAAAACACATTTGGGGACATCATGGAAACTGAGGACAAAAGTAGCTGGGTGCCAGGTGGGTAGCCCAAGTGGGCCCCAACCATCAGACCCGCTTCTACCCATCTGGGCCCCATACTCATTTGTTGGCTGGGCCTGATTTGGGGCTTATCTCGGACCCAGCATAAACCCATCTAGGAAAACACATTTGGGGCCACCATGGAAACTGAGGACAAAATTAGCTGGACCCTAGTTGGGTTTCCCAAGTGGGCCCCAAATATTAGCCCTGCTGCTCCCTATTTAGGCCCCACATATGTGTGTTGACTGGGAGGCAACCGCCTGTGTTGCCCGTATCAAAAACCGCTACTGCATCTGATGATTAACAGGTGTGCCAGGTTCAGTGACTCACTGCCCCGCCTACCTATACAAAAAGGGAGGCACCAAAAAACACATACAGACAAAAACACCACATAACCAGAACCCAACTCCTAACAGTGCAAGCCTTTTACCTCAAACTTAGTCACTGCTCGGTGACATTCGTCTATCCTGGCCTGAAAGGAGACACTACCCGTAGACTGCAGCGAGAACTGCCAGCATCTGAGCCAGCCAGACTCTGACCATGATGAGAGAGGCTCTCTCTCATCATGGTCACCTAAATGCAACACACAGTAATGGCAGGTTTTGTAATAAGGCAGATCGCGCTAACATAATATGCACTGTTAGTTGATTATTTACCTGCTGCATTAACGGGAGAGGACGTGCAACGTCACCGCTGCTGCTGGGTTGTGATTCACGAGTCCGGGGCGGAATTAACCGTCTCGAGGCAGGCGTTGCCGATTTGCAACAGTTAAAAACTAACAATCTGATTACCCCACATACATATTTTATGAGTTTGTTTTACTCAGAAGTACCACTGCAGGACTTGGTTGTGCATTAGCAACAAAAAACTTAATTTGAGCCTGAAAGGGTTAAAAACATGATATTCATTTAAGGTCATCGCGAGCAAATGCTTTTGCATATTCATAGTGTTTCCTCCCTTAAATGAAATATCTACTTTGCAAGTATTGCAAGTTGCCCTGTTCTCATAAAGTATAACAAAACATTTGAGCGTTTGAGCTGCTTAGGCGCCGTGTTTCCTGACAGGTAAATGACGCTCCGCAACGTGGTGACATCATTCGCGGTAACTGGAATCGATAAGGGAATCATTTGCAAAAATGGCAAACAATTTCAAGGAATTGAAACAGTGGGAACCGGTTCTCAACAAGAACCGGGTTTCGATACCCATCCCTAATTATGTCAGACTTTGAAACAAAGACACTGTGTTGTGCAATACATACTAAGTGCATTAAAATAAAGTTTATATGTACAGCAGTGGTAAAGAATTTAAACACTCACTTTTGACTTTAGCAGCACAGTGTGAGTAGAATTTCGTTAAGTTAGAGAAATGACACAGACATAAAAACATAACAATGAGATTAATCTAAGTTTAGGTGAAGATGGCGTTTGGTTTGCTGAAATGTGCCTATGTTTATTAGTTGTTCTGGATCATGAACTCGATAAATGTTTCACAGTTCTTAGCAGCATTATACCCCAAGAGTTCAACCTTACTAATAAGATTTTTGTCTTATAATTTATTTTAAAAGGAAACTAATAAGTTAATGCGCATGTGTACCTCTGAGACTGTCTCAGATCTGTTATTGATGTTATTGATGTTTGTTCCTGAATTGAAAAGTGTATTATCTCCAGTCATCCATCCATTAATCCATCCGTCTTCCTCAACATACCCTATTCGGGGTAGCAGGAGTTGTAAGCTTGTCTCAGCTGTCATACGATAACAGATAGCAAACATTCAAAATATTTAATTTATTGCTGTTTGCTTGCAAAGTTAATTATTTGTTTGTTTTTAGCAGTATTGAATAGCAGTATGCTATTCAATACTGCTTATTGAATAGCAGTAAATGCAAAATAGCTAGATATTAGATATGTCGGTAAACATTCTAGGATACTTTTTTAAAATTGGTCTGAAGATATGAGGAATAATAATACAATATAAAAGACACTGAGTAATGGAAATTCTACATTAAGTTGATTACCTTTTGCCGTTGTTGCCGTCTGTAAAGCCTCTTGTCAGGAGAGCATAATCATTTTGCAGCACACCTTCACATACAGACTACAGCATCAAATGAGAAACCAATTTCCTTGATTGCTTTTTCTGAGTCACAAACCTGTCTGTCTGGTTTCTTTGAGAGAAATGTAGATCATACACTTGATAAACTTCAATGTGTTGATGATTGTCCTTGTTGAGGCAGACAGTGCTTCATGGTCTTCGTTCAGTACCTCAAATTGGCTGACTGGTGTTTACAAACAGAAAACCAAACAGGGGTGCCAAATCTGAAAATTTCTCCCATAATATGCATGAATTTAGCTCCTGGATCCAGAAACATATCTGCTTTATTTTATTAGTTTGTGATATTTTCTTAGGATGTCATGCAGGTTTTTTTTTTTAATCATTATTTGTCATTCAATTTGTTTGATGAAAAATTTCACATTTTATTGTTCATTGGTAAAAAGCAAATAAATGGGCTTTCCAGTTGTATAAAATTTATTGCCAAGAACCATTGTTGCAGAAAAGAAACAATGAGCCAAACATGGTTTATGTTTTGTGGTAAGTTTATGTGAATTATTATGTATTATGTATTATTATACATATTACCAGTGCTATAAAAGTTCCAAAGTTGTGGTACTCATCTGACAGTTATTTGTTTAGATATCTGTGTAACTAACATCATAAAGTGGATGAAGTGAACTTCTGATGTGTTCCTGTAAATACACAGAATGTATTCCCTTGTCTGTTTTCCTTTTTTCATGTTAATTGGACTCTGTGGGTATAATCTCACTTTATTCAGATCATTAAATGGCCATTAATTGGTTTGTTTTTTTAGTTTTCTTATTG
Organism: Mchenga conophoros; assembly: GCF_057382185.1. Lineage (NCBI taxonomy): Eukaryota > Metazoa > Chordata > Actinopteri > Cichliformes > Cichlidae > Mchenga > Mchenga conophoros. The sequence continues at coordinate 19,389,177 of NC_140545.1, forward strand.
CTGGAAAAGAGTGAGGCCCCATGTTGAACACCTCAGATGATCTGGGGAAGGAGAATATATTTGTGTTTTGTTGTTTGGTAACATATTAACTCAGGGCCCAGCAACACTCACACTATATAATCACACCTTTAATTGAAGGCTTTTGAGACATAATTAACACATGAGTTTGCATTTGCGATATCACATATTAAACTATTTATTTTAAATCATGTTGTATATTACTAGAGCTATTATTTATAATAATTTTAGGAAAAAATAGAAATGAAGCAAAAATGTAATATTACAAGAAAATAATAAAAAAAAGAAAATCTCAAAACTGTAGGTTGTGATTATTACATGTTTTGATTCATTCAGTTCATTAGTGAAGTCAGCTACATGTTACAGTACCATACTATACTAAGTTGCAGTAAAACTAAGGTCCCCGAACCCAAAAACTGTACGAACCTGATTAAAACCTGTTTGCAAAATTACAAAATGAAATCAAATCTGGTGACTTTTTCTGGTGTTATTGGAGACTTATTTATGACAACTTTTGACGTGAAAGTATGTATTGCTCTTCTCAACAAGCAGTGGGTGCTGCCGTGGGCACCTCGCCCGTGCCAAAGCGCTCACGGGCAGAGGATAGTCCTCCCCCAGCTGCTATCAGGGCAGGAAATGTTCCCACCTATGCGTCCAAACTGCAAATGATCGTGCATGAGTGAAACCTCTGCTCCCGCAATGACTGTAACGCAATCAATTCTTCTTTTACTGTTATGTTGTTTTGTGGCTCACAAGGTTTAAAACTACTTAAACACACACACGCGCTCTCTCGGGATAACTTTGTCGGAGATGAAATGCCGGGTTGCTAGCGAAGCTCCAAATGCTATCCAGACCACCGACAGGTCCCGCATGCCACAGCCGCTCTATCACGTGATGCATACTGCTCCGACGTGCTAACGTTCTGAGGTGAGTTATGGTGTGTTGCAAGTTTTGTGAGGTGCTTTCGTGATATTTAATGGATCGGATTACATTTTTTATTTTTCTCCGATATCCGATCCAGTAATTTAGGTCAGTATCGGACCGATACCGATACGTAATATCGGATCAGTCCATCTCTAATACACACACACACACACACACACACACACACGCACAAAGTAACTCCACCAGAGTGCCTATTTCGGGTCACTTTTGCCGGTCCAAGCCCAGATAAAGGAGCAGGGTTAGAATTGGGACATTAAAAAAAACAATAATCGCTGAAAGAAATTTAATTTGTAGTTCTAAATAAATTCTAAATGCATTTAGGACGTTTTTTTACTCACTTTATGTCTCTTCTTTTTTTCTCTCCTACAACGTGGGTTACAATTGCATTAGCATGACCAATTATGCAAATTAGGCGATTATGCTATAGCGACTTCTAGAGATTTTTAGGATAGCCAATAGTGATTTTCCTTACTGAGGAGTTGGCAACACTGGCCAGGGGCTGCGACACATTTATACAGCCATATTTTGCATATGACTATGAAAGGCCCCTGGCCAGGAAGTAGTTCCTTCCAATTTAGACGATCCGAATGATACAGTTTCTTTCCACTGTGTTCCTGTTAATAAAAAACTACAAATTTTTCCCAAAGTACTAAAATATCAATATTTTAATATGAGAATCGATTCTAGAACATAAATTACTGGTATCGGAAGAATTGATATTTCAACATCGATCCGCACACCACTAATAGCGACACTGCTCAGTGGCTAGTAGATCTAAGAGCAGACTAGAGCAAACTCTCTGAATAGTATCCAATAACCATCGCAGTGGCAGACATCCAAGACAGAGTCGCCAATATTGTATGAAGAGTTGGACAGAACCATTCCCTGACATGATTCGCACTTACAAGCTAAAGAGGCACCAGTGTCTGGTGGCACAAATGAACCTGCTGGTAAGGGAGAAGACACATCCAGAGTGGCTAACCAAATGCCGGACAGTCCTGGTCCCCAAGGATCGCCAGAAGGCATTGGTCCCATCCAACTACCAGCCATCTACTGGCCAATAACCTGCCTTAGTATGGAAGCCCTTGTCAAGCAACATAGTGACTATGATTAACAGGCACATGGCTCAATACATGAAACGGGCACAGAAAGGAATTGACAGAAACATCAGAGGGGCAGAACACCTGCTACTAGTAGATAGATCAAACTGACAAACTGTAGTCTGGATTCACTACAAGAAAACCTATGACTCAGTACCTCAAACATGGATCAAGAAATCCCTGGAACAATACAAGAGCACACCTTCACATACAGACTACAGCACCACATGAGAAAATAAACTTCCTTCATTGCTTTGTGTGAGTCACACACCTGTCTGTCTGGTTTCGCTGAGACGAATGTAGGTTGATACATTTGTTGAATGTGTAAAAAACTATGTTGATTGTCCTTGTTAAGGCAGACAGTGCCTCATGGTCCTTGTTCAGTATCTCAAACTGGCTGACAGGTGTTTACTGTGTGGCCAGTCTGTTTGTCTATTCACAAAGTGCTTTGTGCGCCTCTGTTACAGAATATCAAAATCAAAAACACGCCTGCAGTGTCATACTAATGGTTGGTGTCAGTAAGATTAATTTAGAAACTCTTGCCAGTGGTGCTAAAATAAATAAAGATCTGCAAGGCTAACTTTACAGGGAGTGCAGAATTATTAGGCAAATGAGTATTTTGTCCACATCATCCTCTTCATGCATGTTGTCTTACTCCAAGCTGTATAGGCTCGGAAGCCTACTACCAAGGTTTTATGGACTGATGAAATGAGAGTGAGTCTTGATGGGCCAGATGGATGGGCCCGTGGCTGGATTGGTAAAGGGCAGAGAGCTCCAGTCCGACTCAGACGCCAGCAAGGTGGAGGTGGAGTACTGGTTTGGGCTGGTATCATCAAAGATGAGCTTGTGGGGCCTTTTTGGGTTGAGGATGGAGTCAAGCTCAACTCCCAGTCCTACTGCCAGTTTCTGGAAGACACCTTCTTCAAGCAGTGGTACAGGAAGAAGTCTGCATCCTTCAAGAAAAACGTGATTTTCATGCAGGACAATGCTCCATCACACGCGTCCAAGTACTCCACAGCGTGGCTGGCAAGAAAGGGTATAAAAGAAGAAAAACTAATGACATGGCCACCTTGTTCACCTGATCTGAACCCCATTGAGAACCTGTGGTCCATCATCAAATGTGAGATTTACAAGGAGGGAAAACAGTACACCTCTCTGAACAGTGTCTGGGAGGCTGTGGTTGCTGCTGCACGCAATGTTGATGGTGAACAGATCAAAACACAGACAGGATCCATGGATGGCAGGCTTTTGAGTGTCCTTGCAAAGAAAGGTGGCTATATTGGTCGCTGATTTGTTTTTGTTTTGTTTTTGAATGTCAGAGATGTATATTTGTGAATGTGGAGATGTTATATTGGTTTCACTGTTAAAAATAAATAATTGAAATGGGTATATATTTGTTTTTTGTTAAGTTGCCTAATAATTATGCACAGTAATAGTCACCTGCGGACACAGATATCCCCCTAAAATAGCTAAAACTAAAAACAAACTAAAAACTACTTCCAAAAACATTCAGCTTTGATATTAATGAGTTTTTTGGGTTCATTGAGAACATGGTTGTTGTTCAATAATAGAATTATTCCTCAAAAATACAACTTGCCTAATAATTCTGCACTCCCTGTATAGTGCTTTTATCTGAGCTCAATCTGTGCTCTCACCTTAGCTAATACTGTAACACGATCTAATCTGTTATTTACAAATTGGCTGATAACATATGTTTAGAAAGTACACTATTCTTTTAGACAGCTCATGAAATGAGGCATCCAAAAACAAACAGAAAACCAAACAGGGCTGTCAGGAACTAAATTCATAATATGCATGCATTTAGCTCCTGGATCCAGAAACATATTTGCTTCATTTTTTAAAATTTGTGATATTTGCTTCAGATGTCATGCAGTTTTGTTTTGTTTTTTAATCATTATTTGTCATTCAATTTGTTTGATGAAAATTTTCATTCTAGAAGCTAACCTCATGACATTAAGGAGTGAATGTGATATCAAACAAGTGATACACAACCACGAGCACTTATAGCAATGATATCGGAGTGTAATTGTATGGTATCAATGAGAGGGAAAGTAGTCACAACAAAGGGCATTGTGCTATTGGAAGGCAAATCCAATCACAAAGGCAAATCATGAAAAGGCTGCTAGGAAAGCTGCAACATACCTGCAGAGGGTCCGGCAAGTCCTGAGGAGTCAGCTGAATGGAAAGAACACAATTAACACCTACGTCCTGCCGGTTATCAGATACCCTGCTTAGATAATAAGATGACCAAAGAAAGAGGTAGAAGCCACTATCATCAAAATAAGAAAGCTTTTTACCGTGCACGGAAGTTTTTACCCCAAATCCAGTACCCTGAGATTGTATGCTAAGGAAGGTGACTGAGAACTAGTGAGTGTCAGAACCACTATCCAGGATGAAACAACGTGGTGGAGGGTGAAGGCAACAGTGGGGCAACAGTGATCCCTGGTAGTCAGAGCACTTGGGACAGTGACCCATGGCTGGGCGAGTTGCTCCAAAAGATCGCAGGAACAACATCCAAGATCTCTGTCCCAAAGAGCGCAGTCCTAGGAACAGCAAAGATCCTGTGCAGGACCCTCAAGCTCCCAAGCCTTTGGTAGAAGATCCAGGCTTAAAGGATAAAGACCACCTGCATGGCGAGTGGCGAGAACTTTTTAAAATATATATAGAGAGAGATTTACAAACCTTTGTCACTCACTAGTGGGTAATTTTCCTCAAGAAATAAATGAAAAAGTAAATTTCCTTATTTGTTAATGAATTTTACTTTGATCTAATTTTAGACTTTTTTTTTTTTTTTTTACTTTTGGGGTTTGAGCCATCATAGGTGACAATTGTAACCCTAACTCTACCCTAATTCTATAGTTCGAACGGCACAATCGACTCTTTAAAAGTGTGATTGTTTTTGATATGTAACTGTTAAATTTATTATTTTCTTTGTTGCCTGATTACCAACAATTTAATAAAAATATTATTATTTTTAAACAGGAGACTTAGTGAAAGATAGGGGCGACTGGGTTTTCTGTTCGACAAAGAGGGTTACCTAGATCTCTGAGACAGTCACCTGAGTAGTGAAGCTGCATGCTGGCAAGTTATCTTCAACAAACTCTGAGTTTCTCTCTGACTCCTCCTGTCCTGCTACAGCTGTTCCAGCTGACTGACTTGGTTTCATTTCCTCATTCACACAGCCTTTGATAAAGTATTACTCTGCAGAAATTCCCATCTTTGCAAACATAATAATCTGGTTAGATGTTAGTTTCTTGTTATATTTAACATGACAACTTTTATTATTGGTCACTGGATAGCACTGATTTATTATCAACTCAACCCCACCCATCCCATATATGTCTTAACTTTAGCAATTACAGTTTAAAAAAATCTTTAGGATATGGGGCTCTGATTATTATGTTTTCAACACACCCTTTTTCCAAAGGAAATTTTACAAACATTTACATCTGAATTCAAGTGTTATGACTGAATGTTAAATTGAAATATTTACTAATATAAAATTGATATTATATCTAAATATTTTTTAAATCTAAATACACTGGCACTGATTAGTGATCAGTTATTTAGATATTTCTTTAAGCAACACTGAATTGTGCCCTAACCCTAACCCTAGTTGATGGTTGGTCTGTTTTCATTCAGCACTTCCTGTACCAAAATAGTACGTAAGGAAGGTGACAAATCAAACTTAAAACCTTTGAGTCCTTAAAGTGAAGGAATTATCCATCAATTATCTACCCTACTACCTTATCCACCAATTTCAGATCAATTGGTGGATAAGGTAGTAGAGTAAGTTCACTTCCCTGGCAAAGAAGAGTCATTACAAAACCAGCATGATGCTCTGGATCTTCCTATATCCAGTGATAAACAGTTTCTATGCAGATGGCCCTGTTTCCATTTACAAAGCTTGAATCTATTGGTGAGTTCTGTGATGAAAATGAAAATAATGTGAATCCTGTGTTATGGCTTTAATATTTAGAAAATATGCCAAAACACCACAATTACCAGGAAATTGCATGAGAGAATGGCTTTTGAATAAATTATGATTCATCCTTCCAGTACGTTGTTTACACGTTACCTTGTTTTTCATTCATATATTTTTTGTCACCTTTTCTGACAAGAGACTCCTGATTGAGTCCTTCGGGTATTCTGGATGCTCCCAGTTTTGTTTGTTATCCTTTGAGCTTGTGTAATTGACCAAATCTCAATGCTGTTTCCCTCTTTGACAACCTCTTTTAACTCAGTCTGGACTCTCGCTCTTCTTAGCAATCAGTAGTTGACCTGCACTGAAGGACAATCTACATCAAGTCAAGTCCCAGGTTAGTGCAGCAGAAAAAATCATATTGTTGGTTTAAGCTGCTTAATTATGAAACAAAAGGTCAGTATGAACATGACCAACATTGTAAATGATCTACATCCCTGTTATGTAATACAAGACTCCAAATACATGCTGACAAACAGCCCTTCCATTATGTGTGTATTCTTGTATGCATTCCTTGCATTATTGTCTGTTATAACAATATGTGGAAATCTCCTTGTAATAATTTCTGTGATTTACTTCAAACAGCTCCATACTCCTACTAATTCTCTCATCCTCTCTCTTGCTGTGGCTGACCTGCTCGTTGGGATTATAGCATTTCCTCTCAGCATGGCATTCTCTCTCAGCTCATGTCTTTATCATGAGGGTTTGTTTTGCAAAGTGCGAGGGACCTTTGATATTTCACTGAGCACATGTTCCATCCTGAACCTCTGCTGTATTTCTATTGACAGATACCATGCTGTTTGCCAGCCTCTGACATATCAAACTAAAATCAGCCATCGTGTTGTTGTGTTCATGATCCTGATGAGCTGGGGGGTTTCTGGGATAATTGGAATTAGTGTCACCATTGCTGGATTTAATAATGAAAAATGTGAGGAATCATGTTTGATTGACGTTCTAATGGAAAGCACTGTTGGACCCATGTTATCATTTTACCTGCCAGTGACCATAATGCTTTGTATCTACCTAAAGATTTTCTTTGTTGCTTTGAGGCAAGCAAGAAGCATCCAGAACACAAAGTGTGGACAAACTGCCAGTATCAAGGAGAGAAAGGCGACCAAAACTCTGGCTATTGTTTTGGGAGTTTTTATATTTTGCTGGAGTCCTTTTTTTCTTTGCATCACATTCCCACCATTTACCAGTGATTCTGTACCAGTTCCTGTAATTGAAACTCTTAACTGGCTTGCATTGGCAAATTCAATGCTAAATCCATTTATTTATGCTTTCTTTTATAGCTGGTTCAGGTCAGCCATCAGAATGATTATTTGCGGGAAAATATTCCAAGGGGATTTTACCAACACAAATATGACTTGATAAAATATACACATTTCACAAATCTTACAGTAAAAACAAACATAAAACAGCCACTGAACCCTACCTGAAGCATCACACACATAATGTCTCAATAGCAACTGAAAGAAATAATCTGAGTAGCAAATACGTTTTGTACAAATGTACAAACACATTGTTTGATTGTTCAAATAGTTTTGCAAATATTGTCATCGCTTATCGTTATGGAGGGCCAGGAGTGACAAAATGAATGAATGAATAAATATTTTATTAATTAATTTAAATTTAAATTAATTATATTAAATAAATATTTCAATAATTATTGAAATAGCGCTCAAGCTGTTATACCGCCAGCAAAGTGCAGGTCCCGGTACACAACTGTCATAGCCCCCGCTGACTGTCACCTCTCACAGGTTGAACACAGACATTTACTGAGAATATATCTATTGGGTCTTTATTTCCTGATGTTCGTATGTGACATACTTTGTTTCAGTTGCCAATTCTGAATTTAAACTAACAATAAGAATATGTTTAAGGGGGAGGAAATAAATAGTCAATAATCAGTGTGCCCTGTGTATTCACGCATAATCTTTATAAAAACAGATAACATTGTTGTTTCCATCATGTAGTAACTGTTAGGTTTAACTATACAAAGCTTGTTAGAAACACATACAGACTTCACGATGTTTGACTAATATTTTCATTGTGAATATTAAGCATGAGTGTAATGTACAGTCGAGCTGCTGTCTCAGAGCCCTGCATACTACAGAGTGAGGTCAGCATATCCAGGATATCTTTCCGTTATCTGGAATCACTGACCCTAACACTGGGAACTGGATAAACAGTCACACAAAGCTGGTTCTCAGCTCTCTAAGTTAACCCAGTGTTTCCCAGCATGGTTAAATAAAAGCGTTGGCAGCATCAAACTAATCTAACATCATCTACGAGTCTGATTAATTGGTCATATAAATAATCTTTTACAGAAAATAATCCTTATTAGTGCCAACTATTCCAGAGAAGTGAAAATCTCTGGAATAAAGAAAATAAAGACATACCAGCCAAACACAACACTGTTGTAAAAGAAATGAACGCTTCAGTGGAATGAACATGATTGGTTGAACAGGTGTTCCTGCATGTTCTGTGTTATCTGCATTTCCATCAGCATAAGAGACTCAGCAGCAGATTAGAATATAAGTGTTATAAGTATAATGTTATAAGTATAATATCATTTATACATTTAATAAATCACCAAATTAATTAACGCATGTTCCTGTGACAGGACGAAGGGGATGACCTGCCAATCTCTGGGGGCGAGATCACTGAGGCAGTTAAACAACTCCTTGGTGGCAGAGCCCCTGGGGTGGATGAGGTCTGCCCCGAGTTCCTGAAGGCTCTGGATGTTGTAGGGCTGTCTTGGTTGACATGTCTCTGCAATGTTGTGTGGCGATCAGGTTCAGTACCCCTGGACTGGCAGTCCGGGGTGGTGGTCCCCATCTTTAAGAAAGGGACCAGAGGGTGTGTTCCAACTACAGGGGAATCACACTCCTCAGCCTCCCTGGGAAAGTCTATGCCAGGGTGCTGGAGAGGAGAGTCTGTCCGTTAGTTGAACCTCGGATGCAGGAGGAACAATGCGGTTTTCGTCCTGGTCGTGGAACATTGGATCAGCTCTTTATCCTCTCAACGATACTTGAGGGTGCATGAGAGTTTGCCCAACCAGTCTACATGTGTTTTGTGGACTTGGAGAAGGCATTTGACTGTGTCCCTCGGTGGGTCCTGTGGGGGGTGCTCTGGGAGTATGGGGTTTCTGGCCCGTTGCTACGGGTCATTCAGTCCTTATACAACCATTGCAAGAGCTTGGTCAGCATAGCTGGCAATAAGTCGGACTCGTTTCTGGTGGGTGATGGGCTCCACCAGGGCTGCCCTTTGTCACCGATCCTGTTCATAATTTTTATGGACAGAATTTCTAGGCATAGCCAAGTGGCGGAAGGCTTTCACTTTGGTGGTCTCAGGATCTCATCTCTGCTTTTTGCAGATGATGTGGTTCTGTTAGCTTCTCCGGGTGATGGCCTCCAGCTCGCCTTGGAATGGTTCACAGCCGAGTGTGAAGCAGTGAGAATGAGAATCAGCACCTCCATGATCCTCAGCTAGAAAAGGGTGGAGTGCCCACTCCGGACGAGTTCCTGCCCCAAGTGGAGGAGGTCTCGGGGTTTTGTTCACGAGTGACGGGAGAAGGGAGTGGGAGATCGACAGACCGATTGGTGCAGCGGCTGCAGCGATGCGGATGTTGTACCGGTCTGTTGTGGTGAAGAGAGAGCTGGGTGTAAAAGTGAAGCTCTCAATTTACCGGTCGATCTACGTCCCTACCCTCACCTATGGTCACGAGCTGTGGGTAGCAGTGTTGGTCAAGTTACTTGAAAAAAGTAATCAGTAACTAATTACTGATTACTACTCCAAAAAAGTAATCCTGTTACTTTACTGATTACTTATTTTCAAAAGTAATTAATTACTTAGTTACTTAGTTACTTTTTAAAAACACGATTTGCAACCTGAAGAGGTGATAAAGCGATAGATCTTTCAGCAAAAATTTAAGCAAAAATGTAATCATATGCAACATTCTCTGACTTGAATAAATTAGTTTAACATTTAAACCTATTTTCTACACATTCCAGCACATAAAATTAAATATTTTTCGTGTTTACACTCACTCTTTCAAATAGATGCAAGTAAAACACAGCAGAAAATAAATAAAGTCAAAGACTAGCGGTCCTGTTGCTCTATTTTCACCTGTAAAGCAGGACTGTGGTAGGTTGAGGCTTACCCTGGTGCAGGTGTGCCGCGGTCAGTTGAAGAATCCGCAAGTTTCTCTGTGAATTTCCCCATTACGTCGTTGCGCACTCGGTGCTTGATTGGAAGTTTAGGGTTTTTTTCGCTGTAAAAAGAAGTTTTCTTCCCAAGCACGATGGACGCTAATGTTTTTGTCACTTTTTATGGAATCAAACTCAAAGGTCAGTACTTCCACGCTTTAAACGCTGCACGCTCATACTGTCTCCCACAATCGATATATGATCCATTGTTGATCTGCAGACAGCTGTTGTCACTAACGGCGCACTCGCTTACGTCACTGTCGTGAGACATTCTCGCAAAAAATCACGGTTTTAGTAACGCAGTAATGCAGCGTTACTACGGGAAAGTAACGGTAATCTAATTACCGTTTTTGCAATAGTAATCCCTTACTTTACTCGTTACTTGAAAAAAGTAATCAGATTACAGTAATGCGTTACAAGTAACGCGTTACTGCCCATCTCTGGTGGGTAGTGACCTAAAGAATGAGATCGCGGATACAAACGGTGGAAATGGGTTTCCTGCGAACCGTGGCTGTCCTCTCCCTTAGAGATCTGCAAGGCTAACTTTATAGTGCTTTTATCTGAGCTCAATCTGTGCTCTCACCTTAGCTAATACTGTAACACGATCTAATCTGTTATTTACAAATTGGCTGATAACATATGTTTAGAAAGTACACTATTCTTTTAGACAGCTCATGAAATGAGGCATCCAAAAATAAACAGAAAACCAAACAGGGCTGTCAGGAACTAAATTCATAATATGCATGCATTTTGCTCCTGGATCCAGAAACATATTTGCTTCATTTTTTAAAATTTGTGATATTTGCTTCAGATGTCATGCAGTTTTGTTTTGTTTTTTTAATCATTATATGTCATTCAATTTGTTTGATGAAAATTTTCTTTCATGAACCGAAGTTCCACGCACAAGCTGGACCCAGGAGCAGAACACACACACAGTGGTACGAGAGAACAAAAAATAAACTTTATTATAACTGACGGTGTCCCGGGAGGGTAGAAGGGAAAAAACGCACGGAACCAGAGAAACCGAGGGACCGGGAGGCGAGTCGCGCTGGAACACCGAGAGCGGGACTGTGGGAGGGATGATAGCGGGGCCGAGGGAACCGGAGGGAGGGGTGAGGGTCCGTGGGGAGAAGCTCCAGAAAGGTCGAGGCAGCTGGGGCTGACGTGATCCAAATTTCCGGACAGGCAGGTGGACAGGCTGGTGGCTCAAACACGCCGAGCTGTGATCTGAGTACACAGGGCAGAGTTAGTGTTAGTTCACACGGATAGGTTTGCATAAGGGCTTTCCCGCAGGTGTACGTTACCGCTGAAGGACGACTACGGACTGGCGTGGAGCAGCAGGCTGGGCAGGATTAAATAGTCCACCTGGTGATCGCCTGGGATGGGATGCAGGTGTGGAGTTAGCAGCCACGCCCACGGGAGTGGGCATCCCATCAGCACCTTGGACGCCGGGCCGCGGACCATGACATTTTCATTCTAGAAGCTAACCTCATGACATTAAGGAGTGAATGTGATATCAAACAAATGATACACAACCACGAGCACTTATCGCAATGATATCGGAGTGTAATTGTATGGTATCAATGAGATACCATACCCGCTCCACCACAACCACCCACACATGCAGGACCTTGGAGTAGGGGTATGTCACCAGGGTGCAGAGGAGGCCACCCCCCCCTGTCCCCTTCTGGCTGCCTCTGCCTCAATTTTATCCCACAACTTAGACATTCACATTACTCACACTCTCATTACACATACATATAGGATCTTGGGGGTGGGCTCGATACACGGAATCCAAAGTACCATCAGGGTGTACACCCCACCCCTGGCGTCGTTGCCCACCTCTCAATGTTAAATACACGTAGACATTGAGGGCTAGCAGGAGGGACCATGCGCTTACCTGCTGCTCTCTGGCAGGTAGCTCCATGCCCTCCTGGGTTTTAAATGCACCTTAGAACACACATGCATCAACACTACAATGAGCGGGTGGAGGGAGGTTTGGAGTCTTCTCTCACCCCCATTCTCTGCGACCTGCTGGAGCGGGGGGGCTAGGAGGAGGAGTTGGCCGTCCGACTGCGGTCTGGAGTGTGGAGCCTCCCTGCTGCTGCGGAGTCGGGGTGGTCTGCCTCCCCCCACCGCAGGGAAAAGGGTAACACCACCTGGGTCTGGGTGCAGTTCCCCCCTCCAGGGGCAAGGGTACCTAGACCCTGTTTGTAGAGTAGAGTAGAGTTTGTAGAGTGTGATCGTGTGTACAGCGTCTCTTTATGTCTGTCTCCACGTTGGTTGAGTGTGGAGTAAGTGCATATGAGAGCATGAGGGTGGGAATGGATGTTTGTATATGTGTGTGCCTGTATTTCTGTGTCTATATGTCAGGTTGGGTGTCAGGCGCCACCTCTCTGGGGACATCTTAGGCCCTCCAAGGTTTGGAGGCCTATCTCCCCCTACCACCACTTCCCCTGCCAGTGGCGGACTCCCTCAGACATCGGTGCGTTGGTGGTTCTTTGTGTCCGGGGATGGACGTCCAGGTACACACCGGCTCACTCCTTGGCGGCCGCTTATCGGGGCCTGGAGCCCGGGGCTCGCTCGGGCCACTTCGGAGGTGGGGTGCCCCCGGCCTCTCGGCCTGGGGCTCGGTCACTCAGGCACGGCTGGCTGCCGGCGGAGCTCACGGGCGCGTCACTGCAACTCCCCCTGGCTTCTGCTCCGCGGCTGCTGAGTGAGCCCTCATCTGGGACTCTCCTCAGCTCTTTCTGGTACAGTGGCGTGGCTGCCCCTCTGTTGGTCTTCCTTGGTCTCTTGTGTTCTGGGGGCCTCTGGATGTCTGGAGTTTTGATCTCCTCCATACCTGCTTCATGCCCTGGAGGACACACCCTCTAGCAGATCATTGCATGAAGGAACCTTTAAAAAAAAAAAAAAACAAGTGTGTCCATGCTCACAGGTGTACACACGGGTGATCACACCCAAAAACTACACCCTTTTTGGCTCCTACCTCAAAGCACACTGTGTTCTGTTGATATTATGTGCTGCACAATAATGTTTAATATTTAGTATTTACTGTCATATTCCCATATATCATTGTGATGTTGTTTATTCTATTACTCTTGTTCTCTTCTGCTTGTTTTCTTTTTTCTTTCTCAGCAGGTGATCCAGGTGATTGATATATGCATTTTTTTTCTTCTTCTTTTTTCTGCTCATTCTGTTGGTTTTTGTCTTTTGCCCTTCTCCCCCGTCCCTCTTCTCAGCTGTTTCTATTTCCCTCTTTCTTTCTCCCCTTCTTTCCCCCATGGTCAATTTGGTAAAGTAAATCCGTTGGGCATCTTTCTTTGCCTTTAGACAACAATTCTGATGGCAAAAGAGCCAAACGGGACAGGCAAAAAAAAAATTAAAAAAAAAATTAGAGGGAAAGTAGTCACAACAAAGGGCATTGTGCTATTGGAAGGCAAATCCAATCACAAAGGCAAATCATGAAAAGGCTGCTAGGAAAGCTGCAACATACCTGCAGAGGGTCCGGCAAGTCCTGAGGAGTCAGCTGAATGGAAAGAACACAATTAACACCTACGTCCTGCCGGTTATCAGATACCCTGCTTAGATAATAAGATGACCAAAGAAAGAGGTAGAAGCCACTATCATCAAAATAAGAAAGCTTTTTACCGTGCACGGAAGTTTTTACCCCAAATCCAGTACCCTGAGATTGTATGCTAAGGAAGGTGACTGAGAACTAGTGAGTGTCAGAACCACTATCCAGGATGAAACAACGTGGTGGAGGGTGAAGGCAACAGTGGGGCAACAGTGATCCCTGGTAGTCAGAGCACTTGGGACAGTGACCCCTGGCTGGGCGAGTTGCTCCAAAAGATCGCAGGAACAACATCCAAGATCTCTGTCCCAAAGAGCGCAGTCCTAGGAACAGCAAAGATCCTGTGCAGGACCCTCAAGCTCCCAAGCCTTTGGTAGAAGATCCAGGCTTAAAGGATAAAGACCACCTGCATGGCGAGTGGCGAGAACGTTTTAAAATATATATAGAGAGAGATTTACAAACCTTTGTCAGTCACTAGTGGGTAATTTTCCTCAACAAATAAATGAAAAAGTAAATTTCCTTATTTGTTAATGAATTTTACTTTGATCTAATTTTAGACTTTTTTTTTTTAACTTTTGGGGTTTGAGCCATCATAGGTGACAATTGTAACCCTAACTCTACCCTAATTCTATATTTCGAACGGCACAATCGACTCTTTAAAAGTGTGATTGTTTTTGATATGTAACTGTTAAATTTATCATTTTCTTTGTTACCTGATTACCAACAATTTAATAAAAATATTATTTTTTTTAAACAAGATACCAGCTACTGTGTGTGCAAACCTGGTAAAGACCAGTGTTGGGACTAACGCGTTATTAAGTAACGCGTTACAGTAACTACGTTATTATTGTGGTAACGAGCACGGTAACTAGTTATTATGCCAAAATCAGGAACGCGTTAGTCGTTACTGGGATTTAGATAGGGTCGTTACTCGTTACTTCGTGTGGTGGCTATCGCGGAGCTTCCACAGATTCAATAACATTAGCAAGTGGTGGAAGCCAGCAGGTGGATGAAGGAAAGGGGACGCAGAAGGAAAAGAGACCCGAGGCGGCCGCCGGTCCAAGTGTGAACTGAACTTCAGGTAAGAAGTTATGACCTGCAGTCTCTCTGGGTCAGATATAAACCAAGTTTAGGTGGAGTTTATTTTCGTTATTCTGACTTTTTCCGTACTGCGTGCTAGCTAGCATGACGGAGTTTCTATACAAGCTGGGTGGGTGCTATGATGTTAATGATGTTGAACTTTATTTTGTTCATAAGTTATTAGAGTTGCCAACCGTCCCGTCTGGTATTCAGAGAAAATATTACGCGTTTCTTATTGAGGTGAAAAGGGACAGTTTGTCCCGTAATTCAGCTACAATGAAAAAGGCACAAAGCTGGAGTTATTCTGTCTTTGCTGCACAGCTGCCTCTTCTTCTCTCATCCTCTCCCCTCCGTCTCCAGTTTCTGCTTCAATCATGAAAACTGATCAATGATCAGCTGATCGGCTCTCTTGTTTGTTTATCGCTCACTTTGCGCCGAAAGAGGAAACCAGCGGATGTCGCGCTAAACAACAGCAGCACGTTTAAGCTTGATCAGCTGTTGTTAGAATTTATTTAATATTAATTTCTAGTATCAGCTGATGTTTGCTGGAGCCACAGCTGCAAAAAAGCTGCTGGTCATGATATGGTTTGGTTATCTGGTGAGAGGGAAACATGAAGATGAAACCAGGAGATGTCCTTACTGAATCATCAGAGCTGAACAGGTGATGGAGAAACAGGTTTACCTTTTAGGTGACATGAATGAGTTGAAGGGAAGTTATGAACTGTTTCTGAGAGACAAATAACCCCAGGATCCTTTTTTAGGTAGCTGACAGTTGGTAAATGTGCAGGTGCGGGTCTAGCAAAGTGTTGCCAGGGGGGCATGTAGGGCATTAACAGGGAAAGGGGGGCACAAAGAAATACTTTTCTTTCTTATTCTCATTTAAAATGTCTAGCTTTTAAAAAAATAATTATCTGAATCTTACAACAAACGATTGATAGATTGATGCATATATACCATCAGAACAGTGTACATCACTGTCACAACAGTGTTTATTTTCATTCAAAGGCTTTATGATTTTTCCTATAATGGTGGGCCAGTCTCTAGTCAAAATGCCCGGGACAATTTTCTGTCCCAGTCCAGCCCTGTATGCAGCTTATCTGCAGTCTGGTGTTGCCTACATCTTCCTATTCAGAAGGCAGAATTTCCGAGTTCTGAGTACAATCGAAAGCACCACGACTGCAGTTTTTGTGTTGGATGTAAAAGGCGCACATGACGCTGTGACGTAGGCTAGAATCATGGCAGCAGTCAATGACGGTCCAGGCGTGGGATTTCTCTCGTGGAAATATGCACATTATCTTTTCCTTTCTATTGGTAGGTGGCACAGTGCACTGTGGCAAGTAAGCAAGCTAGAAGACTGGCAAAGTTATGGAAGAAACACATTAACAAGAGAATTCTGAGTAAAACCAAAGTTACTTTCCCTAGTAACTAGTTACTTTGAAAGTAATGAGTAACTTGAAGTAACTGAGTTACTTTTGAGAGAAGTAACTAGTAATGTAACTAAGTTACTATTTTAAAGTAACTTACCCAACACTGGTAAAGACCTATAGTAAACGTTTGACCTCTGTTATTGCCAACAAAGGTTATGTTACAAAGTATTGAGTCGTATTTTTGTTATTGACCAAATACTTATTTTCCATCCTGATTTACGAATAAATTCTTTACAAATCCTACCATGTGAATTCATGGATTTTTTTTTCCACATTCTGTCTCTCACAGTTGAAGTGTACCTCTGGTGCAAATTACTGACCTCTGTCATCATTTTAAGTGGGGGAACTTGCACAATCGGTGGCTGACTAAATACTTTTTTGCCCCACTGTACCTAGATCTCTGAGACAGTCACCTGAGTAGTGAAGCTGCATGCTGGCAAGTTATCTTCAACAAACTCTGAGTTTCTCTCTGACTCCTCCTGTCCTGCTACAGCTGATCCAGCTGACTGACTTGGTTTCATTTCCTCATTCACACAGCCTTTGATAAAGTATTACTCTGCAGAAATTCCCATCTTTGCAAACATAATAATCTGGTTAGATGTTAGTTTCTTGTTATATTTAACATGACAACTTTTATTATTGGTCACTGGATAGCACTGATTTATTATCAACTCAACCCCACCCATCCCATATATGTCTTAACTTTAGCAATTACAGTTTAAAAAAATCTTTAGGATATGGGGCTCTGATTATTATGTTTTCAACACACCCTTTTTTCACAGGAAATTTTACAAACATTTACATCTGAATTCAAGTGTTATGACTGAATGTTAAATTGAAATATTTACTAATATAAAATTGATATTAAATCTAAATATTTTTTAAATCTAAATACACTGGCACTGATTAGTGATCAGTTATTTAGATATTTCTTTAAGCAACACTGAATTGTGCCCTAACCCTAACCCTAGTTGATGGTTGGTCTGTTTTCATTCAGCACTTCCTGTACCAAAAGAGTACGTAAGGAAGGTGACAAATCAAACTTAAAACCTTTGAGTCCTTAAAGTGAAGGAATTATCCATCAATTATCTACCCTACTACCTTATCCACCAATTTCAGATCAATTGGTGGATAAGGTAGTAGAGTAAGTTCACTTCCCTGGCAAAGAAGAGTCATTACAAAACCAGCATGATGCGCTGGATCTTCCTATATCCAGTGATAAACAGTTTCTATGCAGATGGCCCTGTTTCCATTTACAAAGCTTGAATCTATTGGTGAGTTCTGTGATGAAAATGAAAATAATGTGAATCCTGTGTTATGGCTTTAATATTTAGAAAATATGCCAAAACACCACAATTACCAGAAAATTGCATGAGAGAATGGCTTTTGAATAAATTATGATTCATCCTTCCAGTACGTTGTTTACACGTTACCTTGTTTTTCATTCATATATTTTTTGTCACCTTTTCTGACAAGAGACTCCTGATTGAGTCCTTCGGGTATTCTGGATGCTCCCAGTTTTGTTTGTTATCCTTTGAGCTTGTGTAATTGACCAAATCTCAATGCTGTTTCCCTCTTTGACAACCTCTTTTAACTCAGTCTGGACTCTCGCTCTTCTTAGCAATCAGTAGTTGACCTGCACTGAAGGACAATCTACATCAAGTCAAGTCCCAGGTTAGTGCAGCAGAAAAAATCATATTGTTGGTTTAAGCTGCTTAATTATGAAACAAAAGGTCAGTATCAACATGACCAACATTGTAAATGATCTACATCCCTGTTATGTAATACAAGACTCCAAATACATGCTGACAAACAGCCCTTCCATTATGTGTGTATTCTTGTATGCATTCCTTGCATTATTGTCTGTTATAACAATATGTGGAAATCTCCTTGTAATAATTTCTGTGATTTACTTCAAACAGCTCCATACTCCTACTAATTCTCTCATCCTCTCTCTTGCTGTGGCTGACCTGCTCGTTGGGATTATAGCATTTCCTCTCAGCATGGCATTCTCTCTCAGCTCATGTCTTTATCATGAGGGTTTGTTTTGCAAAGTGCGAGGGACCTTTGATATTTCACTGAGCACATGTTCCATCCTGAACCTCTGCTGTATTTCTATTGACAGATACCATGCTGTTTGCCAGCCTCTGACATATCAAACTAAAATCAGCCATCGTGTTGTTGTGTTCATGATCATGATGAGCTGGGGGGTTTCTGGGATAATTGGAATTAGTGTCACCATTGCTGGATTTAATAATGAAAAATGTGAGGAATCATGTTTGATTGACGTTCTAATGTACAGCACTGTTGGACCCATGTTATCATTTTACCTGCCAGTGACCATAATGCTTTGTATCTACCTAAAGATTTTCTTTGTTGCTTTGAGGCAAGCAAGAAGCATCCAGAACACAAAGTGTGGACAAACTGCCAGTATCAAGGAGAGAAAGGCGACCAAAACTCTGGCTATTGTTTTGGGAGTTTTTATATTTTGCTGGAGTCCTTTTTTTCTTTGCATCACATTCCCACCATTTACCAGTGATTCTGTACCAGTTCCTGTAATTGAAACTCTTAACTGGCTTACATTGGCAAATTCAATGCTAAATCCATTTATTTATGCTTTCTTTTATAGCTGGTTCAGGTCAGCCATCAGAATGATTATTTGCGGGAAAATATTCCAAGGGGATTTTACCAACACAAATATGACTTGATAAAATATACACATTTCACAAATCTTACAGTAAAAACAAACATAAAACAGCCACTGAACCCTACCTGAAGCATCACATACATAATGTCTCAATAGCGACTGAAAGAAATAATCTGAGTAGCAAATACGTTTTGTACAAATGTACAAACACATTATTTGATTGTTCAAATAGTTTTGCAAATATTGTCATCGCTTATCGTTATGGAGGGCCAGGAGTGACAAAATGAATGAATTGATAAATATTTTATTAATTAATTTAAATTTAAATTAATTATATTAAATAAATATTTCAATAATTATTGAAATAGCGCTCAAGCTGTTATACCGCCAGCAAAGTGCAGGTCCCGGTACACAACTGTCATAGCCCCCGCTGACTGTCACCTCTCACAGGTTGAACACCGACTTCATTTACTGAGAATATATCTATTGGGTCTTTATTTCCTGATGTTCGTATGTGACATACTTTGTTTCAGTTGCCAATTCTGAATTTAAACTAACAATAAGAATATGTTTAAGAGGGAGGAAATAAATAATCAATAATCAGTGTGCCCTGTGTATTCACGCATAATCTTTATAAAAACAGATAACATTGTTGTTTCCATCATGTAGTAACTGTTAGGTTTAACTATACAAAGCTTGTTAGAAACACATACAGACTTCACGATGTTCGACTAATATTTTCATTGTGAATATTAAGCATGAGGGTAATGTAGAGTCGAGCTGCTGTCTCAGAGCCCTGCATACTACAGAGTGAGGTCAGCATATCCAGGATATCTTTCCGTTATCTGGAATCACTGACCCTAACACTGGGAACTGGATAAACAGTCACACAAAGCTGGTTCTCAGCTCTCTAAGTTAACCCAGTGTTTCCCAGCATGGTTAAATAAAAGCATTGGCAGCATCAAACTAATCTAACATCATCTAAGAGTCTGATTAATTGGTCATATAAATACTCTTTTACAGAAAATCATCCTTATTAGTGCCAACTATTCCAGAGAAGTGAAAATCTCTGGAATAAAGAAAATAAAGACATACCAGCCAAACACAACACTGTTGTAAAAGAAATGAACGCTTCAGGAATGCATAGTGGAATGAACATGATTGGTTGAACAGGTGTTCCTGCATGTTCTGTGTTATCTGCATTTCCATCAGCATAAGAGACTCAGCAGCAGATTAGAATATAAGTGTTATAAGTATAATGTTATAAGTATAATATCATTTATACATTTAATAAATCACCAAATTAATTGACGCATGTTCCCGTGACACGACGAAGGGGATGACCTGCCAATCTCTGGGGGCGAGATCATTGAGGCAGTTAAACAACTCCTTGGTGGCAGAGCCCCTGGGGTGGATGAGGTCCGTCCTGAGTTCCTGAAGGCTCTGGATGTTGTAGGGCTGTCTTGGTTGACATGTCTCTACAATGAGGGTGCATGAGAGTTTGCCCAACCAGTCTACATGTGTTTTGTGGACTTGGAGAAGGCATTTGACTGTGTCCCTCGGTGGGTCCTGTGGGGGGTGCTCTGGGAGTATGGGGTTTCTGGCCCGTTGCTATGGGTCATTCAGTCCTTATACAACCGTTGCAAGAGCTTGGT
The DNA here is from genome assembly GCF_057382185.1 of Mchenga conophoros. Classification (NCBI taxonomy): domain Eukaryota; kingdom Metazoa; phylum Chordata; class Actinopteri; order Cichliformes; family Cichlidae; genus Mchenga; species Mchenga conophoros. The sequence continues at coordinate 19,409,837 of NC_140545.1, forward strand.
CAGCATAGCTGGCAATAAGTCAGACTCGTTTCTGGTGGGTGATGGGCTCCACCAGGGCTGCCCTTTGTCACCGATCCTGTTCATAATTGTTATGGACAGAATTTCTAGGCATAGCCAAGTGGCGGAAGGCTTTCACTTTGGTGGTCTCAGGATCTCATCTCTGCTTTTTGCAGATGATGTGGTTCTGTTAGCTTCTCCGGGTGATGGCCTCCAGCTCGCCTTGGAACGGTTCACAGCCGAGTGTGAAGCAGTGGGAATGAGAATCAGCACCTCCATGATCCTCAGCTAGAAAAGGGTGGAGTGCCCACTCCGGACGAGTTCCTGCCCCAAGTGGAGGAGGTCTCGGGGTTTTGTTCACGAGTGACGGGAGAAGGGAGTGGGAGATCGACAGACCGATTGGTGCAGCGGCTGCAGCGATGCGGATGTTGTACCGGTCTGTTGTGGTGAAGAGAGAGCTGGGTGTAAAAGGGAAGCTCTCAATTTACCGGTCGATCTACGTCCCTACCCTCACCTATGGTCACAAGCTGTGGGTAGTAACCTAAAGAATGAGATCGCGGATACAAATGGTGGAAATGGGTTTCCTCCGAACCGTGGCTGTCCTCTCCCTTAGAGATAGGGTGAAATGTTCAGCCATTCGGCCTAAGAGTAGAACCGCTGCTCCTCCACATCGAAAGCAGCCAGTTGAGGTGGTTCGGGCATCTGATAAGGATGCCTCCTGCGTGCCTCTTGGGTGAGGTTTACCAGGCATGTGCCACCGGGAGGAGGCCCCAGGGCAGACTCAAGACATACTGGAAAGATTATATCTCTCGGCTGGCCTGGGAACACCTTGGTGTAGCTGGAGGAGGTGGCTGGGGAGTGGGATCTCTGGGCTTCTCTGCTTGGGCTGCTGCCCCTTCGACCCAGCACCGGATAAGCGGAAGAAAATGGATGGATGAATGGATGTTCCCGTGACAATACCGGGCTTCGTTTCCGCAGTGATTTTAGCACAGTTGTCACGGTTCTGGGTCATTTTGCTATACTGATGTTTTTAAAAGTTATGTTTGACTTTGACTGTATTGTTTCTGTGATGCTTAGAACTCAAATTGCACTGCTGGAAATAGTTTATTTTGATGCACATGCTGTTTTTCTTTTGTTTTGTTTTTTTGCATATTTGCATTATTCGTTTTTTCCTCCTGTATATAAAAATTGGTGTATCTCAAAAATAAAACTAAGACACATAAATTTCCCATTGTTGGAAACTATTTTGTGTAACTTTTTTGTATTTACAGTTTTGAGGGATAAGCCTTTTAAATTTCTCTAACTAGAAATATATGTTTAAAAAAACAAAAACAATTTTCAATTTTTTTGTAGTTTATTGCACTTTTTTGCAATTTATATAGTTTCTATGGACTTAATGCATACATAGTATTAAAATTTGGGCTATAACGGTTGAATTGATATAATGTATAGTAACTTGAAATGCTCCCACAAATGGCGCTACAGCATGCAAAAATATAATAATAATAATAAAAATAATAATGTATTGCATTTACATAGCGCTTTTCGGGGCCCTCAAAGCGCTGTAAAATTCCACTATTCATTCACTCTCACATTCACACACTGGTGGAGGCAAGCTACAGTTGTAGCCACAACTGCCCTGGGGTAGGTACATATCGCGCCATCGGCCCCTCTGGCCATCACCAGTAGGCGGTAGGTGAAGTGTCTTGTCAACAACCGAGACTGTCTGATGTAAGCTTTTTATATCAGAGAGGTTTGCAGGAGGGAAAGTGATCATTCAAAATATGAATTTGACGGATTTTTGTTTAAAAAAAAAAAAAAAAAAAAAAAAGTCAAAATTGTTGCATGTAAATGAAGTCATCCTGAGCACTGTAAAATGTTTGTTGTTTGATACCAGGAAGTGGAGAATGTGCACGAATCCATGAAAATCTTGATTAAAACAAATTGAAACCATAATCCATGGATGTTCAGAGAATCATTTAAATTTAACAATTAATTTAGTTTGTTCTTTTCACCATCCACCTTTGAATCTGTTGCAATGTGTATACCATTTCTGGCATTATGCTATCGTTGCTACTGCATGTCTCATTCACTACTACAATATTTTTATTTCACTTACATTTGTTAGGCGGGGCTGTGTGCAGGCAGGAATAGGACCCAAGGTGCAGACTCCGGAGACAGACGTGAACTCAAAAAAGGCTTTAATTCTGAACGCAACATGACATAACTTGAAAAAACTCAAAATAAACTTACACCGGTGGACAGACAAAACACACAGCAAAATAAACGGTAGATCGCGACACTGACACAGAGAAACACAGGGCTTAAATACACAGAGGGAGCAATCAGGGAATGAGTAACAGGAGGGAAACACAGCTGGGACAAATCAGAACTGACGAGACCAAAGAAGCGTAACCTGAACACACTGAGAAAAGACAGAGACCTTCAAAGTAAAACAGGAAACACATAACACAGACTGAACAAAGACACAGCCTCACATGTAGGCACTACAGAGGGAACAGAGACGTGGGACCAGGGCAGACACAAACACTGAGTGGACACGGGGATATAGGAACTAAGGATACACATAGACGCGAACTAGACAAGGGGATGCAGGTGATAGGGGAGACAGAGCAACTAAAGAAGACAGAGACATAAACCATGAGACAGAACTCAAAGAAACCAAAAAACTAGAAAATATGAATAATATCATACACTCAAAAACCCTGGGTCAACGACCCAGGCATCCTAACAGTACCCCCCCCCCCCCTTAAGGGCTGGCTTCCAGACAGCCCAAACCAAAACCTCAAAATAAAAAAAATAAAAAAGACAAAAACAACCCAACCAGGGTGGGCGGCGGGGGAAACAGGATGGAGGGCTCGAAACAAATGAAACACATTGAGCCAGAAACAAAAAAAAAAAAAAAAAAAGTGCAAACACTGGAGCCCGGAAAGCAACAGAACAAAAAACAGGCTCATGACAGGCACAGGCAGCCAGGAAAAACAGTTCACAAAAAGTTCAGGGGGCCGGCCCGGAGGCGGACAGCACAATAGTCCAAACCCGGGCAGTTCAGGGGGGCGGCCCGGAGGCTGACGGCCCAAGAGCCCAGAAAACAGTTCAGGAGGCCGGCCAGGCGGGAGGCACCGGTGGCAACGGAGCAGATCAGGAGGCCGGCCGGGCGGGAGACACCGACGGCGACCGAGCAGATCAGGAGGCCGGCCGGGCGGGCAGATCAGGAGGCCGGCCGGGCGGGAGGCACCGACGGCGACGTAGTTCAGGGGGCCGTCCATGACAGCAATGATGTCCAGTCATCGGCCGGAGAGGACGTGCAGGACGAGCAGGCCGTGCAGGCCGGACGGGACGAGCAGGACGTGCAGGCCGAGCAGGACGAGCAGGCCGTGCAGGCCGAGCAGGAACAGACAGCATGGAGACCTCTGGAGCAGACGAAGCTGAACACTCGGAGGCTGGACCAGGCGGAGCTGCAGAGGCCGAAACCGGACCAGGCTGAGGCGAAGCAGGAACAGAGGCTGCTGCAGAGGCAGAAGCTGGACCAGGCGTTGCAGAGGCAGAAGCTGGACCAGGCGTTGCAGAGGCAGAAGCTGGACCAGGCGTTGCAGAGGCAGAAGGCTGAACAGGCTCCTCGGGCCCTCCAGCTGACGTGGCAGAAGGCTGAACGGGCTCCTCGGGCCCTCCAGCTGACGTGGCAGAAGGCTGAACGGGCTCCTCGGGCCCTCCAGCGGAGACAGGTGGCTGAACGGGCTCCTCGGGCCCTCCAGCGGAGACAGGTGGCCGAACGGGCCCCCCGGACCCTCCAGCGGAGACAGGTGGCCGAACGGGCCCCCCGGACCCTCCAGCGGAGACAGGAGGCCGAACGGGCCCCTCGGAGCCTCCAGCGGAGACAGGAGGCCGAACGGGCCCCCCCTCGGACCCTCCAGCGGAGACAGGAGGCTGAACGGGCCCCCCCTCGGACCCTCCAGCGGAGACAGGAGGCTGAACGGGCTCCTCGGGCCCTCCAGCGGAGACAGGAGGCTGAACGGGCTCCTCGGGCCCTCCAGCGGAGACAGGTGGCTGAACGGGCTCCTCGGGCCCTCCAGCTGACGTGGCAGAAGGCTGAACGGGCTCCTCGGGCCCTCCAGCTGACGTGGCAGAAGGCTGAACGGGCTCCTCGGGCCCTCCAGCTGACGTGGCAGAAGGCTGAACGGGCTCCTCGGGCCCTCCAGCGGAGACAGGTGGCTGAACGGGCTCCTCGGGCCCTCCAGCGGAGACAGGTGGCTGAACGGGCTCCTCGGGCCCTCCAGCGGAGACAGGTGGCTGAACGGGCCCCTCGGACCCTCCAGCGGAAACAGGTGGCCGAACGGGCCCCCCCTCGGACCCTCCAGCGGAGACAGGAGGCCGAACGGGCCCCTCGGAGCCTCCAGCGGAGACAGGAGGCTGAACGGGCCCCCCCTCGGACCCTCCAGCGGAGACAGGAGGCTGAACGGGCCCCCCCTCGGGCCCTCCAGCGGAGACAGGAGGCTGAACGGGCTCCTCGGGCCCTCCAGCGGAGACAGGTGGCTGAACGGGCTCCTCGGGCCCTCCAGCGGAGACAGGTGACTGAACGGGCTCCTCGGGCCCTCCAGCTGACGTGGCAGAAGGCTGAACGGGCTCCTCGGGCCCTCCAGCTGACGTGGCAGAAGGCTGAACGGGCTCCTCGGGCCCTCCAGCTGACGTGGCAGAAGGCTGAACGGATGACAGAGGAGAGGAGTGACGATGGCGTCGCTTCCTTCTAGATGAGGGAAGTGAAACTGGTAGAGATACGGAGACCTCCTCCTCATCCGACCACATGGCCGCCAGGAAAAAGGCAGGCGAACAAGGTCCTGGCTGGTGTGAGGAGGGAGAGGCAGTCTGAGGTAGCGACGAGGCAGGTGGTGAGTGTGTGCTATGGAGCTGCCCAGCACTGTGTCCATAGAAAACTGAGTAAGCCGAGGGTTGCTCCGAATGATGGCATCCACAGAACTTAGCCCAACTGCCATGGTCCTCAAATCATTGGCCTGAGCAATGCGGTCAAGCAGGCGCACCAGCCGCTCCATCTCGCCGTTGAACTCAAAGGAAAAAGAGTCTGCAGGGTCCATGTTCTGGTCGCGATCTTCTGTTAGGTGGGGCTGTGTGCAGGCAGGAATAGGACCCAAGGTGCAGACTCCGGAGACAGACGTGAACTCAAAAAAGGCTTTAATTCTGAACGCAACATGACATAACTTGAAAAAACTCAAAATAAACTTACACCAGTGGACAGACAAAACACACAGCAAAATAAACGGTAGATCGCGACACGGACACAGAGAAACACAGGGCTTAAATACACAGAGGGAGCAATCAGGGAATGAGTAACAGGAGGGAAACACAGCTGGGACAAATCAGAACTGACGAGACCAAAGAAGCGTAACCTGAACACACTGAGAAAAGACAGAGACCTTCAAAGTAAAACAGGAAACACATAACACAGACTGAACAAAGACACAGCCTCACATGTAGGCACTACAGAGGGAACAGAGACGTGGGACCAGGGCAGACACAAACACTGAGTGGACACGGGGATATAGGAACTAAGGATACACATAGACGCGAACTAGACAAGGGGATGCAGGTGATAGGGGAGACAGAGCAACTAAAGAAGACAGAGACATAAACCATGAGACAGAACTCAAAGAAACCAAAAAACTAGAAAATATGAATAATATCATACACTCAAAAACCCTGGGTCAACGACCCAGGCATCCTAACAGTACCCCCCCCCCCCTTAAGGGCTGGCTTCCAGACAGCCCAAACCAAAACCTCAAAATAAAAAAAATAAAAAAGACAAAAACAACCCAACCAGGGTGGGCGGCGGGGGAAACAGGATGGAGGGCTCGAAACAAATGAAACACATTGAGCCAGAAACAAAAAAAAAAAAAAAAAAAAGTGCAAACACTGGAGCCCGGAAAGCAACAGAACAAAAAACAGGCTCATGACAGGCACAGGCAGCCAGGAAAAACAGTTCACAAAAAGTTCAGGGGGCCGGCCCGGAGGCTGACAGCACAATAGTCCAAACCCGGGCAGTTCAGGGGGGCGGCCCGGAGGCTGACGGCCCAAGAGCCCAGAAAACAGTTCAGGAGGCCGGCCAGGCGGGAGGCACCGGTGGCAACGGAGCAGATCAGGAGGCCGGCCGGGCGGGAGACACCGACGGCGACCGAGCAGATCAGGAGGCCGGCCGGGCGGGCAGATCAGGAGGCCGGCCGGGCGGGAGGCACCGACGGCGACGTAGTTCAGGGGGCCGTCCATGACAGCAATGATGTCCAGTCATCGGCCGGAGAGGACGTGCAGGACGAGCAGGCCGTGCAGGCCGGACGGGACGAGCAGGACGTGCAGGCCGAGCAGGACGAGCAGGCCGTGCAGGCCGAGCAGGAACAGACAGCATGGAGACCTCTGGAGCAGACGAAGCTGAACACTCGGAGGCTGGACCAGGCGGAGCTGCAGAGGCCGAAACCGGACCAGGCTGAGGCGAAGCAGGAACAGAGGCTGCTGCAGAGGCAGAAGCTGGACCAGGCGTTGCAGAGGCAGAAGCTGGACCAGGCGTTGCAGAGGCAGAAGCTGGACCAGGCGTTGCAGAGGCAGAAGCTGGACCAGGCGTTGCAGAGGCAGAAGCTGGACCAGGCGTTGCAGAGGCAGAAGGCTGAACAGGCTCCTCGGGCCCTCCAGCTGACGTGGCAGAAGGCTGAACGGGCTCCTCGGGCCCTCCAGCTGACGTGGCAGAAGGCTGAACGGGCTCCTCGGGCCCTCCAGCGGAGACAGGTGGCTGAACGGGCTCCTCGGGCCCTCCAGCGGAGACAGGTGGCCGAACGGGCCCCCCGGACCCTCCAGCGGAGACAGGTGGCCGAACGGGCCCCCCGGACCCTCCAGCGGAGACAGGAGGCCGAACGGGCCCCTCGGAGCCTCCAGCGGAGACAGGAGGCCGAACGGGCCCCCCCTCGGACCCTCCAGCGGAGACAGGAGGCTGAACGGGCCCCCCCTCGGACCCTCCAGCGGAGACAGGAGGCTGAACGGGCTCCTCGGGCCCTCCAGCGGAGACAGGAGGCTGAACGGGCTCCTCGGGCCCTCCAGCGGAGACAGGTGGCTGAACGGGCTCCTCGGGCCCTCCAGCTGACGTGGCAGAAGGCTGAACGGGCTCCTCGGGCCCTCCAGCTGACGTGGCAGAAGGCTGAACGGGCTCCTCGGGCCCTCCAGCTGACGTGGCAGAAGGCTGAACGGGCTCCTCGGGCCCTCCAGCGGAGACAGGTGGCTGAACGGGCTCCTCGGGCCCTCCAGCGGAGACAGGTGGCTGAACGGGCTCCTCGGGCCCTCCAGCGGAGACAGGTGGCTGAACGGGCCCCTCGGACCCTCCAGCGGAAACAGGTGGCCGAACGGGCCCCCCCTCGGACCCTCCAGCGGAGACAGGAGGCCGAACGGGCCCCTCGGAGCCTCCAGCGGAGACAGGAGGCTGAACGGGCCCCCCCTCGGACCCTCCAGCGGAGACAGGAGGCTGAACGGGCCCCCCCTCGGGCCCTCCAGCGGAGACAGGAGGCTGAACGGGCTCCTCGGGCCCTCCAGCGGAGACAGGTGGCTGAACGGGCTCCTCGGGCCCTCCAGCGGAGACAGGTGACTGAACGGGCTCCTCGGGCCCTCCAGCTGACGTGGCAGAAGGCTGAACGGGCTCCTCGGGCCCTCCAGCTGACGTGGCAGAAGGCTGAACGGGCTCCTCGGGCCCTCCAGCTGACGTGGCAGAAGGCTGAACGGATGACAGAGGAGAGGAGTGACGATGGCGTCGCTTCCTTCTAGATGAGGGAAGTGAAACTGGTAGAGATACGGAGACCTCCTCCTCATCCGACCACATGGCCGCCAGGAAAAAGGCAGGCGAACAAGGTCCTGGCTGGTGTGAGGAGGGAGAGGCAGTCTGAGGTAGCGACGAGGCAGGTGGTGAGTGTGTGCTATGGAGCTGCCCAGCACTGTGTCCATAGAAAACTGAGTAAGCCGAGGGTTGCTCCGAATGATGGCATCCACAGAACTTAGCCCAACTGCCATGGTCCTCAAATCATTGGCCTGAGCAATGCGGTCAAGCAGGCGCACCAGCCGCTCCATCTCGCCGTTGAACTCAAAGGAAAAAGAGTCTGCAGGGTCCATGTTCTGGTCGCGATCTTCTGTTAGGTGGGGCTGTGTGCAGGCAGGAATAGGACCCAAGGTGCAGACTCCGGAGACAGACGTGAACTCAAAAAAGGCTTTAATTCTGAACGCAACATGACATAACTTGAAAAAACTCAAAATAAACTTACACCAGTGGACAGACAAAACACACAGCAAAATAAACGGTAGATCGCGACACGGACACAGAGAAACACAGGGCTTAAATACACAGAGGGAGCAATCAGGGAATGAGTAACAGGAGGGAAACACAGCTGGGACAAATCAGAACTGACGAGACCAAAGAAGCGTAACCTGAACACACTGAGAAAAGACAGAGACCTTCAAAGTAAAACAGGAAACACATAACACAGACTGAACAAAGACACAGCCTCACATGTAGGCACTACAGAGGGAACAGAGACGTGGGACCAGGGCAGACACAAACACTGAGTGGACACGGGGATATAGGAACTAAGGATACACATAGACGCGAACTAGACAAGGGGATGCAGGTGATAGGGGAGACAGAGCAACTAAAGAAGACAGAGACATAAACCATGAGACAGAACTCAAAGAAACCAAAAAACTAGAAAATATGAATAATATCATACACTCAAAAACCCTGGGTCAACGACCCAGGCATCCTAACAACATTTGCGTGGAAACCTTTGACTTGTTTAAAAAAAATAATCTTTAGTATATTACACAGGAAATCTGAATAATTTGGAACCAGCCATGTGGTCTCGCAACACAATCTTCATACCTTTAACCCCAATTTTTGTAGATAAGGAAATACCTTTACTGCAGACAAAGTGTTGATGAAATTGAAGGAGAAAAACCTGCACTGCTAAGGCAAGAGGAGAAAGTGAATAACATTGTCTGAAGGAAGCCAGGAGACGTGCAGCTTTTTAAAACTCTCTCTTTAAGTTACCCTCTCACTAATTCGGCATAAGTGCCCTTCAGATATCAGCTCAGGATACTCAGTTCACGGCTCTCAGTTATCACACAATGACTCTCAAACCTTCCCAAATCATGTCTATTTATTCTGAATGTAATGGTTCCCTCTACCTGATGTTTCTGGTACTGCATGGAGATGTCATTTATCTGTTTGCCATCCGTTCTGTCCATATTTACCAACAAAGGAGTAGGGAACATTATTCTTCAACTTTTGTCACTCTTGTAGATTTAATGGTACATATTTAAGGGATTAACAGCTTGTAGCATGTGAAGGGTGTTAGATGTACACCATGATATCCTTGGGTATGGTTTTTTCTTTTTCTTATGAAGTCATGAAATCTAAGCCACAAGGTCCTGGTCTGGTTAGACAGAGTAATGGAAAACTCTATAATGCAACTCTATAAATAAAAAAAAACAAAAAAAACAAAAAACAAAGCATACACACTCAGTATTGCAAACTGTTTATTTGTAGTAAATGGAAAGTGTGCCATTCAGTGAGAGAGGGAGAAAGAGGGCTGGGTAGTTGGGGACGGTTGATGTCTTTGGTCCATACTCTGGTGGAGGGGACTTTGATAAATCAGTGGGAAAAGAGAAAAAGGCACTTGAGTTTACAGTTGTCTCAGAAAGGTTTTTGAGAAGATGGACAAAGGGTTTACTGGAAGAAATTAATGAACTTTATGTTTTAACCTCCATTAGGCCTAATATGAATATCACATACAAAATGCCCTATGTGAGCACAAATTATATACCTACATATATGTATATACAGTAAGGAAACAAATAAAGGATTGAAAAAAAAAAAAAAAAGAATGTGAATTGTTTGATTTATCCCAGTGGGAATTCTTTACAGGCAGAGGAAAAGAAGGGAAAAAAAACAGGCAGAAAAGTTGCACAGGACGATAGTTTCTTTGGCGATAACTTAATATCCCTACAGTTAGGAATGTAAAACAAAGGGTGGTTGAAGGAAGGCAGACAACTTTGCAGATGAGATAATTAATGAATTGTTTAGCATTTGTCCTGCAGCTTTAAATCACTTCATACCGCAGCCCGTCGATGATGAGCTGGCTCAGATTTTGGTACAACTTCAGTCTATACAGATCTTTGTGATGATATAACCCCCCTACCAGCTGTGCATGCACTTAAAAGGAAACATTTTGGGAAATGCGCTCGCCGTCTTATGGAGTGTCCAGCAAGTTTGGATGAGAAGAGCAATTGCCTATCTGAACAGGGTTAGCTTTGCATAGCATAGGCCAGTCTGGCTTTATCCAGCTGTAACACAATGCACCTAATCAGCACATCCGACGCCCATAAATCACATTAAATGTTTTGAAGATTTTTTTTTTTAAATTTACATGTGACTATTTTGCAGGGTCAGGCTGCATGCCAGAGAACCATATTCAAAAGGGGTGAATTTGTTCCCGAATTAAAGATTTACAACATTTGTAAAAAACAATAACTTTAGATTCATAACTTTACTGCATTTAACGATTCTAGTTTGTTACTTTACACAGCTGCAATAGGATAGCTCACAAGCAGTGTGACAGATGCATCCAGTGACTCTGTTATTGCAGCTCTATGCAGCTGTGACTTCTGTTATTGAGGTGCTTAGCAGACAATTTAGTTACACTGGAAATGAATTTGTATCATATTTTACAGTTATTTGCTTTGAGTCAGTGACTCAGTTGTTTTTATCATATCTAAATGTAAGCTTTTTATATCAGAGAGGTTTAGGGGGGGGGGGGGGGGGGGGGAGTGATCATTCAAAATATGAATTTGAAGCTTTTTTTTTTTTTTAAAGAAAAAGACAAAATTGTTGCATGTAAATGAAGTCATCCTGAGCACTGTAAAATGTTTGTTGTTTGATACCAGGAAGTGGAGAATGTGCATGAATCCATGCAAATCTTGATTAAAACAGATTCCAACCACAATGAATTTAGTTTGTTTTTTTTCCGCCAGATTCTGTGAAATCTGTTGCACTGTTCATTTTCCAGCTGGATTTTTGTAGCTTTCTCAGAATTCAGATCAACGTAAAGTTTTTCAAAAGCTGTTATTTCTCTTCTATAAATGACACATTTAGCAAGTTTGAAAAAATTGTCCTCAATATTTCACCTCGACATCTTTAAAATGCTCTAACTGGTAAGGACTGTGCTTCAAGTGCAGCATTTACAGCCACCACCAAAAGTAGTAACTATACTTTAATAGACATGCTTCATTTAATAAAGCTTTAAGTCACATTTGAACGATTTTTTGATATAATGGTGCCCTCTGCTGGATGATCTGCACACTCTTACCGTTTCCACACAGTTGTTTCTAAACGTTTTTGACATTATTTTCATTGTTTTTCGGCTTGTTTTGTTTTGGGAACCATAAAATGAAATTGTTCGAGCTCCTTGTCTGGTCTTACCAACAACTCTACAAGTAAAACTAAACATACAGTTAGTAATGATCCAGTAGATATGTTAAAAAACTACACAACACAGTTATTTCAATGTTCCACGAAAGAATGTGTAAATCTACACAGAGTATAGTAATCCTGTTCAGCTGGATATGTGGAGGTAAGGGATGAATGTGTTGTGTAGTCTCAATAATATTAAAGCAATAGTGTGATCACAATACTGATAACTGGGAGGCTTAAAAACGAGCTATTACAGTCTCAGAAATATTGTAATATCGATAATAATACTAAAATAAATCAGTACGAATATTTTTGTCAATATGTGGCGAGTAAGACAGTCAAGGCCTTTGAACCAGTTCAAGGCTCCGAAATCAACAGATTCTGTGAGAGAGAGGAAGCATTTTTTCAGGGGTATAAAAGTCCAAAGAAAGCCGTAACCTTTTCCGTGCCAGAGTATTGTTTAAACTTAAAAGTCAGTCAGAAGTCACCAAACACTCAGGACTCTTCAGAAGATCGTGAAGTAGACTTATAACACTACGAATGGCTGGTGTGAAGCTGATATCCAGGTCCAGATTTAGTATCAGTCCGCGCAACGCAAAAACCTCTTTTGGCTCACAAAGCTGCTTTCGTGGTTACCCGAAGAGGTGCAATGTTAGTTTTATGATGAATTTACCCGTGTGAGTGGAAATTTCTTTGGGTGATGTACAGTGCGCTAATTCATGTGATTCATATACAAAGATGTAAACATTTAATTTCAGCAATTCCCAGCTAAACGCAGCGCAAAGCAGCGGCGTACACACACAAGAGTGTAAGAAGTTTTATAAAAGATTCTCTCTGAAAACAGTGTGACAGTTCAGATAAATCAGAGGATGCTGCAGGAGAATCAACACGGTTTTCTATAAGGATGAGCTCGTCTGTTAGAAATGGTTGGGACTGACGCCAAATCACCAACTTAAGTTGCGCGTGTAGCAATGTACCTGCGCGAATGGATCTTGTTTTTATTATTATTATTATTATTATTATTATTATTATTATTATTATTATTATTATTATTATAGCTTTTTCGATCTTTATTATTTATTTTATTTTATTTTAAATTACTACAATCTAAACAGACAGGACCGGTGGACAAGGAAGAGAAAGACGAGAGAAGTTGGGAAGAGGCTCCACAAAGGAGATGGAAAGAAAATAGATGGAACAGAGAGAAAAGACACTAAAATTAACTGGATCACCTGCCAGGGGAAAAACATGCAAGAAGAGAACAACAAAGCAGGGAAACTACAGCAACAACCAACATAACCGTACATTACAGTGAATGCAAGACCGACAAGTTCAGCTCAGTTTTGCTGTTCCATAACTGATCAGAATTATTCCTGAAGAGCAGAAACAGAGAGACAGAGCGGGAGCGCAACCTTTCGATCATTATTATTTCGATCCCTCTCTCATATTCAAAACATCAATGAAAGAATATCTGATTGGGACCTGATTGAAAAGCTGAGTAAAATGAGAAATGTATAAACAATTTGTTTCATTGTGCATATGGATGAAATATAATGTAGATAAATGGGATAAAGGTTGAACTGAATGTTAACATTCATCAGATCACAGCTCAGGTTGTGTCAAACCAGCAAGTAAAAACATTTTTGAGACACTAGAGGATGTTACCCTTCAGAGGTCCTAAATGTACTAAATGTAATTGATAAATATAAGTTATTAGCCAGTAAATTACTTGGCAATGTTCATGTAATACAAATATATGTATTATATTTTTCCTGGAGGGCAGTCATTTTTAAAAACAAGATGGCAGCTGCAGTGTAAGTCAGATAAAAGATCAGAGAAGACTTAAACAGTATTTAAATATTCAGGATTTTTCAACATTTAGAAAAATTGTGTTTGAAACTCAAACTAATCTGCTGCACACTTTCTCTAACTCTGCTGCCACAAGGACAGATACAGGAAGTCGCTCAAACCACATGAAACTAATCTTTATAGTATTTGTTTTATTTTACTCCAGGAGCAAAAGATGTTTTCCAAAAATGGGACAAACTGTTGTTTAATTTTATGGTTGGTGTGGTCCTGAGAGTCGTTGAGCTTGTCTTTGTTTTTTAGGGTCACAGGTTTCAAGCTGGTATCAAGGTGTGAATCATAAATGAGCCCCGCCTGGTCTCCAACAACCCTGCCCCATAAAAGACTTTTTCTTTTGTTTCGGCCCAAATCATGTCTGTGGATCTTTTCTTTGTTAGTAACACTAAACATGTTAAAAGCTGAATTAAGGCTACACAGGGTTTATTTCCTCGCCCGATGAGTTAAATTCTTTGCTAAAAAAGTTAAAAAGCTTAAATTTTCATGTTCTATTGCTGTGACACAGGTGAGTGGGTCAAACATGAAACAGGAAGTTGACCCAGAAAAGCACAGGCTGAGGAAAATGACTTAAGTGTCTTTATTGTAAGATCATAAACTTGTTATAACTAGTTTGTTGAATAAACCACTGATGGAAACAGGAACATGATGAAATCAATAAAAATGCTAATTTTTGTGTTTTTGAATGTTGGTTGTCATTTATTTTATTCACACAAATGCAGTTTGGATAAGTGCTGATGGTCCTTTGTTAATTAAAACCAAACAATCACCATTCCAAGATTAATCAATACCACGGAAACAGATAACAGACAATAGCTGAAACTATCTTTAATCAACAGTCAACTATCAGCTTCAATTGAACTGACTCAACCAATGAGGGCATCAAATTTGGATTATATGGTTTCAGCTAGGACTAAACCAAAAGTTGTATTTTTCATTAATTGGATGAGAAAATAAAACCTGTAAAGTTTAAAACTTTAATTTTATTTAATCAATGTTGAACTCTGAGATTAATCCAGTAAATTTTTATTTTAATTGTTACTGAAATGTTGAATTCACCACTGATGATAATCTTTTTCATCTATATGGATCCATTTCCACAACTTTTTGATCACCACTTCAGAACAACTACCTGGATACACAGGATCAAGACTGAACTCTGACATTAATCCAGTGAATTTTAACAACAGTCATGCTAAAGGACCACTTAATTGACTAAATCATGGTTAGTTTGTTACAATATGTGTAACATAACTGTCGTCCGACATGCAGCAGATTTGTTGGAGAAGCTCAGAAGAATCAAACTCAACATCTGGTGCATCTCGGACACCAAGGAATTTGGTGCTTTTGACGACATGTTGACGACGGCTGTTAATCAAGGTGTGGATTAAGCGTGCTAAACGAGGTCCTCCCAGTCTGATCAAACTCATTATCTTGGTGCAATTCAGAAACAATACGCTCAGGCAAAAACTGGGTCAACCCCCCTCTGACACCTTAATGTGGGCTTAATGATGATATGATGCCCACGTCTCCCAAAGAATTCACACCTGTATTCATGTAAACTCAGCCACACCCACCTTGATTCAGACCCTAAAACCTGTGAGCCTAACGTTGAATACAGGGACAGTCAACGACTCTTAGGACCGCCTTGAATCCCAGTGGAGGTTAAATACCCGGCTCTCTCCACTACTATTTACAGAAGTTCCAGTTCCTCTGCAGGCTGATTTAGCTGAACTCAAGAAGATTTTTGAAGCTCTCAGCACAAGATTAGGTGAATACTGGGCCAACCATCACAGGACTATGAACTCTCCTCACTGGACTCCTCACTGCTCTCCTCGGTGGACTCCTGGGGGACTGGAACCCTCCATGAACTCATATCTGAATCCAAACCTCCACCAAGACATGGGCGTGTACACACAGGAGCTGGCTGTGACCGTTCCTAAACCTGTGCACGTAAGGAAGGGGATTTTTTCTGAGCTGCACAGTAAAGTTTCAGAAGCTGGCATCCCTGTCACTGCAACACATTTTGACCAGCAGCAGGAAATGCTCTGGATGGGAAACTACACGGTAAGAGCCAAAATGATGCTTCAGCAGAGTTTGTTTCTTCTACATTCACCTTAAACGTTGCACTCTGTAATAATATTTGTGCTCTTCTCTTAGGGTCATGTAAAATCCTTCCTTGGACCTACGATGGCACACTACTCTTCTTTCCAAGTGCACGCAACTGATGCCATCAGACACATACAGAGTTTGGAAACAGGCGTGCTGTTCCTTTCTGAGTGCAACCTCAGATGTTACACTCGTGGAGGCCTCGTCATGTTTGATTATCGGTAAGTGTTACATTGACTGTTGATGATCTGAAGCTGTGAAATTATTCCTTATGTTATTGAATTAATGGCCATTTTTGGTGCTTTGCAGGATGGAGAAAGGAGCTGATATGCACAGTCTCCTCATGACTGATAACATGCTGCTCATGGGGGGATTACAAAACTATGTGGTTGAAATTGACATGAACACACTTCAAGAAACTCAAAAAGTAAGACACCAGGCTTATGTTTATCAAAATCCACAACTATCTATGCTTACACCACTGGCACATCATACAACTGACTTCACAGCGAGTGTCTGACTGTCTGCTGTCTTGATTGTCCTTCCAGTTCACAGTGGAGGCACCTGGAGTGACACTAATGCGTCAGACCAATCATTTCTTCGTCTTTGGGCACCCTTCTGGCAAAGTAAGTATCCCCTGATTGGATCAGTTTGATGAGGTTTGGTTTATATCTCTCTAACACTGACCCTCTGCTGATAACAGGTGACCCTTCGAGACTTGCGCACATTTAGGACACAAAAGTTTGACGCATTTCCTGGCGGCCTGTCAGACTTTGATGTTCATGGAAACCTTTTGGCTGTGAGTGGGTTCTCCAGCCGAGGGCTGAATGAACGTTTCCTGATGGTGTATGACCTCCGCATGATGCGAGCTGCAACCCCCCTTTGGGTGCATGTGGATCCATTCTTTGTGCGCTTCCTTCCTACCTACACGTCACGGCTCGCAATCATCTCACAGACAGGTATGAAGCTGGCTTCAGGATTCTTTAGTCCAGTTTTCTGTAGCATAGTCTTACTATGTTTGGCCAATAAATGTGACACACAATTTCTTTGTGTGATTTGTGGCTTTGCTATAACTGCCTGCATTCTGTGTCTTTTTCCAGGTGAGTGTCAGTTCTGTGAGCCCACTGGCCTCGCCAACATGGCGGATATTTTCCACGTCAACACAAACGGCCACTGTCTCACAAGTTTTGAGGTCTCATCCAGCAAACAAGCCTTAGCCTTTGGAGATTCGGGGGGATGTGTGCGTCTCTGGTCCGATACTCGGGACGTTATGTTTAACGTCTACTCCAGAGAGCCCTGCGTTGTGGATGCACAGCCTCAGCTGGCCTGGAATCATAACCTGCAGCCCTGCTCTCCCATCCCCACTGCCCAGGCTACACCCAGCTCAAGGTAACACAATCACTAACGAGACTGAAGAGTTTGCATTAGAGCGTTCATACATATTGTTTTCAGATTCAATAAAAGTTTGTAAGATAATGTCGAGTCTTCCCCAGTTGATATAAATGGTTAGAGTCTCACGTAGTTCCCATTAAAGGTTTCCATCTAAAACATGTTTCTTTTCAACAGGTGGGTTCCTGGGATGGACCCAGAAATCCCACAAACTATTGAAACTGTTGGCTTCAACAGTTATGTGGAAAATCCTTCTGCCTGCCCCTGTAACCAGGTATGTAAAAAAAAACTTGTTTCTCTTTTAAACTATCATTTTTACAATATTGTAATAAATTTACAAAAAAAGTTAAACCCATCTCCACGTGGTGTATTTTAAGTTTTTTTTCCTGTTTGTTGTTTGCAGGTCCCTGCAAATAAAGAAGGGTCACCTGGTTATTACAACCACATCCCTGAATCTCCAACAGAGAGTGATGAAGAGCCGCTCCTTCACATTGTTCCCGAAAAGTACAGAAAGGTTGGACTTGCTACGTTTCACCCTGGTGTTCATAGAGATACAGTTAATTTTAAGATGTAACAATTTCTAGAGTGTTGGTACAAGCTTTGATTTCCCAAACATGTGACGAAGATGTGTTTGTTGTGCTTCAGGTGACAATTAAATACTCTAAACGTGGACGGGAAGATTTTGACTTCAAACATTACAACAGGACGTTGTTTGCTGGCCTGGAGCCGCAGATTCCCAACGCCTACTGTAACTGCATGATCCAGGTAAGAAGCTGAAGATTCACAATGTGTACATTTAATTTTTAATATGAGACAATTTGTCAAATGTTCCATGGGTCTTTTATGTTTGCATCTTAGGTGTTATACTTCCTGGAGCCAGTTCGCTGCCTTGTTCAGAATCATTTGTGCCACAAGGAGTTTTGTTTGGCTTGTGAACTCGGCTTCCTCTTCCACATGTTGGATTTGTCACAAGGAGATCCATGTCAGGTAAGTTTCTTTCTTTCTTTTTTTTCAATCTGTTGGGGATTACAAGGCTCTTACTTTGAAATCTCATTTTGTTGTGACTGCCCAAAGTAACCTCTAATGTCTTCTTCCTTAAGGCCAGCAACTTCCTCAGAGCACTTCGAAACGTCCCTGAAGCCAAAGAGATGGGCCTGATCCTCTCAAACTATGAGGAGACGACAGGAACAGTCAAGCTAGGTCGCTTAATCCAGAGATGGAATCACTTCATCCTCTACCAGCTCTTCCAGGAGACACAGGAGCAGGAGGATCCACGGGCCTACAGGACGACCAGGAGCAGGTAAAACACATCGTTGTTGACCTGCATTCTTACTGGACACTGTCCCAGTCTTATCATTATGTTTGTTTATAAATGCAGAGTTTTCCTTCTGGTTTCTGAAACTGATTTGTGTTTGTGTTGCAGTTCTCTGGGCTCCCCTGGCGACTCTGTCATTAGAGAGCTGTTTTGTTCTGAAGTTGAGAACCGCAGCCCGTGTCTCTGTGGCATAGAAACAGTCTACTCCTCCCTCATGTTGCTGTTCAACATGCATTACCCTGACTCTCAAGGTGAGTCTGAGAGCACTGAGAGCATGGATATCTGTGACTGTGAATTACTCTGTCTTTGAAACTTGAACTATTAATGATTATATAATGGTTTGAATGAATTTAGTTTTTGAATGAGCAGAGGGAAATATCTGCTTGATTTGATGTATACACTGATATTCATTGTACTTTGACACTTCAGGAGAAAGAATAAAGGAGCACGACTTTGCTGAGATCCTGAAGAAAAGCATCTGCCTGCAGCAGAGATCTCACACATGGTGTGGAAACTGTGACAAGTATCAGCCCACAGTGAGTTACAGCTTTCATTCACTCATAATGACAATTCATTTATGGTTGATTGTTACCTGTTGTGCAGGGTAATCATTTCTTTGTGTTACACTGTAGGTGCAGACACGCAACATTCGATGTCTCCCAGATGTTTTGGTGATAAACTGTGAGGTGAACAGCAGCAAAGAGGCCGAATTCTGGAAGGTTCAGGCCGAGGTAAGCCACTGATTCACCGTGTTTAAATACAGTTAAAAGAAACAAAGAAACTGATTTATCTGTTCATTATTTACATGATTGCCCATGTTTCTGTTTTTATAGTACACCTTCAACAAATCCATGCAGAAGACAGATCAGGATCAGCGTCACGTGTGGATCCCCGCCACTCTCAAGATGTCCCTCAGCAAAAGTCAGAGACTGGAGATCAGCAGCTGGCCTGAGGGCGAGGAGGTGAGGACTTTAGATTTTCAGCTGATCTTTGCACTTGAAGAAATAATTGAGTAACTTTTCATCACCAAGTTAAAATTTCACTTCAAGATTAAAACCATATTTCCAGGAGCAATATTTTTAAAACATTATTACACTAATCTGTAGATATTGAACTATAGGTTGGTTTTAGTGTTTTTGTTTCTGTAACACATGAATTTCTCAACTGTTGTGAAATGAAAAAGTTTATCTTACAATTATTTGCACTTTCTGTTACTAGTTAAGTGCTGCTGAACAGGCGGAGGGAGCTTCTCTGTATGACTTGGTGGCCACGGTGCCGCACATCCTGGACACTGGCGCGGGTGGTAATCTGGTCGCACACATCAAAGTGGGTGAGACCTACCATCAAAGAAAAGAGGTGAGCGACGCTTAGATAAGAAAATTTGACATCTGCTGACTACAAAAAGTTTCATTTTTAACATTCAAAATGATTTTATTATTTCAGGGAGTCTCTCGCCAGCAGTGGTACCTCTTCAATGACTTCCTCATTGAGCCGATTGAGCAGGTAAGGATCCTAGATAAGATTCCTGCTTGTTTATTCATGCTAACTTTAATGTGTGCAGTCATTTAAAAATGTTTCTCCTTTTGTTTTCAGACTGAGGCTGCACAGTTTGATGTGAGCTGGAAAGTGCCAGCCATCCTGTGTTACGCCAAGAGAAACTACCACACCAAATACGACCTCCGCAGTGAGTGTCAGCACAATCAGTCTGAAGTCAAATCCGACTTATATCGGACTCAGAAGCAGAGCAAGACAGACGCCACTTTCATCCCACTCACAGTCAGTGAGATGCCGCAGGCTGGTGACCTGGTGGGGCTGGACGCTGAGTTTGTAAAGCTCAGTGAGGTAAGTCTGGCTATGATACCATCATTAATTATAATATAGGATCAAAAACAATTTTAAATATTCCTAATACATATTTTCAGTAGTTCAGCTAATCTGACTCAAGTATTTAAAACAAAATTGACCCCTGAATGTGTGCGTTTGCAGGAGGAAGCAGTGCTGCATAGCGACGGCACCAAATCGACCATCACGCCCAGTCAGATGTCTGTGGCCAGGATCACCTGTGTAAGGGGTCAGGGACCCAACGAGGGGGTCCCCTTCATCGATGACTACATCTCCACTCAGGAGCAGGTGAGAAGCTGCAGAGAGAAAAGACCACGATGACCTAAAAGAATGAATATATAATGTTTCAAGGATCCACCCGCTAACTTGTCAATTTGTTCTTCCAGGTGGTCGACTATTTGACAAAATACTCTGGAATCAAACCTGGAGACCTGGATGCCACAGTATCCTCTAAGCACGTGACCACGCTGAAGTCGACCTACCTGAAGCTACGCTTCCTCATCAATGCAGGAGTTCGCTTCGTCGGCCACGGCCTGCAGAATGACTTTCGTGTCATTAATTTAGTGGTACGTTATTTCATCTGTTATATATTTCAAATTAGTTCATATAGTTTAGAGATGTTTTTTTATAGATGTGCTTTGATTTTAATGTTTTTTATTTTCTGTTTCTTAAGGTTCCCAAAGATCAAGTTATCGACACCGTCGACCTCTTCCGATTGCCCTACAAGAGGATGATTTCTCTGAAATTCCTTGCTTGGTATTTTCTTGGTAAGTTAGTAGAAACAAAAAAAACAAAATCAAATCCAAATAATCCAAATATGAGTCTTTAATCGAATTAAATCACATTATTACAGTGAGAGGGATTAGGATCCAAATATGTAAACTGAATAATCCGCTCATGTTACCGAAGTCAGTATAGTTCATGATGTTTTAGTTGTCATCAAACCCATCTTGGAATTAAATCTGAACAACAAAGTATTTAGAGGCTTTTTTGAGTTCATGCACTAAAGAGTACGTGTCAATTCCTCATATCCACACTGTAATCTGAAGCTGAACACTTTCATTTTAATCATTCCTGACCTTTTTTTCATGTCCACAGGCCTCATCATCCAGGGAGAAACCCACGACAGCACGGAGGACTCATGCACGGCCCTGAAGCTTTACAGGAAGTACCTGGAGCTGTATCAGGAAGGAGGGAATCATTACGTGACGAAAGTGCTCTACGAAGTCTACGACAAAGGCTTCCAGTTGAACTGGAAAGTCCCAGATTCGGACATGAGATAGTCCGTCTGAGTGGACTGAATGCACTCTCCTTCCATCCACGGGTGCTGCTGTGCTTCCCTCTGTGATGGGACTGTGAGCAACACCATGACCTGAAGATGCTCGGGCTGCTTATTTTGTATCATATTTTATAGTTATTTGCTTTGAGTCAGTGACTCAGTTGTTTTTATCATATCTAAATGTAAGCTTTTTATATCAGAGAGGTTTACAGGGGGGGAAAGTGATCATTCAAAATATGAATTTGAAGCATTTTTGTTTAAAAAAAAAAAAAAAAGTCAAAATTGTTGCATGTAGATGAAGTCATCCTGAGCACTGTAAAATGTTTGTTGTTTGATACCAGGAAGTGGAGAATGTGCACGAATCCATGAAAATCTTGATTAAAATAGATTGAAACTATAATCCATGGATGTTCAGAGAATCATTTAAATTTAACAATTAATTTAGTTTGTTCTTTTCACCATCCACCTTTGAATCTGTTGCAATGCGTATACCATTTCTGGCATTATGCTATCGTTGCTACTGCATGTCTCATTCACTACTACAATATTTTTATTTCACTTACATTTGCGTGGAAACCTTTGACTTGTTTAAAAAAAATAATCTTTAGTATATCACACAGGAAATCTGAATAATTTGGAACCAGCCATGTGGTCTCGCAACACAATCTTCATACCTTTAACCCCAATTTTTGTAGATAAGGAAATACCTTTACTGCAGACAAAGTGTTGATGAAATTGAAGGAGAAAAACCTGCACTGCTAAGGCAAGAGGAGAAAGTGAATAACATTGAAGGAAGCCAGAAGACGTGCAGCTTTTTAAAACTCTCTTTAAGTTACCCTCTCACTAATTCGGCATAAGTGCCCTTCAGATATCAGCTCAGGATACTCGGGTCACGGCTCTCAGTTATCACACAATGACTCTCAAACCTTCCCAAATCATGTCTATTTATTCTGAATGTAACGGTTCCCTCTACCGGATGTTTCTGGTACTGCATGGAGATGTCATTTATCTGTTTGCCATCCGTACTGTCCATATTTACCAACAAAGGAGTAGGGAACATTATTCTTCAACTTTTGTCACTCTTGTAGATTTAATGGTACATATTTAAGGGATTAACAGCTTGTAGCATGTGAAGGGTGTTAGATGTACACCATGATATCCTTGGGTATGGTTTTTTCTTTTTCTTATGAAGTCATGAAATCTAAGCCACAAGGTCCTGGTCTGGTTAGACAGAGTAATGGAAAACTCTATAATGCAACTCTATAAATTAAAAAAAAAAAACAAAAAACAAAAAACAAAGCATACACACTCAGTATTGCAAACTGTTTATTTGTAGTAAATGGAAAGTGTGCCATTCAGTGAGAGAGGGAGAAAGAGGGCTGGGTAGTTGGGGACGGTTGATGTCTTTGGTCCATACTCTGGTGGAGGGGACTTTGATAAATCAGTGGGAAAAGAGAAAAAGGCACTTGAGTTTACAGTTGTCTCAGAAAGGTTTTTGAGAAGATGGACAAAGGGTTTACTGGAAGAAATTAATGAACTTTATGTTTTAACCTCCATTAGGCCTAATATGAATATCACATACAAAATGCCCTATGTGAGCACAAATTATATACCTACATATATGTATATACAGTAAGGAAACAAATAAAGGATTGAAAAAAAAAAAAAAGAATGTGAATTGTTTGATTTATCCCAGTGGGAATTCTTTACAGGCAGAGGAAAAGAAGGGAAAAAAAACAGGCAGAAAAGTTGCACAGGACGATAGTTTCTTTGGCGATAACTTAATATCCCTACAGTTAGGAATGTAAAACAAAGGGTGGTTGAAGGAAGGCAAACAACTTTGCAGATGAGATAATTAATGAATTGTTTAGCATTTGTCCTGCAGCTTTAAATCACTTCATACCGCAGCCCGTCGATGAGCTGGCTCAGATTTTGGTACAACTTCAGTCTATACAGATCTTTGTGATGATATAACCCCCCTACCAGCTGTGCATGCACTTAAAAGGAAACATTTTGGGAAATGCGCTCGCCGTCTTATGGAGTGTCCAGCAAGTTTGGATGAGAAGAGCAATTGCCTATCTGAACAGGGTTAGCTTTGCTTAGCATAGGCCAGTCTGGCTTTATCCAGCTGTAACACAATGCACCTAATCAGCACATCCGACGCCCATAAATCACATTAAATGTTTTGAAGATTTTTTTTTTTTTAAATTTACATGTGACTATTTTGCAGGGTCAGGCTGCGTGCCAGAGAACCATATTCAAAAGGGGTGAATTTGTTCCCGAATTAAAGATTTACAACATTTGTAAAAAACAATAACTTTAGATTCATAACTTTACTGCATTTAACGATTCTAGTTTGTTACTTTACACAGCTGCAATAGGATAGCTCACAAGCAGTGTGACAGATGCATCCAGTGACTCTGTTACTGCAGCTCTATGCAGCTGTGACTTCTGTTATTGAGGTGCTTAGCAGACAATTTAGTTACATTGGAAATGAAAAGTTTTTTACTGTAGTCTAGGATGGATACAAGTAAAAATAAAACAAACCCCCCCCCCCCCAAAACAATAAAACCCAAACCACAACAAAAGAAAAAAGACACAAAAAAACCCCAAAAACAAACCACAACACCTGAGAGCTGCTTTTAAACAGACGGGTGGTTCATTACTGCCCTCCTGAGACCAGAAAACTGGAAACACTCATTGCAACTACTGCTGCTGCACAGGGCCACAGTTGCAGTGGTTGTTTATTTTTCCACCCAGTGGTCCCAAGGAGCAAGAATGGAAATATCATTGAAAAGACACAGAAGCAACCTTAATGCTGTAATAAAAGTAAAAAAAAAAGAAAAAAAAGAAGCACCTGGCATGAAAAGCAAAAACTGCTAGTTTTTTCTCTTTCTGAAGCAGCTGTCTTAAAAGAAAAAAAATGTTAGGAGGGAAAACAAAACAACAACAAAAAAACCCCACAATCTGGGCCCGTTTAATGTGAAAGGAATCTACCCAATTCCTGGCTTGATGCCAGACCAAGCTAACTCATTGTTCCAGATAGTTTTGTCTTACTGTAACAAGCTAAAAGCTCATTTCCCATAACGCTAAATCATCCTTTCAAGACAAGCTAGAAAACATTTACCAAAGTTCAGAAACCAGTTTGCATTCTTTTCTACACAAATACTCACTAATTTAACTACGTAAAGAGTGTTAATCTCAATGGGGCAGGAAAAAAAAGCTCCATATGCCCAGAAACTCTTAAGAACCAAAAACCCCCCTTTAAAAAAAAAAAAAAAATAAAAAATCTGCTCAAAGGAAGACAATATGTTATGAAGAAGATGCAGCAATAATGTAACAACCGATTTTCCACTACAGCCTTTCATATGTACATTAACTACAGGATTATAAGAGGAGGAATCACCAGGGGGTCCATGTCCCAAACTAAGAGCCCACTGTGAGAGAACGACTTCGAAACGGGTAGTGTCGAAGGATGAGCGACGAGGTACTCGCCAGCCTTTTGTTCACAAACTGGACACTACGATGAGATTGAGCCCCAACAGCAGCAGCTACTTGGCAGGAAAAAAAAAAAAAAAAAAAGATCTAAGAAATCAATACAACCCTCTAATGCATTCATCAGTTTACTCAATTTTACTTCCATAGATGCACAGAGTGGACATAAAAAGAAGAGCCAACTGACGCTAGATATCGACATATCAGCCAATACCCCCCCCACACACACACACACAAAATATGGGATCTACTGAAATTGAAAATACAGGGGTCATTATTAAGTTTCCAGTAATGTATTTCACAAACTAGGTCGTAACTTAATGTGGAGACACTTCTCGACTCCACACCTCCATCTTCTCAGTGGTGCAGCAGGCACTGCTGAGAGTTTTGTAAACAATGGAGTCACACTGCTGGACAAACTTTTAATTCTAGTACCCCAAGCATCTTTTTTCTGCATTATGTTGTTTATAAAAAAAAAAAAAAAAAAAAAAGTTTCTGTATCACACAGCATACATGCCAATATCCATAAATCAGTGAATGGCTGATATCTATATCAGTCAGGCAGGAGAAGGGGAAGAATAGATCCTACACTTTGTTTTTGCACATATTCATAAATCACATATCTGCTCTATGAGTACCGTCTGTTTACAAAGCCATCATGATGCAGACATCCATGTTTCTAGAAAGGCAAATGTGAAGTCTGTGACTAAAGGCAAGCACGACATTAATATGCCATTCGTGTGCATATAACAAGAAAAACACAAAGAACAAACGGCCTGTGAATAAATGTTCAGAACTATGAAAAAGCATGTGCACCACAAAGGACTTTGCCTTTGTTGAGAGTTTTTACATATTTAACATTATTCTACAAAAGGTAATGAGCCCTCTTTGTTATAAAACAATGGACAGCTAGCTAAGAAAAAACAAAAAACAGCACACATGATAACTCCGGCGGCCAGTGGGAGGGCGATACATCACTGCCTTAGGCAATATTAAAAAGGAGTAGTTTGACATTTGACACTGGGATAGGCACTTATCACCTCCATGCAGTCAGATGAGGAGGTAGATAACACACTTGTGCTTACATTAAATAAGGAACTACAAGCAGCAGCCAATCAGTTCAGCATTAAAGCCAGAAATGAGTAACAGCTAGCCTCAAACTTAACCCCCCAGAAAAATCCCAGTTTTGTGCAAAACCCCAGAAAAGATTGTGTGAATTAGTGAATTTAGAGGTGCAGTTTGCCACATTAAGACAGCCAACGCAGTTACTCTCCTTCTGCAGCCTTCACACCAAGCTAATCTAATCAGCTGCCAGATTCATATTTAGTGTACACGTGTGTTAATCTACTTATGCAACTCAGAGCAAAGAGTGAGGGAAAGCGCACTGACAAATGTTAAACTACTCCTTTCAAAAGGGTAACCATCTGTGTCCACAGTGTTACTCTTAATACAGCCAAGTCCTAGCGTTAACAAGTTCCCTACAGTTTGTAGCAGCCGTACAAAAAGCTCTGGATTACAGTTTGATATGTCTCTTTTTTCTTTACCTTGCAATGATTAATGACAGTTTGTAGTGTTGATTGCATGTCTACTCTTCAGAAGTCCCAGCTAATGCTAGAACTGCTTTTACACTTTCACAACGCTTTCCGTGGTGAAGGCATTGAAATGGTTCTGGGAGACAAGCAGAATAATAAGATCTGAGGTTCGAATCAGAGAGCTGACAAAGCCACAGTAAAAATAGAAAAAGTACTAAGAGTTCAACTTCAATAGTGCACAAATTGTTGCAGGTAATCATGTCAGTCTCTGGCAGTCTGCTTTAACTGCTAAAACTAATATCAGAGACTGACAATAGCATGACAGTAAGATCTCTCAAAAGGGGCCTAAAGATAGAAACTGTTAACCGTCATCAGGAGCGAGAAAAGAAAGAGGAAGAGCGATTATAGAACAGTGAGCGCTTTTCAAGTTTGAAGGATGAATTGATTGATGTGGCGAGGCGGCACTACAGCTCAACTGACAGAAATATGTAAACTTGTATTCTATTCTTCATTAAAAGGAGTTAGTAGGTGGGGAGGAGGTGAAGGGTTGGGGAAGGGTATGTGGAGAGAAGGAGGAGTTCAAGGGTTAGTTGATGGGTTTGATTGAGCTTGTGATTTTTTGTTTTTTTTTTTAAATGTCAAGGACCATGTGTTCGTGGAACCCTTTGGGGAAGCCCATTGTGAGAGGGTCGGTCTTGGTTGTGAGAGGATGTGGAGGAATGCGAGGGACCTCTTGAGTTGTTAGAGTGCTGTGATGTAGGCCCAGAGGAGGCACCATCATTCTGATGGCGGTGGTTTGCACGACCAGCATTGTAGGAACCACCGTTATACCGCTGACCACCTGTGTGATAACCTTGTCCGTGGAAGGTACGCCTGTTTCCTTGGAAAATCTGAGGGGGAGAGTTTAAAGTTTGTCAGTGAAGTAAACCAGCATTTGGTCTAATGTCTGACAAACTACAGCTTTCCAGCTGACCTGTTTGGCTGGTGGAGGACGGGTTTCACTTGGGTGGTTGCTCTGGATCTGGGTAGGAGCAGGCGTCTCCGGCAGGGTGGGGCTGGCGACAGAAGATGATGTGGAGCTACAGCGGGATCGGTTTGAGTAGCCTGTACGTGGGTGGTAAACTGTGAGAAAATCGACATAGTGAGTCAACACTCAGCGGAAACCTCTGGGGCTCAAAGATGAAGCAAATGCAGAAGTGCCAAAATCTACATTTCCTCTAATGGTTACTTAAAACTAAGTCAATGGCAGCATCAAAAAACACATTTACACCCTGTTATAGAAACTATTTGGGATCTATTAATAGTTTTCCTTTTGAAAAGATATTTAAAGTGACTCATTTTTTTCTAACTGTTGAGACTTACATTTACAGGTGTGTCTTAAAACAGGAAATTGCAGCTAATAGGCCTCACCTATGCCAGTGACAGTCACTGAACTGGACCACTCCACTGTGTTTGTTTTTTGGAGTACTTTAATGCCTTATCTAATTATTAATATGGCTTGCTGTGAGGTTTATAAAAAAAAAAAAAAAAAAAAACCCTCCCACAAGTTTATGCCTTAATTTTGGTGAGTGAAATTCTAGTATTTATATTTCTGTAACACTAATGAACATCGAACATCATGAATGATCTGTCCCAGTGCATTGCACTTGTACAGTTTATGAATACAACTTGTTAACAAAGCTTTTACAAGCCTTAGTCATCAGTCACAGAGGCATGAATGGTCAGTGACCCCAAGTGACCACTGCTTACTAGGGAAAGAAAAGTGCATTCTTAACAAATTAGAGAGTGGTTACCAATTGGTGAAAACAGTTGCAAAGAGGAGGCTTCACCAGAAATCTGGTTACTATGATTTCGGTTGCTAGTAGATTGCCATGATGGATTTCCAGCTTGTCTGCAAACGCTGTAAACTTTTCACTGAGCTGTAGTAAAACTTGGAAAAAGTGCAATGTGATTAAAGAAACAGCAGCATTCACCTTCAAAGTAAAAGTTTTGCCTTATCTCCAAACTAGACGTTTCATAAGGAGAAACCTTTGCTTTTCTCTGGGGAGAACATTCAGCTGTTGCACTTCTTAAAGTTTCACTACCACTTGGTGAGTAGTTGTAGAGCATTTTACAGACGTTATACAAATTACAAAAAACTGCAATTTGCACAGTGAAACTGCAACAAACTGCTAGCAACCAAAGTGGTCACGAGGTGGTTTCAGTGCAGCACCTCTTTCTGACTAATTTCACCCACCAACAGCAACCACTTGCCAGCAAGTTAGGCAATACGTTTCCTAGTTACCAGAGGTTGTCAGGTGGTCACCATCTGGTCTTGCACAGGCCTGTGTGACTGGGCTCTAAGGTGACAACTTAACACTGTACCAATGGTCTAAATATGGCAAATTCTGACAGCACAAAACACGGCAGTAGCAAAAACACCAAGTTGAGTCTTCAAAAGGTGAAATCCAAAACCTGTACGTGAAGTCATGGTGTCTACGTCCCTCTGTTAAATATAGGCTATGGTCAAAAATGGTAAACCAAGCAACCTTTCTCACCAAGCAGAAAAAAAGTGTGCTAATTGCATAAAATAAAGTGTTAAAAACTTGTTTTAGACAGATCTACATTAGAGGCATTCTCAGAACCTTAAATAGCATGAAATCACAATTTTTGGGTTAAGATTTTAGAGTCAGATAAGACTGCTTAAAGAGTGCTCTGATTAGCACAGTCACGGTCAAAATACAAATAAACCAAATGTCTGACATGATGGGACAGCAGCTTCTGCAGACCAGTCCGAGTATGCAGAGACCAAGAAAGAAAAAAAGAACACGAACAAACCTCTTTCTCCCTCATAACAGCCAACTTGACATCCTCCTCTTCAGAGGTTAATTAATAAACAGAGCTGCTAACAATATTATCAAAGCTTCCTTATTGCTCCACTATAGTTTCCAACCATAAAAATAGCGCTCTGCTCATTCAGTACTGCATGCTTGCCATATCATAATAATTACTGCTTTAGTCATTTCTAGCCTGCTGGTCTTGTATTTTGTGATTTAAGGAAAGGTGTGTCCCAGTCGAGCGTGAGGCATAGCTGAACACAGGTCAGTAAGAGAAATAAATGAGATGACTTTGATACTGTACCTGATCCAAACCCTGCAATGCTCGTCTTCAGCGGTTCAAGATCAAATGTAAATCTTAGAGCTTTTCCAAGGTCCTCATCGTATTTACGCTCGCTCACAAAGTGCTGCAAATAAAAACATAAATAAATAAAAGTCAGGGAAAAAACCCACCCACGTTGTGTCTCAAAATTTGTTGTTTTCATCTCTACTTTTGTAAGCATAAGTAGGAGAATCTGCCTTGAGTTGTAGATTAATTAAAAATAAACACCAATTTCCCATTCAGTCGGTTATGAAATAAAACACCACTTTGATGCTGAAAGACAGCATCAAAGTGGAGCAGCTGTGCTGTGCAGGTACCTTGATGTCTGCACGCAGTTCAGTCAGCTGCTCCTCTGACATGGATGCCGACTTATCTGTCAGCCGCCGGAGCTCCTCGGCTCTCTTCTGCCGGGCGTCCAAGATCATCACTGAAACGTAGCAGCAAAAATATGAACAGATGTGAAAGAATTTAAGGAGGGTTTTTATTATGCAGTCAAATGTCTGCCTGTATTATGTCTTCCACACATTTAAGCAAAAGTTTAAAAACAGAGCTGCACCTAAAGTGATTCTGAGCTGTTAAACTCTAAACTTTAAATTAGGAGGAACATTTCAGTTAGTCAGTCCAAAGTTGGCTGCATTAGCGCTCACTGTGAGACACGTCCAGCAGCCAATTTGGAAATTTGGCAGACAAAATAAGTCTGAGGCCACCCACTACTTTAAAAACTGTGCCTTCTCTTAAAGACAAACTGTCCTGTGTGTTAGGAAGCAAAGACAAGACAGAATTTCCTTTCTTCAAAAAGTAAAAATACATTCAAAATCGACCCTCTTCTTTTGCTTAAGTTTAAAATAAAGAGGTCTCGTAATCTTTCAGTTTCATCTAAATACTCATCACTCCGTCAGTTTGTGAAATGCAGCCAATCAAAAGAACAGCATCTTAAAGAGGAAGGGATGGGAACTAAAACAGGTTGTTTCAGGTAATGATAACCTGAGAGACAGCACCAGGGCCCAGTATAAGACAAAAGGGATGATAATGAACAATGACTCATCCAAAGCTGCTCTACTAGAATCAAAGAACAAAATATGAAGCTCAAACTAGAATAATGGGTTGCCCTGCAGAAATATGCAATTGGTCCCCAGTTCAAAGAAAATGACAAAGATTTCAGTTGAGGGCCCATTATGATGGCTGCCAACTGTGACCTCACCACAACCCTGACTCCATTCATACTGGTGCTGAGGTATGGCAGTATTCACCTGCAATACTGTCTTTAACAATAGGCGTCACCACTCGCATCTCCACTCACTCTACATAAACGCTGGTCTAAATCTCTGAGCTTCTGCACTAATACAGCTTCTTATTTGATCAACTGTTCCCTTTATCGGTCACCACAACGGACCATCTGCGCACATCCCACCCCCAGCATTCTCTTCTGTGAGAAAAATAACATACCTCTGAAGACATGTCATCTCTTCATATCTTCACCAAACACAAAATTTCTCAGTACAGTCTCTTTTTCTATTGTTTGGCAGCTCCATATTGAACATCCTTTCCCCCCCAATATATCTATTATCCCTCCTCTGAACATGCTTAAACTATCTTAGCCTTGCTTTTTTAAATTTTCTCTCTAAACTGCTCAATCTGCCCAACCTGGTGGTCACCATCAGTGAAAATCTTACACGCTGCCACTGGTTAGTGCTATCAGCAGGTGTTCACTACCATCTTGTTAACATTCTCCTTCACTTTCTGCTATACTTCTGTCACAAATCACCTCTGACATTCTTCTCCACCTACTCCATCCAGTCCACCCTGTTCATTGCTTTGAATGACTAGTACAGGTACTTAAACTTGTCCACCTCTGCTCATTGTATCTTAACTACATCTAATAACTTTCATTTCTCTTTTCTCCAAAGCATAGGCTGAAAACACATACCCACACCTCTCCAGGCTCTCTTCCACCTCCACCTCACCAGCTTTCTTTAGATCCAAAAAGACAGTGCAAACATTGCATCTGCACTGGCCTTTCTCAGGATGAAGCCATACTGCTCCTTGTTAATTGTCACTAGCCTACTTAATCTAGCTTAAAAAATTCCTTCCCACATCTCTGTGGTATGGCTCACCAGTTTTATCCCTCTGTAGTTATTACTGTTCTGCACATCACCCTTGTTCTTGAAAATCAGTACCAGTACAGTTCCATTCCTCAGGCATGCTCTCACTCTCCAAGATTCTGTTAACCTACTTAATACTACTACTACTAATATCATCATCATCATCATCATCATCTACTAACTCCATAGCCCCTTTCTCCTAAATATCTCCATGCCTCCACAGGTATATTGCCTGATCCAGCTTTCTTTCCACTCATCATCATCTTCTTGGCTGTCCTCACTTCATTCTCATCTGAACTCCCTTACCCAACTTTCCTCCATCATTTTCTTCATTCAGAAGGTCTTCAAAGTCCTTCCATCTTCTCAACATAGTCTGCTCACTTGTTAGCACATTTCAATCTCTATCCTTAATCACTTTAACCTTTCCCAATCCTTTCTAGCTTGCTCTCGCTACTTAGTCAATTGATACAAGTCTTTTCCTCTCCTTCCTTAGTGTCCAATCACGGCTGTAAAAGCAACAATCATACACCTGTGTTTTCAACAAGCACATGACATGTCCCACTCAGACTAATCTTAAAGAGGACATTTGAAGTACCCACTGGTCCTTAGCACTACTGATACAGTCCCACAGCCAGGAAAGAGGTTTAACAAATACTTATTTTTTTCTCTATTTGAAACATATAATCTAAAATAAATATACATATATATTATCAGTTGTATCACTTTCTCCTGAAGGAAGAGATTCTTAGAGTAAAGTAACTTTTGAGAAAACCTGGCTTTTGTAACATCGGATGAGGACTAGAGTTTCTTTGCTTTTCTCTCAATTCACCACACGCCTTGCACAAAGACAGCATTGAGTCTCCCTTGACACCTGACACTATTCACTTTTTCCAGGCCTGGAACACACAACACTCTACACTGAGAGGACAGAATAAGAGAGAATGGCCTAGTTGTACAAATATGAGGCCTACATTGTACGTACACACGCACGCACGTACGCACGCTCTAGGTGTATCAGGACCTTAAGGCAACACTGCAGTTTAGAAGAAACTGGGACTTGCTGTTCCATAAGATTTCTTTTACAACCTCCAGAAGTGATTTAGGTCAGAGTCTTGGGGCCTTTGAGTCAGGTGATCATATCATGAGAAGAACACAAGCAGCTGCAGGGTGGTATGTGACAAGCATACTGGAAAATACAATACTTACTGGCATCAGCTTTCACTTTGTCCATTTCTGCCAGCAGAGTCACCTCTCTGTCCATTAAACTAGAAAAATAAAGAAAAGAGGGTAAACTTTCTAGAATCTTCTCTAAAACAAGATTGTGCATGCCGACTTTGCACTAATATTGCAGCAAAATACCAATATGGTTAAACAATAAGACCACTGGGGACAGCAGACTTCTGCCAAGGCTGAAAATTCCTCCACACCATGCACAAATTAAGCCAGAAGGATATTGGAATATTGATTAGTTTAATATTTTAAGAACATCAATAATGATTATTTTTATCACTTTAATTCAGCATACATTTATAGAGACACCAAAGGAAATGCACAATTTTGACTCCTCTCATGGTGAAGAATAGTTTCCAAAATTCCTGGATCCAGACTCCAAAAGTTGATTACTTCTAAACTGGACAAAGCTCCACCTCTGAGAAAATATCCATGTAAATCTGTTCATGACTGAGTAATCTTGCTAGACAACAAATAACCCGAACCTGAGAACACAACTGCTGGCATAAACGCTTCAGTCTTGATGGGATAACACATTTACTGGAGTTTGAGCTTTACACTCAGGACATCTCGCTCCGTTCTCTGTAGCATTACAGAGTCAGCCGTTACGTAGATGGCCATCTTGTATGCCTCAAAGGTTGCTGTGAGATACTAACGAGAATTAGACTACACCCATGGCAAACTTTGAGTGTCTGAGTAATGATGATAGATGGTATCATCATTACTCATAATAAAACGCACAAAGCAAATATGGAAATTAAAATTCTTGTCCACACTTGTAAATCTAATTATACCGCTTCAGTTTTGTTTCTCAGCTGATGGTTGTTCACAGATTACAAATAAAAGAAAGCCACAATGTAGCTTTTCTTTCTAAAAAGCTGAAATACGACACAGCGGTGCTTATCATCCATTTTCGACAATAACCAACTACCTGCTTTTGTACCGGCTGCCTCAATACAATCTTCTAGTTTACTGACAATAAAACAAAATTTTTTTTCATGAGTGTTTCACAGAAGTGGAAGTCTTAGGCACGGAATTGAAGTAAGAGCCTCTTAAGAGTTGTAGGTGTTGAACAATAACAAACCGATCTGTCTTTTATCTTTGTAAAAGTGAATAACTGTTAAAAGTTTTATAAGTCAGTGGCAGCAGTGGTCTGGAGCCAAGAGTGGAGCTGAATGGATATCCTCACAGTCAACCACAGCATCAGGTTTCAGCTTTTGAAAGATGAACAATGGCTGCGCTCTATGAGAATTTATAAGGAATACACTTTATCAACGTGCAAATGTTTCAGTTAATCTTTTTGCTTTGCCGAGTTAGACCTAATAACCTGAGGTTTTGTAGACGATACTCTGTAATTGCCAGCTTGGACTAAACCCAGATAATCTTCAACCAATTAGTTATTAGTGAGCTCATAATCTACTGCCAGCTACTTCAGCATTTACTAAAGTCTCATGAGAATGATCACGACAGTCATCTTATCCAGATGAATTATTAGGGGCTTAACGGGCATGGATTTTTCTTCTTGCTCAGACCAGCAGTACCTATGAAGTTTGTAAGCCATTTAAAGAACACCCTAAAGTAGACAAACCACTAAAACTGGACAATTAAACTGGTTTGTAAATCCAGTTAACATGAACTGTATGCCTAATGTGAAAAAAAAAAAAAAAAATTCAACTGCAAGTGTAAATCCAGGGATTAAAGACAAATTACTACAATGAAATAATATGTAAAATATTTAGTTTGTTATTATCTTTAATAAAGTGTTCTAAATCAGTCTTTTTTTCTGCACACACCAGAGGCTCTATGAAAGCAATCCAAGGTTCAACACATGGACCTCTTTTACTATTATGCAAAGTTGCACCACCAAGAAGGACAAAGGTAACTGAGCAGCACCTATAAAAATGCAATAATGTCTGAACTGCTTTAGTGAACATGCAACACAAATCTGAGAAATCAAATTGGAACAAAGATCTATTTTTACATTCTTCTTTGCTTTTCTGAAACAATTTTCTTCTTAATGCATCTCTCGTCACGGTCTATTTAGACTCAAAGATTCTAAATTATTTCAGGGTTGTCTTACGAATATAGAGGCTTGTTGACACTGTCACAGGAGTGACAATTATTTCCTGATTTGTTTCTACTCACTTACTTAAAAAAAAAAAAACCCAACAAAAAACCCCACTGTGGGTCCTGTTTAGCAAGACAAAGTTTAAAGAAGTTCACACAAAATTAAAAGCAGTGTTTTTACAACTTCAGACATTAATTTTAGATCAAACTACCTGAGACATCTGTAGAGACCTGCAGACTAGCTTTATGATTTTATGTTATTTGGAAGTAGTGTTTATAAATATACTATTAACAGCACAGAATATTGTCAATATAATATCAATATACTTTTTGATTGTTAAATGAAAAAACAATTTTACTTCAACATCAACTGTATGACAACAGGCAGATTTAAAATGAATTCCCATACCAGCTCTGTAGTTCAGCAAATGTCTGCTTCATCCTCTTTACTGAGGAGTCCATCTCCTCCTTGACCACCATCCTGTAGCGAGTCAGTGATGCAGTACATCTCTGCAGGTCCTTCACAGAGCGATCAATGTTGGAAGCTGAGAAGGAGAGAATAAGGAAAAGTTAAGCAAGAGTTTTGGGGCTATGACACATTTGTTTTCATGTTACCTTTGCCCTTGGTTGTGAGGCACAAAGAAACAATATGGATAGAATAAAATGGGCTTCTGGAAATAAGAGCCATGTCTAACCCATCTTCTTTACTC
Organism: Mchenga conophoros; assembly: GCF_057382185.1. Taxonomy (NCBI): domain Eukaryota; kingdom Metazoa; phylum Chordata; class Actinopteri; order Cichliformes; family Cichlidae; genus Mchenga; species Mchenga conophoros. The sequence goes on from NC_140545.1 coordinate 19,445,426, forward strand.
CTGATGATCCTTGCTCATCTGTGTTAGATGCTAATGAGGCAGGGGGATGATGTGAATTTGAGTTTGGCCTTTGTCGTGACTTATTGCCTCTGGGAGCCTGGTGATTTCTTCCTCCTGGCTGAGAGGTGGGACTTGGAGCACTACCTTGACTTTCTGCTTCTGCACCTGTGAGAAAACAAAGTACTTGTCAGGACACAAAGTAAATAATTATAAAACTACCCTCATGTGAAGAAGCAGAATCTATTAGGGACAAGGTTCTTGGTATTTTCTATTTGTAGTACGCTTGTAGCACTTGCTGCACTGGTTTCTGACAGCATTTGAGCATGCTTTGGTTGCATGCAACTCTTATGAAGGGAAATGAGGGATGGCATTCACCAAAGCACACTGAAAGACCTCTGGATATAATTTGATTAAGAATTCTCTCTTTAAGATTTATTTGCATTTGTACCAACGACCAGCACACGGAAACAGTCAAATGGGCCTGAAGAGCTTGTGGCTAAATCATAAATAAAATAAAATAGCAAGTTGCCCACTCAGGCTAAGTCAGCAGACCATGTGGTTCACTTTAAAAGTTAACTCCCCCCACAAAAAAACTGCCTAGTCACACATTTCAGGAGGACATTTTTAAACCACTAAGATTACAAGTACACACTTCCCCACTGAACTTTGATTTTGAATAGATAACACCAAATTAATTTCTTCAAGTTAAGTAATAAATAACTCTTTACCAGCATGTAGCAACAGGCTCTGCTCTAATCTAAGTTTCATTGATAAAAATCTAATGAGACTTTCACACTGTGTCCTTGGCTCACTTAAGGTAACCTTCCTGCAGTTAAGTCATATAACAAAAATATTTGTCCAGGAACAGATTTACTTTAAAGGGTCAAATAAGGTTCAGGTTGTAAGAGCAGCAATTTGCATGGCCATAAATTACTCTATCCATCCATCACATTTTAGCCGAACAGTTGCATTTACCGGTGGTTTCGGATGTAGCAGGTTCAGAGTCCAGCTCGGCTGCATCCAGGGAGGCAGAGTCCAAGTGTTCACTCAGCGAATCAAGAGACTCTCCGTCCATTACTGAGCCGTTGGCATGAAAGCCATTCAGCTCGTCCTTGCCCTCTTCGGGCGATGTGGCCTCAGGTGGAGCAGGTTCTGCTGGGGCTTCTGGCTGAGGTTTGGGCTTCTTTTTCTTCTTGGGCTGAACAGTAGGATATCAGTGTTAGCCTTCTTTTTTTTTTTTTTTTTATCATCTTTTTAGTATCAGTGCAGTGATATCAACTAATTCAGTGCATGCAGAAAAGAGAAAGCTTTGATTTAAATGAAAATTAAGCTTTTGGCAGAAGAATTTACTAAACAAATCCATGCATTTTAGAACCAATGAGAGCAGATTAAAATGTCATCAATGATTTGAAACTAAGTCTTTTACTAAGAAACAGTGACATAAATATGCCAACTCAACAAAGAGATGTTTAAGACGTAGGCTTTGTGGTTCTCACCTTCTTTTTTCCAGTGACATTCCACTCCTTCAGGATCTCAGCTGCACTGCCTGCGGTGTAAACCAAACAATGATGACGAAGGTACACGCTGACACATGGCAGATTGAAAATCTTGTAATACCATCTGAACATATGAATGCCTCGAGGCGTTGTTTAGACACGGCTAACTAAGGAAACAAAAGAGTAGTCTGACGTAGAGACACAACGCTCCTTTGCTATAATTAAACCTGCCAAACCAAAGGCATGCAAATGATACGCAACTACAGAATGCAAAGCATGGCAGGCATGATGGTGAAAACAATTTAAGGTTAAAGACAAAAAAAAAAAAGTTCAGTGTACATGTTAACATGTACACTGTAATTACAGGACAGTTCAAAGAAATCATTAAAGGCACAGAATTACAGTGAAATTCATGCCCACGACCTGTGTATGTAAACACAACTCTACTTGTGGAGTGAGTGAAGTAAGCTCCATTAAATACCAAATTACAAATTCACTTTTACAGAAATATCCAGTCACACAACATCACAGTAACTTTCAGAGATTTGGTGTCCTCATACCTTCTAAAAAAGCCTGCACGGCCTTATCGACGCAGTTCTCAAAATGCTGTAACACCAGCACAATCTCATTGTTGCTTTTGTTGGGGACAACCGCCCTGACAGCACTGATCTGTGAAGCATAGTGAACATTAGCACTGACAAGCATAAGGGCCCTCAAACATTTACTGAAAATACACTTTAAGTAAGAAGTGGCTGTAGGACATGAATGCATACTCTTAATAATACACTATTAATGTAGAAATATACAAAGCTTTCATTTTGGTCAGTGAAAGAATGACACTCCATGGCAACTTTAGTCAATACAACTGTTCGACTGGTTCGAAAATTCGACTGTTAATGCAACTATATAATCAGACAAGCATATGATGCATGTAGACAAGGTCAAGACAACCTGTTGAAGTTTAAGCTGAGCATCAGAATGAGGAAGAAAGGTGACTTAGGAGAAGTGTGGTGAATGGTTCCTGAAATCATCTGAAACTGGTTTCTTCAACGTGACAATTAGTTCACTGCACTCAAAAAGCCTCCACAGTCAGCATAACGCAATCATGGATCTAAATCTAAACAAACACCAGAATCTGTCTGATGCCATCATGCTGATATGGACCAAAACCTGTAAGGAATGTTTCCAGCACCTTGCTGAACCAATACCACAAAGAATTAAAGTAGGGACTACCAAGTGGCCAGTGAGTGTATCTATCGGACGCTTTAATGAAATATTTTTGCTTTTCACCATTTAATTTAACAAAAATGTAAAATAATTTTTGGGATCCTATATAAAACTCCCCAGAACTGTTAAATTATAGTTTAACAGCTTTAAAGATGCTTCCTGGCATGGGATTAAGTGATACATACCTATATAGCTCTCATTTTTCAAGATAAGATATCTGTTAAGCTGGTGAATCTGATTTTTGCTCTACTTCAACATAAATCATGCTCTGACAATTTGCCCTCTCATGTTTACTGTCGCCAAAAAGCTACTTTCCAGGAACCTGCTGTACACATCTCACAGTAAATGAAACTGAATGTCAAGCTTTAGAAGCGTCCAACTTTGGCAGCAGATAAGAATCCAATGGTTAGAGATGGGAATAGAGAACTAGTTTGAGATAGTACAATCCATCAAAATCATGCCTCCAATGTTATCAGTTCTATTTATCAATGCTGACATGCTATTTTTGATCTACTGCAAGACAGTGACGTCAAGCTCATAGCACTGACTCACATGCAGGTCTACAGATATCTGTTTACTCAGGTATTTGCATTTTGTTTCAGTTGAGCTTTTATGCAGTGTACATTATCTTTAAATTAATATAAAGCTCATAACTGTGTTCAATTATTGTGCCGATTTTTGCTGAAGAAAGAAAAAAAAGACGCAATTTCAGCAATTTAAAACCTCGTGTAATCTCTTGAATGTATTTTGTGATTCTTCTATAATTTCATTCTAATCTTAATTCCATCTACAGCCATATCCACAAATGAGAACAAATATTTTGCAATTTGATGTTTCAGATTAAGGCCTCCAAAAAACAAAAAACAAAAAGGAAACAAAAAGGAAAAAAAAAAGAAAGAAAATTGCAGCACTACTCCTGAGGAGTGTGTAAATTTCTTACCTTCTCCTTCATCCTCTCAGCCGTTCCACCCTGGGACATGACCATTTTTGAACGGGTATCAAACACCACTCCGGATGTATCTGGAAAAATATAGTAGAAACTCAACTGCATTGTCCATTTAACCCTTCAATTGTACTTGCAAACCTCTGTAGAGCATCATTTGCAAAACAAAACCACCAGCAGACATCTTTAGAGATTTCCTGGAAAAAAAACAAAAAAAACAAAAAAAAAAACAAAGTTGCTGGCCACCTTTATAAATATACTAATCAGGTTACAGCAGCAGAATTATTATTGTGAAACAGACATGTGACGTGACATGTTAATCTACATGATAAAAAACAAAATATTTACATATGAAATTGAGAAAATAGATTTTGCTTCCTGTATGCAAATAAACAAATATGAAAAATGAAGATGCCAGCCTCACAGGACTGTGGAGGTGGAACGATGTGTTATTTAAGCACAACTACTTCAGATACAAGCACAAAGGAAGCGCTTAAAAAAAAGAAAAAAGAAGACTTCATCACATCTGTGCCTGAACTGTCTGGAACACGGATCTCATTTTAATGACTAATAACCAATGATAGCATCCAAAAAGACATTCTTTCAAGAAGGAAAAACTTCAGAGTTTCTTCTAGCAGGAGGAGAATAAATCTGGCTCACTGAGACAAGCAGCTGAGTCAAGGTAAAATGAGATCTCTTCCTGTAAGGTCAGATGACACTAATCTTTAAAATGATAAACAAAAGGCCTTCAGCTGAATGCGAAGAGTCAGAGTGAAGTCCACAGTTAATCTCTAGCCATTGAAAGACACAAGAGGGAGGAAACTGCTGAGCCCTTGTAAAAGTTGTTTTTCTCATGCATGGAAGTAGGTTAATGTCACTGTAAATATCCACAGCTCCAATTCGCTGTAAAAGTACAGCCATCTGCACGTACTTTCAGGACAACTCCATTAGATTCTAGCTGAAAACAATCATGCATACATTTATTTGTTGAATAATTTATTGCTGTGACCCATCTGTAACTCAATTCTTGTGCACCATATAGAGATACAGTATTGTGCAAAAGTATTGCACCATCTTTCGTGTCCCTTTTGCTAGGGAAATGGACATAGCAATTCGTTGAAACGGGTACATGGAAATGCAGTATAAAGGCTATATCGTATTGAGAGAAAGTCAGCACTAGCATGACCACCTTTATTGTGTAACACAGTCTGAACTCTTTTAGAGAAGGTTTGTTTTTGTTTTTTTAAGTCATCTTCAGGAATAGTTCTCCAGGCTTCATGAAAGACAAAGCTCTTGTCTGGATGTTGTGATCAATTCTCTATCAAATAGATTCCACACTGCTTCAATAATGTTGAGGTCTGGGGTTGTTTTTGTATCCAGGTATCCTTTTTACAGCATTAACAACATCTTTGATCATTGTGTTGCTGAAGAATGAAGCTACTACCAATCAGATGCTTTCCAGACGGCATCGTATGACGTTTCAAAAACTGATTGTACTTTTCTGCATTCGTAAGTCCAATTTTGAAAAGGTCCCCAACACCACTGGCTGAAATGTAGCCCCAAAACGTTACAGAACCTCAATTGTGTTTTACAGATGGCTAATGATGATTATTTGAACCAAAACTTTCAAATTTGAATTCATCAGTCTATAAGACGTGTAATTTGCTATACATCAGCTGTTTCTCTGCCATTTTCCTTCCTTAAGAATGGCTTCTTAACAGCCACCCTTTTACTGAGACCATTTCTGTCGTTGACACTGTTCATCTGCTGTAGATAGATTTTTTTTAATGCCTCCCAGTTCTTTTGACATCTGCTTCTCAAGTTTCCTCATTTTCAAAAAAAAAAAAAATATTTTAAAAGAAGAACACTCCTGAGATATGCCAAGGTTTAAGCTAATAGCACAAAATCACCTCGGTGGTGAAAAAAACATCTTAAATGTGTTATCCTTGGCATTTTTCAAGGACTGAACTAAACAATGGGAACAAATGATGTGCTTTTGCAACAGGCTGCTAGTAAAAAAAAGTTCCTAAAGATGCAATATAAAATTGGTTCTTTGCAAACCTTTTCTGGTATATGTGGACACAACACTGGTTCCTCCTTTCAGATAAGCACCTTTTAATGCTTGATTCATATGACAGTGTTAAGTGGCTTGAAAAACAAACACATCATTCCTCTGAAAATTGTCAGGTAGAAAGACTTAACTGAAAACGGGTGAAAAAGCAGTCATTGTCCAAAGAAAAAGTTTGAAAGACCTTCAGAAAACCTGGAGAGCTATTCCTGAAAACCACTTTAAAATAAATAACAAAGTCTGGTTCCTTGGAAGAAAACTATAAAGATATGTGATTAAATCAAGAACTTTCCAAGTACTTTAAAATAAATTACATTACATATTTTGTCTTAACCCTTACCTTTTTGGCTGTTTTTCTTTGCCATGTTGTCACACAGAAGTATCCAAGAAAATCTCTGCTGTTTATTTTCTACAGTGTATACTCCTTCAAATATATTCAAGCTGATGCAGAGCTAACAGGTCCAAATGTGACAAAACTTTCAGTTGGAGTTGCTTTCGGTAGGGAAGAGCGCAATGAAGCTCAGAGCTGGCAGAAGGGTTGGAAGAACAAGGTTCAGATCCAGACCGTCACCATTCAGTCAAAGATTTAAGTTTTCCCCTTTTCTCTACCCTCACTAAATCTGTGGAATGAAAGAAAAAGAACAACTCAGAACTAGTGATAAAGAAGTGGTTTCGTGTCAGTATCTAAATGTAGGAATAATAAAATACATTAAAAAAAATAAAAGGAAACCCCAACTGTGGTCATGCTGTACCAAGTAAAAATGCAGATACCACCATTCCCTTTTCGATGATTTGAGAAAAAGAAAAAAAAAAAAAAAAAGAATGCAAACTAAATCCATTTCCTCTGGCTATGAAATATGAATGAAAAACAGATTTCAATAAATTGTCTGTCTGGCGGAGAGTCCTCAAGAAAAATAAATAAATAAAAATCTGCAGTTCATATTGTCCTTGGCAGAAAAGCTGCATATAGTTGGGAAGAAAAGTTTAGCAGGGTTTCAGATTAACACATTTTTAGGGGTATTTCCTTTTTCTCGGTTGTCTACAGGAGTGGTGGGTGATAATGCTGTGCTGGCAATGGTGTTGCAGTGTGCAGCGTTTGATTGGGCTGGTGACAACTGTGTGCAAATATCTGAAAGTGTATTTAAAAAAAAAAAAAAAAAATTGTGTGTGTGATTTAAAACTACTTTGAATATTCTAAGTTTTCTGGCAGTCTCTATGACGGCTACACTGGGTCTGAAGTCTAAAATGACTTTTTTCTCCTTTTCTTTTTTAAAATACCTTTGGACACTTTTACAACTTATTTTCTTTACTGGAAATTAAACAGGAAGAATAAGAGTCGGTGATGTCAGAAATTACATAAGGTTTGGTTTTGGTATAATGACATGGGTTCTTAATTTAGACAAAACTACCGAAAGTACAATTTTGCAATTTCTTCATTGTGGGGAAAAAAAAAAAGCATCTGCAAATCCCTATTACACTCTTGGAAATTTTACAGTCATCATGCTTAGTAATCAATATAGCAGACACATTCTCTTGCCCGTCTCACTGCTGCTTTATGTGAACTTTATTTAATTATGCCCACTCTAGCCTTAAAATTGCTTCAGTCAGACCTCCAGTAGTCTGGATCCAGTTTTATGGACCAGCTATTTGTAGCTTATAGGTTTCCCTTTCTGATCCTGGTTCACCAGAAACGGAAACTTAAAAGGCTGTAGAAGCCAACACCCTCTTGATTAGGACTTGGCATGCCATAGTCCCAGTTCCACCACACCTTTACAGACGTCAAACTCACATATACACGCACGATCAACAAGTGACACTGCACAAGCCACTCATGCAAAGGCACCGAGATGTACTGTGTTTATCAAGAGGGATGGTTCTCCAGCGTTCAAGAATGCCAGGTGCACTCCTGTTGAGTGATGCCATTAAGAAGAAAATGCCAACACAGCACTCATGACGTAAAAAAGTTTGGGCTTCAAGGAAGGTACATGCGTGTGTGGCAGATTTAAGAGGAAAAGCACTGATAAACAACACACACACAATCCAATCACCAGGTAGTTTTGTTTTTTTATTTTTTATTTTTTCTTCTTTGCTGTAATTTAATCTCTGTTGAATTGCTGCCAGAGAAGCCAGTGATCGCTAGGTTCACAGTTAATTAAACCTGTCGGGCATGACTAGAAAACCTAGACTACCTCCTTTAATTATAAGACGTTAAGTGTAACTGGCTAATCAGGGAGAGAGATAAATACCCCCTCATCCGTTGCTGCATCTTAACTAGCATCTTGCATTATATTCCAGCTCAAAGCCTGAGTAATAAGGATCGCTACAGAAGCGGAAAGGCTTCCCCACAACCCCCAAAAACATCCCAATCTTTTGTGAAAGGACCTTCACGACAAAGATCGGCCATAAAAAAAACCCCGAACTTCGCGTTTATTGTAGCGGAACGATCCGCTCAATTCAGCCTGTTATGTAATGTCACTGTTTTATTTGTTCGCTTTTAATGAATATCTACGCATTTTTGCAAACTCTTGACTGAAAGCAACTTGCACAATGGGGGTCTCGGTCCAGTCTTTCATCAGAGAGCAGCTCACTGCACGTATTTGGCTGAAGTCCGGAGGTTACGTTACCGTTAGCGTGCTAACATTACCTAACGTTTATAGCATCTCTGCAAGGCTCTGCCTCGCTGACCGCAAAAAAAATCTCTGTCGCATTAAATTAGCTCCCCAAAAAAAACACGGAGAATGTATGCATAGCTAAATACAGCACATCAGACAAACAACCCCTCTCTGGAGGGTCCTCTGGATGCCGCTTTGGCTAACGTTAGCGCGCAGCTAGCAGACCGCTTGGCTTTTATTAGTCGGGTTTGTGCTGTAAGTCTAGCCATCACTCGGCTGCTTAACTTTAGCGTTAAATACTCCGCTGTTGTTAAAGCATGTTTTTTCAGTCTAATAGCACAAAAATATGATCTAAAAATCACGAATACGTACTTGTTGGCGGCAGCAAGTGAACAGTAGCTTCTGGAAACGAGTGTCCGCAGCTCCTACCACCAGCCGTCTTTAATGCCAAGTAGTCTTGCTGTGGGCAATATTTTCCTCGACCAGACTACTTCGGGTTGCCAGATTGGATTGAAAGAACGCCCCTTATAACATTCAAACAGGATGTGAAATGTGCTACAGCATAGTTACTGTAGTTAGGATTGTTTGTATTATTTCGCTTTGCTTTTTTTTTTTTTTGCAAGATCGACTAGCTTTCTTAAATTTAGTTTTTGTTCTACAAGAATATTTGGTTTTACTTTTTTATGTAGGATTTCCTTTGTAAATAAAAATGCTGAGTTATTATCTATATTTAGCGAGGTGGTTAGCACTGTTGCCTCACAACAAGAAGGTCCTGAGTTCCACCATCCATCATGTGCCAAGCGCCTTTCTGCGTAGACTGCATGCTTTCTTCGGGTACTCTAGCTCCCCCCCTATCCACATACATGCAGTTAGTAGGGTTAGGTTAACGTGAGTGTCTTGCACGACATGCAGAGCAGTCGTGTGGACCCTAAAGACCCTGATATTACAGTCAGACAAAAAAGTATTAACTAGTAGTTAACTCACATGTAGAGTCAACAAACGCACATTTCCTGTGTTTGAACTTTACTCATTTTATGAGTATATATAGTTTCATTGAGTTTACTTTTTCGCTAGTACATTTAGTTTTTAGGTTAGTTTTAGTATATATATATATATATATATATATATATATATATATATATATATATATATATATAAAATTTATTTTTTAATTTTTTACCGCAATTCTTTTTACAGCTGCATGGAACTGCATTAGTGAATAAACTCATGCATTTTTTGGTTATTATTCAAAATAATTAAGAACAATGCATTTAAGAAAAAGTGCAAAATTCAAAGTGAAACTTTAAAATATTTCAGACTAATTTCCCCCAGTACATTGTAATTACACTTGATGCCCAGGCTTATGTCAAAACAACATAATAAAATAGTAAACAAAATAAATAGAAGAATAATTAAAAGTTTTACAGGCACATCCAGGGTCCTTTCCATCAGTGGATGAAGCAATTCATTGTTACCTGAGCTAATAAATTCCAATTGTGTCTGGCTCTCTAACAGTTACAGAATAATACATAGTGAAATGGTATTTGTGCTGAAAATGAATATTTTTATACTTTGCATGAAAATAACTCAGAACTATTGCAAATTACTTTTCTTTTAATCAACGAAGTGAACAATTGACTAATTTATGGCAGCTCTGCCATACAAATGTTTAATAATCTATCAATGTAATATCAATCTGTTATCGTTTAACAGCTTTTCAAAAGGAGTTATTCTTTTGGTTTAAAAAAGATTAAGTGTACAAGATCGGGCAACAAAAAAACAGCACGAGTACATACTGGAAAGTATAATCTGGATCTTTGTTAGTTCAATAGAGAGAAAATAGAGAAGGTTTTTTTTTTAATCAAATTGATATTGACAGCAATTTCTTCCCCTCTGCTGTTGGACACATGAACAATAACCATATGACTGTTCCCACCACTAACACATGACCCTACGCTGTGTCACTGCATCATTCCATGTTTGGCACTGATCACCACCTGCACTCATGTATATATCTTTCTACGTAGCACTCTTAATTCTTATTCTCATGTATATATCTCATGTATAGCTCATGCACATATCTTTCTACGTAGCACTTTTAATTCTTATCCCTACTTTTATTTTTTCATGTCTATTTAAGTGCTATTTATGACACTATTTAAGTGTTATTTATTACACTATGTTTGCACTGAAGCACCGCAGCAATTTCCTAATGTTGTAAACCTGCTCAACATTTGGCAATAAACCCCTTTCTGATTCTGATTCTGATTCTGATTAGATTTATCTCCAAAGGACAGACTTCCAAAAAATACAGAAAGAAGAAAAAAATAGCATTTGGAATAGAAAGAAGGGAGGTTTTTAAGAACTAACAAATTTAACACGACTTTTCTTTTTGTATTTTTTTATTAACGTGAGAACAATACGCATACTGTCCAAACCTGGCAACCCAGAATCCACGTCGTCATTTCCGAAGTCGAAGAATAGGGTACGCTCGTTGTGTTACCTTGCACCGCCCGCCAGCCTCTTTAACAGCCATACACATGTGCTGTCATGATCGGGCACACATCGAGCGGCGAAATAACTTTAAAGCAGATGTTTAAAAAGCTGTAAGTGTGGTGCTGTGAGTGAGCGAGGTAAAGGAGGGGACCTTTGGGTACACCATTACCGATAGATAGTAATCCAGAGCGAGGGGAGCGGAGTAGCTCACTACACCAAAATGGCAACCCCCTATGTGACAGATGAATCTGGTAAGGCTGATGCATGTGCCAGACCTTTGTCTCAAAGAAAATGTATCTTACATTTTAAATCTTACAGCTACAGGGGAGAGATAGCCCGTCTTTCGCCTTTGCAGCATTCATCGTTTATAGTTCCCCGACACCGCCAACTGAAGGTTTTCTATGTTGCAGCTAGCTAATGCTAGTAACTAAAAATGGCTAAGTCTTCCGTAAAGCTAGTTAGCGTGTTGCTAAACACTCCAGGCGCACTTTTTAGTTATTAGAGTTAAATCACCGTTTAACATAACGCTTATAGGTGTCAGACACACATTTCCATGGTGCTTAGGAAAACATCTGGATATTTGACTTTAAATTCCGTGTAGAGGGATAATCTGTTAGTGGCCGCAACAGCTAGAGCTAACGCTGCTGATGCCGTGAATTAAGCTGATGTTGTCTTAGACTGTCACTGTATTAAGTCCGTTTAGAGGCTGTAATTTAATCCAAAGAACATCTGTAGTAAATAAAAAACATTTTTTGACTGTACAATTGTTAAAAATAACGGAGAGTTGTGAATTAATAAAAGCAGATAAATTTGATTTGTTATTCACTTATTTTCCAAACAAGCACAGTGACATCTAGTGGTGTGTAAACCTTATAACAGTCCTTAAACAAGTTTTACCTCTGTGTGCAATAAACTAAATATGTCCCTGCATTTAAAGAAAACTCTAGCACTGTTGTTGAGATGATCTGCAGTAAAGCCACTTTCACACTTGCTCACTGTAATGATTCTGCATGTGTTGTGTTTTGGTGTGAAGTTTCTGTGACTGTGGGGTCGTTCGATTGATATGTGTACAACTTTTTAAGTGGTTCACAATGTGACATGAAGAATGTATTCTATGCACATACTTGTAAACTAAGTTGACTGGTTAATGTTCTTTTCTTTATTTTCAGCTACATCAAGTTGTTGTCTTGGATGCACATATTAAACACATTAAAGGGAATGTATATTGCTATAAGTCACCTGTTTATTTTTTACTAGGCTTCATGGTTCACTGCTTAGACCTTGGCTTTGTTTGTGGTATTAGTGCCTTTTGAAACATTTTTTCCATGCACTCAAAAATATAATGACTTGCAGTGTGCTTATTTGTATTAAGCTGTCCAAAGTTTGGTATGTAACTTTGAACTGAACCGAACAATGCAAACCAATTTAGAGTCCACAAATTGGGGAAAAAGTAAATGCAGCTGAAAATGTCTTTATTTTCCTCTCTTAGCATAAGGATTTGTTAGAGACCTTTAAAGTTAGAGTTAGCTCCTTGGTTTATGGTGGACTTTTGAGATTTGCTAAAATAATCTTGCAAAGTAGGAACATGTTAGTATCACATTTTATGGGTTTTAAAATGCCTAAAATGTATGGAAATCCATAAAAAGCACTGTATTAACGTAAGATTCACAGTTAATACATGTAGTTGGTCGGGGCCTTGGGGCTGCAGGAATCTCACACTGTCCAAGTCTTTCTTTTAAATCATCAGTGTTGCCTTTCTGGGAAAACATGGAAAATATCCAGTGAGAATAGAAGCAGTAGACATTTTCAGGTCACTCCTGCACAAAGGTGTATGTCATCTCTAAAATGCTTTGCCTGTTTCGCTTCAGGGAAATACATCGCTGCTACTCAGCGACCTGATGGAACCTGGAGGAAGCCGAGGCGAGTGAAGGACGGTTATGTGCCCCAGGAAGAAGTCCCTGTGTAAGCGCCCTTCTTCTTTCCCTACAGTGTACACACTTTCTTTTTGTGCATTTGTAGGGCTGCATCGTTAATAAAAATTACTCATATACTATTATTTAAATTGCATTTCTCTTGCTTTAGGTATGAAAACAAGTATGTCAAGTTTTTTAAGAGTAAACCAGATCTGCCCCCTGGTTTGAACCCAACTGATGCAGCACAACCAACACAACAGCAGCAGCAGAAGATCCCCGGGTGTGGGGACAGTGACACAGCTGGTCTCTCAAAGTCTGCCAAACGCAACATGAAACGTAAGGAAAAACGAAAACAGCAGCAGCAGCAGGGCCAGGATGGAGATGCGGACGTGGAGTCGGTGAGCAACGCTGTCGAGAATGTGTCCATTTCAGAGAGCGACAAGTCTGCAAACAAGACGGCGGCGCCTGTTTCTGCGGCTTCTTCCATTGACTCTTCAGCAGCGGCGGCTGAAAAGGCTAAGAAGATCAAAAACGTAAAAAAGAAGCTGCGACAGGTTGAGGAGTTGCAGCAGAAAGTGGACTCAGGGGAAATAAAACAGCCAACAAAGGATCAGTTGGAGAAGCTGGGTCGGGCAAAGGCCTTACAAGAGGAATTAGAGCAGCTGGAGCAGGATTCCTGAAGCAATAAAAGACAGCAGAAGAGTTGGATGAACTCAACGTACAAACTACACACAAGAAGGGACCCTTGCAGCTTTTGTGATCATAGATTCCATTAAACATATTGTACCTATTTGATATTTGTTATGAACTTGGGAAGTGAACACAGCCCCAGCACCGTCTGCATAGCAGGTGTCGCATCTTAACCACGGACAAGGTTGTTTTATAGATTCTGATAAATAACATTGTGATTCCTCATATACTTGTACAGGAGAGGTTCTTCATCCATAAATATGTTTAAACGGATAATTGTGAATTGTTTTGTGCGTGTCTGTCCTCTCCGTTTTGTACTTTTCATCACATCACGAGGACTCATTTACAGAAAAAAATAAACATGGAAAAAATAATTTTTTTGTCAAAGAAAATCTGGTTTGTTAACCTTTCTGTTTTGGAAATTAACATTCTTGTCAATGGTTGGATGCCCTCTTGTAGTCTCACTAATGTTGAGTCTTCACAGTCACTACTTTTATTAAAATACAAGCTGTGTAAAGTGCTTTTGTGTTTTTAAAGTGGAATATGTTTTAAAAAGCATTTACTTGCTCAGAAAATAAGACTAGGGGTGATGATCTATATTTTTGTTTTTATCTATAAATTACATTTAGAAGTCGGCCATCTTGATACAACTTTTGTTTTTTCAATAGTAAGAGGGCCATGTGACACATCAAACTTATTGGTAATGTCACAAGAAAAACAATGGTGCTCGTGGTTTCAACGTAACTTTATTCTTTCATGAGTTATTTACAAGTTTCTCTTTGTTCACAGCCATTGACATGTCGAAGAGGTTAACACGTGAGGAGCGGATCGAAATTGTGTTGATATCTGGTGAACGCAGTAACCGGGTCATTGCAGCAGATTTCAATGCAAGACACCCTACGAGACCACCCATCTCCCATACTACAGTTAGCAAACTGCTTGCTAAGTTTCATGAAACTGGTTCAGTGTTGGATTTGCCAAAATGTGGAAGCAAGAAAACTGTCACTAATGAAGAAACATCAGTGGCTGTCCTAGCTTCATTCAGCAAGAGCCCACAGCGTAGCACTCGCCGCATGTCACTGGAGAGTGGCATTAGTCGAACATCCCTTCTGTGGATATTAGCTACTCACAAATGGCAACCTTACAACTCCAGCTACTGCAGCATCTCAACGAGGATGACCCAGATCGGCCCCAGAATTTGCAGAATGGGCAAAACAAAAACTGGAACAGGACCCTCAGTTCAGGCAGAAGATTTTGTTCAGTGATGAGGCAAACTTTTATGTGAATGGTGAAGTTGACAAACAAAACCACCGCTATCGGTCTGACACTAACCCACATTGGATGGATCCCTCCAAGACTGTTGGAACAACAAAAGTGATGGTTTGGTGTGGTATATGGGGTACAACGATAGTGGGTCCATTCTTCATCAATGGAAACCTCAAGGCCACTGGATATTGAGTTTTTCCAGCAAGATGGTGCACCACCACATTATGGGTGCCAGGTCCGAGCATTCCTAGATGAACAGTTTCCTGGAAAGTGGATTGGTCGTCGTGGGCCAGTTGAATGTCTCCTGACCACCTTAGACTTTTATCTTTGGGGTCATCTGAAGGCAATTGTCTATGGTGTGAAGATACGAGATGTGCAGCACCTGAAACTACGGATACTGGATGCCTGTGTTGGCATTTCTCCTGCGGTGTTGTTATCAGTGTGTGAAGAGTTGGAGAAGAGGGTTGCATTGACAATCCAACACAATGGGCAGCACATTGAAGACATTTTATAAGTGGTCAGAAACTTGTAAATAACTCATGAAAAAATAAAGTTACGTTGAAACCGAGCACACCATTGTTTTTCTTGTGACATTACCAATAAGTTTGATGTGTCACATGGCCCTCTTCCTATTGAAAAAACAAAAATGTATCCAAAGAGCTCCATTGCTGTTCCAGCACTTTACAAACAGACTCATGAGCCATGTCTTTGACATGTTCCTCTACTCCTTGTATGCCTTTGTGCAGCTTTGCTACCATTACACTAAGTGCATAGATGATATGCCATAGTGAGCCTTGACGGGAGCAGCTGAAACAAATACACTGATTAATCCTTTTGAGTAACATTTGCTTTAATATGAAAAAAAAAACCCATTAAAAAATACAGAGGGTAGGAAGCACATTGAGTGATCTAGAGAGCCACCAGGAACACCAGGACAGAGACACTTAATGCTGGACAGGCCAGACAAATTTGGACTACCCCTTTCATGCAAAGGGTTTGGCATAGGGTCAAAACTAACAAAAAAAAAGTGTGCTGTTGTAGAATTGTTGATAGCCTATATTTGAGGGATGAGTGGTCCTGATGAGGATGTTATATTAATTTTTTTTCTGGCTCAAAATGGACCGCTGGGATGTAACATAAAGTAAGAATGAGTCATCCACATGTAGTCAAGGCAAAGGGGTCTGTATTAACTTAAGTCGATATATTCTTCTGTTATGTTTAGTCATTTGATAAAAATGTACCTAAAGCTTAAATAAATTAAACCCCACTTATAAAAACTTCAAAGTCATCGTTCTGACGATTGTCCAGTATTTGATATAAGCAGGAAAGTCCCTATATAGGCTATCTTTATTATTAATATGTTTGAATGTCTATACTGGTAGCTGTTTTCCAGTCTGAAACCTGGGCAGGCTCACAGGGATTACCTGTACAGTTGTGGCCAAATGTTCATATGACATGAATGCCATAGTAATTTGGGGCTTTTAAAGATTTCTTTAACCCGTTCTTTTTCCAGGTTGGAATGATCGTACAGCATACAATTAGGTGTGCAAGTTTGGATTTATTTTGGGTTTTCTTTAATCCACACAGGGTACACAAGTATACAACATACAGGCTCAGATATTTACATAAAACTTGCTCTAGTAATTGACTAAATGTCCCTTAGCAAGTTGCACCTCAACCAAATGCTTTTGGTAGCCATCAACAAACTTTGGTATAATTCTGGCTGATATTTGACTAATCTTATTGGCAGAGTTGACAGAGTTCTTTTAAATTGGTTGGCTTCCTGACACAGACTTGGCTTTTTTCAAAGTCCACAAATTTTCAGTAAGATTGAGATCAGGGCTTTGCGAAGGCCATTTCAGAAGCTTAATGTTTGCCTGCTTTATCCATTCCAAGTCATTGCGGCCAGATGGGTCCAGATGTGTGATTGGAGGTTTGAGCCTTGGTGGTTCCTGTGTTGTTCATGAATATCCTAATGAGTGTCCTCTCATCTGACGGTGACAGTTTGGATGTATACTTTTGACCCCACTTGGATTAAAGAAAAGGTGTATGCTGCACAATCATCCACCCTGGAAAAAGCAGTTCAAACAAATCAGTAAAAACCCCAAATTGCCCTGACATTCATGCCCATGATGCGTGTATGTAAGCTATTAACCACACAATAACACTGATCTCATTTTTTAAACTTTGTGTTTAATAGAGGCATCCACCATCTTGATGGTGCATACAAGAAAATCATGATAGATCCACTTTAATATGTTTGCTTTCCTCCATTAGAATTAGTCAATCAATGACAAAGCTTATGCCTTAAAGAGCCAGAGAGGCTAGATAAAAATTCTCTTTCTTGGTGAGGAATCAGGGATGGTCTCACCAGGAGATGTAAATGTTTTAAACCCCAGGAGTTTTGCCGTCTCGGTTTTTATGAGCCTTTATTCCACAATGAAACAGCAGAGGAGGAGGCGTACTCTGTCTCAGACACGATTTGTAGCAATGGTTACACGGGGGTGTCATTGTTTTTGCTTGAATGGGCTCCTACTTTGAGAACAATATAATTAGCTGTTGTCTCATTGAGGATGTGTGGTTTGTTGTTGTTTTTTATACGGCAACCACAGGATAAAGAACGCTCAGATATTGTGGAATAAAGTGCAGATTTCACAAACATGAATCACATGTGAGCAACTCGGTAGCATTTCTGTTACATCTACCACAGACATCCGTTATAAAGTAATACAGCTTAATTAAAAATCAAGAAAGTGCTTGTCTTCCACCACAATGACATAACTAGTCGCAAGACGGCACCTTTATTAGGTAGTGGGCAGCTCATCCACGTTCTAAAAAAAGTTCATTCTTAATTTATTTGCTTCCTTTGACGTAAACAACATTACTCTGAAGTTATTCTTACACCCTTCAAGACAAATGGCTCTAAATGATGGTGTCAGAAGGCGTGATCAGGTGGTTAACATCTGAAATATGTGTTGGTGTTTTGCAGTCGACACATCACATTCCTTGTAAATATTTATTATGTGGTTTCGAGGCAGGTCCTGAACAGACACTTGACAGTATAAATACTAAGACACCAACTTTGACACAGTTATAGAAGAACGAACACAGAGAAGATGGATAAAATGATGTTTGGAAAGACACACAGCTTATTTATCAGTTGAAAAGATCAACTTGCCGCATTGGATTCAAAGTTGTTGTTTTTTCTATCTAGTAATGGAAAAAGACCCAAACTGGAAAATGGAATACAGACTGGAGTTAATGGTGCTTCTTGTTTTGTTGATAACAGCTTCATCTATCGCCCTGAGCAGAAAAGATACCACAGAAGCCATGGTAAGAAAATACAAAACAAGCTGGATCTGCTGGAATATAATCTAAAATATTAATGTAAAAATCACAGTCTCCGAGTCTAGAATTTGCATACAATTCGCTGAGAATTAAAATAGAAATACTTGGAGCATGCACTGCTGTCCAGTTTTAACATTACTTCCACAGAGATCAGCAGAAACTGGATTTTTAATTGTCTTAAGCTCACCAATGTCACTGTAAGGCCAGATCTCTATATAATTGGCACAAATGGAAGTAATTCCTCAGCTGGTAATGGAGCATCTATATTCAGTCAACCTCACCTCACCCATGCTGAGATTATTTAGTTTCAGTGACCAAAAATAGTCAAGTAACATGTCAAAAAAGAAAGAACAATTGTTTTAATCTGTTTAGTAGAGATCAATAATTTAATATCCCTCACACTGTCTGCCATTCTTTTAGGTTTACTTAAAGAAGTATGGCTACCTGCACATCCCACTGGACAGTAAAGTTCAAGATTATTCACATGAGCAAATGGCGGAAGCTTTAAGGTTAACCATCTTATCAGTTTACATTGTCCTCATTTACTATTTAGACTTCATTTCAATTGAAAGTTCAAACTTTTTTTTTAATGTCAGAATGTTTCAGAAAGTGACCAACCTGCAGGTATCAGGAAAACTGGATTTAGCCACGCTGGCAATGATGAATAAACCTCGATGTGGCCTCGAGGATTCTTTCGATAACAAATCTCTCAAATATCGAGTCCTGGGTGGGTAACGGTATACATATTGGATTTTTAATGTGTAGTTTATGTGCATATAAAGGATTTTGAATTATAATTTCACAGGTTACTGGCGTAAGAAAATGCTGACGTACCGCATTTACAATTACACTCCTGATCTGGGTCAGGGAAAGACTCGCATGGCCATCCAGAATGCTTTTAAGTACTGGAGTGATGTGTCACCTTTAAGGTTCAGAGAGTTGGATCAAGGAAGAGCAGACATCAAAATCTCATTTCACAGAAAAGACAAGACGTGTCCAGTACCCTTTGATGGCCGAGGTAGGACCAGCATATGAACAAAGAAACTCCAAAGTTTTGTGATCTGAGTGACTTCTGGTATTTAATTAGAATCCTTGCTTCATCTTTAGGCCGTGTTTTAGCGCATGCTGATGCCCCCGAGTCTGGCATTGTGCACTTCGATGAGGATGAACTGTGGACAGAAGGGAAGAGTTCTGGCTCCAACCTGAGGATTGTAGCAGCTCATGAAATTGGCCACGCTCTAGGCCTGGGCCACTCACAGTACTACAATGCACTGATGGGACCTGTTTACAATGGATACCGCTCTGACTTCAAGCTTCATCCAGATGACATACAAGGGATCCAAGCTTTATACGGTATTGCCAAAATGTTATTACAGCACCATATGAATATATCTTTGAAGTACTATTTATGCAACCTGCAATGCTATCCCTTTTCAGGAAAGCCAGAGAAGATTCCTGAATCTAGAAATCCAGGACAGTCAAGGCCAGGAGGAGTTATTCCAAATCCATGCAAGGCCACTGTGGATGCAGTTATGTTGGGTACAGAGACTCTGATGCTCTAATACAAATTCCTTTATATATGCTTTGCTCTGTATTTTGTTTAACAAAACAGGAAGATGCTTCTAAAGATATTTTTTCTCCTACATTTTGCCCCTGCAGGTCCTTTGCGTAAGACATACTTTTTCAGTGGGCAGTATGTGTGGACAGTGTCCAACTCTGACTACAACACTCCCATCCAGATTTCCGCACTGTGGAAGGAGCTGCCAGGAAGTCTCAGTGCAGCTGTTCACTCTCCGCGAACTGGCAAATCCTACTTTCTGAAAGGTTTATTCAGTAGTTTTATCAGCAGCGTTCAGAATGTTTAATTCCAGCTGTGTGTTCTGTTTGGTGTGTTTTCTGAATTCAAGTGTCTTTCCTCTGCAAACATCCTTTCACAGGAGACAAATTATGGAGATACACAGGCTTCAAACTTGACCAGGGCTTCCCCAAACGTTTGTCCAACATCCCTGCAAATATTGACTCTGCTTTTTACTTCAATAAGAACCAGAAGATTATCTTTTTCAAAGTAAGATGATTTTCAGTCTTTTTGTTGTTTTTGATATCTGAACTCAGTCAATAATTTGCTCTTTATTTCAGGGCTCTGGATACTGGCAATGGGATGAAATTGCTCCGACGGATTTCAAATCATACCCTAAACCAGTTGGACAACTCTTCAAAGGGATGCCCAGCAACACTGATGCTGCACTAACGTGGACTAATGGTTATGTATACATATTTAAAGGCACCGAGTATTGGCGTGTAAACCAAAACTACCAAGCAGTGGAGAAGACCTACCCTCTCAACACTGCCTTGCGCTGGATGCAGTGTGACGACTGAGCCACCAGAGGCCACTGGGGACTCAACATTAGCCTTATCTGCACAATGACTTGATTTAATAACAGTGAAACAAGCTCACAGTATGGGTATTGGTTATGTGGGTGTGTGCAATGATATTTGCTTCTCAGTCCTGTCATGTTGAGCAAAAAAGGAATACTAAAGCTTCCACTTACCTAATTAAACTAACAAATAAACTAGTAACTAGTTAAAATAGTTATCTTTAATTATACATACTTCTGCTTCTCTTCCACTTTAACATTAAATAAACAGACCAATCAACCAGGATAACAGAGGAGAGGACATTAATCACAGAACACGTGAGGAATACTTCTCTGTAGCCTTCCCCCGGTTGCATTTTATTGCTGTATGTGTACATTATGTCAGTATATTATATGAGTTATATCAAATGTTGTTAGGGTGCCCTTTTTAACGTCTGGCCACAAATGCCAGATAAAGGAGTCTTGGTAAAATCTAAACGAATCAAATAAAACCAAAACAGATTTTTGTGAAGCTCACGCTGCTCTTAACAAAGCAGGAGTCTTAAGAAGTCAGAGCAGGTGGAAAACACCTGTGTAGTTGTGCATGCAGTGTCTTTGAAGGATAAGGTCACTTTACATGATAAGAAAGTCAACTTCAGACACGTGAACAAGATCAGCAGGCGGTTTTCACCACATGGAGATCTTCCAAATACCTAACTTCTGTGTTCACTTTTATTTAGGCACCAGTTTATTATAATTAATTAAAATGAAACTAAAAACTACAACTCGATGTGAACAATTGAAATAACTGAAATAAAAATCAGACTTTGAATAGGCTGATTGAAAATTATATTGTGCATTCAGAAAACTAAGAATTAATTTTGCTGCCGTGTGGTTCTATTGGAAACATCAGAAGACTTTGTTGTATGTGTTTTTCCGTGACCGTAATTTTTCGATTACACTGTTGTGTTCTAATATCTATTCTGGACTTCTTAGCACTTGCCCTTAACAAATACCACCCACATAAAAAAAAAAGACTGTATTAAAACTGGACATCGTCAGACCATAAAAAGCTCAATTGTGAAATGTGCAAACCAGCGGAAACTAGCTGAAGCTACACTGAAATGAAAACTTTAATTCAAAATGAAATGAAAATTAGAAGGAACAAAAAAATTGAAACTGTATTTACTCAGACAGAAGACAACGGCTCAAAAATGTGAAAAATGTCATTTCCACTTTCTTTTAAAATGTCTGTGGAGAAGTTTTTTGCTACGATAAACATCATTCTGTACAAAAATGTCCATAATATCATTATGCATGTACAAGGACAATAAAGGGCTATTCTATTCTATTCTAAATCCTTGCACGTAAAGTGCAAAGTTAACATAGCTGAACAGTAGCGACATTAACTGAAAAAACAAAGGGTGGGAAAAAAGTGGAATTAACATTTAAACAAGTGTGAATAAAGGGAAGGTTAAGAACAAAACTGACATATTCATACATTAAAATTAAATTATAATTAAAACAATGTTCCAGAAATCTTGGACCCATTTTCATAGTGTTCATAGACTTCTTGTTTTCTTCTTTTCTGCTAACCTGAACCCCACAACCATAAAACTGTATAGAACAAAGTGCATTGACCAAGTGGCAACATCCAGAAGGGACTGCAAATCGAAGTCAACACTGCAGTTCCTCAAGTGACCACTTGAGGCTGGCTCCGTAAAGTGAGTCTGTACTCAGAGACTCCAGTGTTAAAAGGCCAAAGTTTAGCTATGGCATATTTACAGTCTAGTACAAAAATGGCTTTGTTCTCTATAATTAAATCCCTCATAATAATTACAGGTTTTTTGAACTGTTTAAACTTTCAAGGCTGGTAGCTGTCTATTATCAACTCTGAAAAACTTCTCAAATCTGTTTGTATCTTTTGGAGCATTTTTAATACATTTATATACCAAATCACATGGCTCGCTTAGCACTAATTATAAGGTATCTGTGTCTGCATGATGCATCCATGCAGTTTACGGATCAAGCTAATGGTAATATTAGTAGATAACTCAGCCCATTTGTCCAAATTTGGTCACTTCTGATTCCAAAACATGCAACATGCTAAAGAAATGCTGAAGTAAAAGCTTTAAAACTGGATTTAACATTTAGACACAAGAGGTTCTTGTTTGTGAAAGGTCAGAGAATGTAAACATGAATGACATCTCGCTCTGTAATGCTGGCCAGCTGCATTCTTCTTTTATAGCAGTGACAAAATGGTGTACAGAAAACAGCTGTACAATTACTCCAAGAAGGCGTGTGGATTTTTTTGTGACCTAGTCATGATTTTTTGGAGGAGATACAGTTTCTGAGTCAAATGTATTTGTGACCTACAAATAGGAGAATTTTGATCTAGCCTCTCCAGAACAGATATCTTCAAAGAAGGACAACACACCAGAGGAGTATAGATGGATTAATAACAGTACAGAGCAGAGGAAAAGCATGTTTTATTTAATCTCTTAAAAATAAGGATGTAACCTTCAAAGATGAAATAACACATCATCTGGTTTTCAAATTCAAACTTGAACTCATAAACAACTAAACACACTCTTCACAGTTTTAATACCATCAGTGTTTTCGATGCTGCTGACATTCTTATCTTTGGTATGATTGCATAAACATCACGTTGCTGATTTAATGACTCTTAACATAAGACAATACCCAAAACAGCTGACTGTGAAGCTGTCTGATCAACATTTTATTGGTCTACCGTTCAGAATTATATGTTTTATGTATATCCTTGGTTTCATTGCATGTGCTGGCACACATTTATCTTTTGTAGCTGTAATGATTACATTTCAGTGCAATCTAGATGTGTTACTGATCTATGTATGTACACAGTGACATAAGCAGAGTGTTTAAGATTGTAATGATATTGCATGAAACAAAAGAACTCATCTGAGAGTTAAACTGCTCAAAGGATTTAGTAGTCATGGGCCTGATGCTGTGTTGAGGCTGCATTAATTTGTCTTGTCATCATTCAGGGGATGATCTCCAAGTACCTCATATCAGTCTGAGCATGCTGATTGTTATCTGATGAAGCCAGTAATAAGGATTCAAACCACAAGTTGAAACTGTGGAAAGGTGTTTGTGATGGTCAAAAATTCAAATGATTAATTATTCCTCAGACATATGTAACCTATAGTTGCTTGAAGCCATGTTAATCAAACTGTGAAGACTGGAGAGGAAGTGGTCAGAGGCACCATGGAGCCTGTTTCAAAGTCAAAGTCAATTAGAGTGTGTGTGATAGTGCTGACGGTGCTTTTAGAGGAGCCGGTTCCCATCTGACGCTCCTGAAGGCTCTGAAGATAACTCTGCAAGGCAAACAAAAGGAGGATGCACTGTTGTTAAACTGGCCATTTACCATGGAGACAAATTATACACAGTGAGAACCTAGAACACTCTGGTGCTCCACAAAGCTGCAGTGGGCCTTGTTTACCAGTTCATGTATGAAAAGTGTGCTAATACTAATGTATACTTGTGTCATGTCAATTTTATTTATCTAGCATATTTTGAAAGAGACAGAAGATAACCCAAATCATTTCCAGGCAAACGTATTTACATTCAAGGTCTCCAGCAACCCAATTTCAAAACCCAAAACTACCTAAAAACTTAAATTAAAATACGATAAATAAAACAGCAACAGAGCAACATAAACAATTGTATACTTAAAAAAAAAGAATTCAAAAACAAGAATAAATGATAAATAAAATCCATCCATCCATCCATTTCCACTGCTTATCCCTGGTTGGGTCGTGGGGGTAGCAGAGAAGCCCAGACCTCTCTTACCCTAACCACCTCCTGAAAGGAGGCCATCATCTGATGAAGCCAAAAGAACCACATCATCTTCAAAAAGCAGAGATGAGATCATTAAACCACCAAAGTGGGAGCCTTCTGTCACTTGCCTAGAAATTCTGTCCATAAAAAGAAGTGCCCACCACAGCATATCCCGAGGGATGAAGTCGATTGCCTTCACAAAACAAATGTAAACTGATTGGGCAAACTCCTGCTCACTCTTGAATATTCTTGAGAGGACAAAGAGCTAATCGGGAATTCACGGCCAGGACTAAAACTGCATTGCCCCTCCTGGATCCAAGACACAACTTATGGGTGGACTATCCTCTCCAGCACCCTGGCAAAGACCTTTCTGGGGATGCTGAGAAGTGTGATCCCCCATGACGCTGGAGCATGCTCTCCAGTCCCCCTTCTTGAGGAGAGGAACTACCACCCAAGTTTGCCAATTCAGAGACACTGTCTCTACCTTCCAAAGGCATGTTGTGGGTGTCAGTCACACAACATCCAGTGCCTTAAGAAGGAGTGGTTTAACTATCATGGTGACCTCACCTTAGTGATGGCCAAGTTGCCCCCTCATCCATCCATGTCGATGGGATTGATGTGATCCTTGAGGTATTCCTTCCACTGCCTATGTGCTGAGTTGAAGTTTGCAGCTCCCACCTGCACTATGCACCATTTGAGTATAATACTGCTTTCTCCTCTTGAGTTGCCTGACAATTTGCCAGAAGCACTTTGGCAGCCCTTGATTGCCATCCAACACACATTGTGTCTGACCCCTCCTCTGGGTGGTGACACCACAAGAGGGTAGCCCTATATTGTTGCTTCAGGCTATGCAAATTGGGAAATTGCACTGTATATCAGGAAGTTGCAGTAGTAAAGGTGGGAGGCAATAAAGCAAAGGATAACTAAATCCTTTAGGTACATAGCTAAGTTTAATATTTATTAATGACTTAGAGTTGGTAAAAATGCTCTTCACAACATTACTGACTTGATTCTTATAATTCAAGGAAATAGCAATAAAAACATAAAGATTTTTTTACATTTTTGACTTATGTAGATATGGATAAACAACCAAGTGCCTTGGCATCTGTTATTATTATTATCTGGAATGGATAAATAAAATATGAACCAAAAAGCACATCAACCATTTGAATCTCAGCCACTGACCGGTGCCAGGACATCCCCAGCATAGCGTTTCAGGGGTGGAGGCCTCCGTTGGCGGTGATGCTGAGGTCTTCTCCTTGACTCTTTATTTGCATGTTTTTTTGCATATTTCTTCTGTTTTTTATGTGCACCTGGATGCATTAAAAGGGGAGAACAAAAAAACATAAAACATGAATACACAACATCAAATAGGGAGGTTGTGAATACAGCCTTGAGTTAGAGATTGAATTAAACTTACTTCCATTGTGTGACATTCCTTTGGCAGTAAACCACCATTGCACCAGCACTCCGGTGAGACTCAAAACAGGACAGATTCCAGTGACAGCCCAGTCAAACCAGCAGAGTGGTCGTGGAGCAGCTTGAGAAAATATATCATACACTTGATCTGGCAATACAAATGCCCCCACCAGGTAATCTGCACACAGCATGACTGCAGTTGCTCCAAACACAGAAGTGAAGATTATGCTGAATAGTTTCTGCCACTGGAGTGTAAAGACAGCAGCGGCCATGCTGGCACCTAGAACAACACTGAGAGGCACCCAAACTGGAGTAAGGCTGTGAAATTGTCCAATAACCACCAAGATGGAGAGGGAGAGAAGGCTTCCCAGAAGTAAGCCGCTGATGAGGAGTCCCACAGTTGTCATTAACATGGTCAACAGTCCACACAGCACAGCCACACCAAGGCCAATGCCCGCCTTGGTCTCTGCCTGCAGCTGGGTGCTCAGTGCAGGTTCTTTATGGTACAAGAGGAGCATGGCTGCCGAGCTTAACAGGAAGCCTGAGAAGAACATGACCATCTTGAAGCAGCGGTATCCTGGGGGAGGGTAATAAAAGAAGGTTAGAACCAGCTCCAGTGTTAGTTTTAATACTGATTAATAAGCAGGCAAAGCATAGGCATCACTGGATCAATTAAGGAATATTGGTTTGTATTTGTAGGTTTTAGGTTTAGCTTATGTGCTTAGATCACCTAATATTTTTGTCATGTTTCTTCAGGATTTTGCAGGATGTAATGTGTTAATGTAACTACATTTTATTTGTTAGTAATGCAATAATGTAAAGCACCACACTTCAGTCATTTATTATGTCCCCTTAACTGTTATATTAAAGTTACAGTTATGTAATTGTAAAAAATTGCATTGCAAAGATTCTTTTGTTAACTGTGCCCAAAACACATCAAACAAACATGTTTTTATTCTTCATAAAATCAAATAAACTTTATTAGTCTCAGAGTTGGGAAAGTCACATTCTTACAGCTGCAGTGTGAACAGAAATAAAGTGACGCACTGTAACTTAGCAATAATAATAATATTATTTTAGTTTTATTGTAGTTTTGGTGAGATTTTTAAATGTGCTTTGTTTTAGATGTAGCAGTTGGAGACCCAGCATGTCTGTCTGTTTCCCAGCTTTCCTCCCTCCCATACCCACTCTTTTCTCTCTCTCTCTCCTTTTCTTTTTCTATCTTTCATGTCCTTTCTGCTTCAGCATAATATCCACATAGATAATAGCATGAATAATAAAAAATAAAATAAATAAAACAATAAGATTAACAAAAGGAGCCTACAGAGAGCCCATAGTGCTCCTCTTGGGAAAGCAGATGTGTTTGGCACAACAAAGCATTCAGACCATGATTCTGCTTGCTACAAGGACAGGACAGATGTTTAAGAAAACAAAAACAAAAACAATAAAAGAATCTGTAAAAAACAGATTAAAAATGTGTATTATCCAAGGTAGATGAAATATTAGGTCCACTATTTTTTTTTTACCTTATATGAGCCACAACAATAAGAGCTGATTGGATGACTCTGCAGATGCTGATGGTTCACACACTAAAATACCTTTTCATTCACAAATTTGTTCCAGCATTCATCTCCAGCTCCAGGTGGGGAGACTACAGTGATTGCTCTCGTTCCTTTACAGTTTTGTGGCTAATACCACAGGTTACCTTTAGTTATAGTGAGAGACATGTTTACTAGTGTCTATGAATACAAAAGATATTTATTTTGTGATATGGAAAGGCGTATGGTGAAGACAGTTATGGCAATGTTTTAGATTTCTGATGAATTTTTTTGGGTGGATGGTTGTGGATGATAGTAGACAAAGCTCATTGTTTGCAGTGTAATTCTGCTGTACATTTGCCCAATGCTTCACATGACTCATTTGTATTCTGGTGTCCTTTGAGTCTCTGTGGGCAGGCCACTTGCATGTGCATGGCAATCACTAACCACAGAGTTGCATAAGTGAATACAACTATGACAGCACTCTCTTTGTCTGCACCACTAAAACTGCTTTTTTTAAATTCCCCATTATTAATTATTGACAGTTATACATTTCCTCACAGTGCGTTAGTGTTACTGGAAAAACAGACTTTGGCAGCATGTGTGTTTGCGTAATGTCACATGTTTTAGGCTGCAGGTCCTTGTGACACAACACTCTTTATCACACTCAGTTTTTGTGTTGATTGAATTTTTCTCTGCATATTTTCTCAGTAATACCAAATAAATATTGGTTTTAATACTGTAGTATATTTTCTCCCTGTGTAGCTCTACATAAAAACAAATCACTGTCAGTGCTGACAGGAGCAGACTTCAGCTTTAACTTTAGACCATGAGTGTGTAACAGGTAGCACTTCATATATGCTGTCTCTGTCAAATTCAGACACAGGACTACCCATCTGCCTTCTCTAGCTTTGGGCTTATCCACCCTAAACCCCTGGCAGCCTGCAGACACCTGCCACTGAGGCTTTAAGCCATCAGGTGAGCTCTTGAAACATTTAAAAGCGGAGTGGACAGTTAGATGTAAAAAATTTAAGTAGTCTTTCCTTAAATTTGACGTTAATAACATTATGATTACGTACCGGAAAAGCAGTAGATGAGGCCAAATGAAAGGCAAACAGAGCACACAATAGATGGGATGACTTCATACTTCATATTAATCTCAAGTGTACATATGTCCACTTCACTTAAGCCAGCTCCTGGTTTCTCAGTAACATAGAGTGAAGTGAGTGCCATCTTGGAGGGTTATTACTTCTGGTGGTGAGCAGCTGGTGTGGACGTGAATCTGTTTTGCTCATTGAAAGGACAAAACTGGAACGGCCTGCATTTTGTATCCAGGGAAAGAGGAAGCTCCTGAACCAAGAGCATGTACTAAACTGTTTCCTGTTGTGCACCTGCAGAAAGAAAAGACTGTTTATGACTTCTACAGCAAAGACAAACACAGACCCAGTTCTATTTTTTCCTGCACTAACTTGAGATTTATTAAACATCAAGTCTCGTCTATCCCGGAAATTTCTCCAATGAAAACACAACTTCCATTCCATATGAGACATCATAAAGTTTTTAAATGAAGCATCAGTCATATTTGGGTGAATTTATGAGAGGATGTTGCTCTTTCCCATGTCCAATTCCCTGTTCAGGAACCAAAGGAGGAAACTGGGGTTCCCCTTGAGTTTCTCTTTTGTTCAAGAACAGGATACAGATGAGGAAATGACCTTGTGACTTGATGCCATTGTAATACGTATGTATTGTCCTGAACATGTGGTTAAGTATGGTTAAGTTTAGTGCACAAGATAATGAAAAAAAAACAGCTCAACAATAATACAGTATATTCTATATGGTGGAATAGATGTACTCTAGCCTCTAGCATAAGTAAAACTAGCTAAAACAGTACAGAAACAAATGAGTTCTGCATTCAGAAAACCCTTTAAGTACATAGTGATTTAAAAGTTTGCATTCTGGAGAAGGACTGTAGCTTATAATTAACGATGCATCACTTTAATGTTGTGGATAGTTATTATGAATATTCAAAAGAAAAATATTTCCTGATTAATTTGAGTGAAATTGGGGTATACATTTCACTCAAAGATGGAGACATTTATGCAAAGCATAAACCTATTTTCCTCCACTAGAAAAACAGAATAGGATTACTTATCAGCTAAATTAAAACTATTTTGTTAGATATTTTATACACTCATTATTAACTGCATAGATCGTGTTTACACACTCTTCATCTTGGCTTACAGTGCAGCTGTCTAGCTACAGGGTGTATTATTGTAAAGACTTTATAAGCTGTTCAGGCAGATCCTACAGTCAGCAAATGGAATTATAGGGGCTTTAGCAGGTGAGGGATCCTCCTGTCAACTCCTGTGTCCTCTTATATAGATAAAAGCATAAACACATTTTCTAGCAGCTAAATAATCCTTGTAACATTAAAAACATAAAAAAAAAATCACAGCTTCAATACAGGAAAAGCCACTAAAATAATTATTTTTCTACTAGTTTGTGAGATTCAGTGACAAAAAAATGTTTTGTTTTCATTGCAGAAACAGTCAGTATGATTATCTATAGAGCTGAACAGAATAACTACAAACAATAAAGAAACCACAGTCTCTTAAATGAAAACATAATTTTAAAAATTCTGTGACCTACCTCAAATGCCACATATCTTCACACTGTAGAAGTAAACTTTCTGCGAAAAACAAAATATCCTCATTAGCTGTTAACCCCAGGGAAGAAGAGAGAGGTCCATAGTTTGTCAAAAGTTTATGTTGTTCTCTCTGAGAGCTGTGTGTGAAATCAATGTCCACCGCAGTAAGTCCCTCATCTGTGCTTGTGAACAGCTGACGCCTGACTCTGAGAGAGAGAGAGACCATCTGCCCCCAGCGTCAATACAAAGCTGCTACCAAGTCCAAGGCCGGACCAGCTGAGAGTTCAACTCTCACTACCCAGGATCCTGCTGGAGCCACAGCACAGTTCAGAGTTTATTTCAGTCAGTGTGACTTTTCATTAAGGTTAAATTCAGTTTGCACCAAAACAATATTGTTTTAGGCTCTGATTTGTGTTTATTCATAGGATCTCCCCACAAAAATGTAATTTAATCCTTTTCATGATGGGTTGCAAACAGTATTCTAAATGTGTGTGTGTGTTTTAACCATGTTAAAGTGGGTGCCTTTAAAGTTTTAGTGCTATATATAATATGAACCTGCATTAAAATTTGTGAAGGTACTTGTGGTCTTAAAGGGATGATGCATACTGACTTAAGTGATCCCTGAGCTTCTCCTCTACTGCCACCATGAGGTTGAAATTTAACAACAACTTTTAGCTATACTTTGTTTTTAGTGCTAATCAGAATCTTAGCATGCTAAACTAAGGTGGTAGCATGCAGGCAACATTATGCCTACAAATCTCAATAAGTCAAGATTTGAAGGAACTGAGCATGAGTTATTGAAATTTAGAGTAATAATGTATTTGGTAATTAGACTGCAATGAAGCCACATAGCATAGTGGAGTCCAACAATGGCAAGGAATAGAAGAGGACCCTCCTGGAGTTTAGACGCTGGTGGTGGCAGAAATGGTCAGGATGATGTGGAGATGTAGAGGAGGCAGGAAGTAAAAGTCTGAAAGGCAGAATGACAGGAGAGCATTGAGATTTAAACTATGTGGAACAGAGGCTGACTGGCTCCCAGAACGCAGGTGAGAAAAAGACTGGGCCAGAGTGATGACAACATATATATCTTTGACTGCGTGGGAAAGAGGAAGTAATGCAGAAAAAAGAGCAGCGTGAATGCAGGTAAATGAATGACCAGAGAACTTCCTTATTGAACTTATTGAGCTCATATCTACATCTGGACTGCAATTGCTAAAATTAATGTTTTATCTCAAAGCTGCATGCTACATAGGGGACCTACATGTGCTCGTTGTATTTTGTTCCCTGTTATATTTGTTGCTTTCTTTGTGTTTGTGCCCTCCTTGTGCCCTTGTCTCTGTCATCAGGGCTTGTCTTCATGGGTCATTGATAGTTCTTTGTTTGTTAGCTACTTCCTGTTTTACTTTGAAGGTTGTTTTTTTTCTTTTGACTTGTTTTGGTTTCACTGTCTGCTTTTGTTCCTTTCCCTCCTTTGGGATTGTCTGTGCTGTCATCACTGTCACTGTTTTTCATTGCTTTCCTTTGTGTTTCTCTCCTACCTGAGCCTAATGACGACTAACCTGCCCTGTTTTCCTTTTTACCTTTATCGATTTCTCAGACTTATCGTGCATTTTTTGAATTGTCGTTTTATTTTTCTGCTTTGTATCTTCCTTGTTTTTGTGCTTTCTGCTGGTGTGCATTTGCATGATTCTCAGAAAACTCCACTGCCTGAAACAATTCATTCTAGCGCTTATCAATTTCCCTTCAACCCAGCTCTCTTTTTATCACCTGCCCTGATAAACGAAAGATGTAGGACTTCCGTGCGCTCAGACAGGGCTCTGTGCTATAGATGATCATTTAATGATATCTGCAAACTGATGTCTAAGAGTAGAAAAAATTAAACTACAGACAGTGGCTTCATTATTTGAAATTTTGGCCATTTTTAATATGAGCAAAACAACAACAGTCTCCTTTAAAAGGCGCTCTGCATAAATATAAAAAACATAAACAAGAAGATTTGTGAGGCAGGTAAGTAAACGGTAGTTAAAAAAGAATAGTTTAAAATTTTTATTCACAAATACACAATAATGGTCTAAGGGGGAAGCACAGCAACATGGTGCTTAGCATTGTTGGCAGACAGCAAGAAGGTCCTGGTTTCTAATCCAATGTCTTTCTGTTTGGAGTTTGCAGGTTCTCCCTGTGTGGGTGAACCTGGGTTCTCTGTCCAGGTAATCTGACTTCCTTCCTAAAGTCATGCACTTAGTGGGTTTACTTTAATTGGTAATTCTAAATTACCCAAAGGTGTGAATGGTTGTCTGTCTCTATGTGTTAGCCCTGCAGTAGACTAGCAGCCTGTCCCGGGTGTACCCTGCCTCTCGCCCTATGGCTGCTGGGATAGGCTCCAGCCCCTGTGACCCTGAGTTGGATAAGGGGGAAAGAATGGATGAATGGATGGATGAATGAATGAACGGTCCAAGGGGAGGCAGGTGCAGAGTGGGCAGACATATATCCAAACCAGAGGAGCCTGGAGGCATTGGTCACTGTCTGATGCACTGAAAGAAGATCTGAGATATTAGGACAACACACTTCAAACTTTTAAAAGTAGACAGGAAATACCACGAGGGGGCCTGAAAAAATGCTGCCACACACAGTCAGTGCCACATAACTGGCAGAAAAATCTTGCAAAAAGTAGATGATGAGTGACCAACTGCAGGTGTACCAACCAGGAAGCCAGAAGAGACCGGTCGAAGCTATGCCTCCAGGGGGGAGGTGCTGACAACACGAGCGAAATGGAAGGAGAAAGAGAGAAGGGAGGCAGTTCAGCACTGGAGGTAAAATCAACCATAACAATGATGCAGCTTGAAATCTATGAGAACAGTGCAAAGATGATCAGGGAAATTATTTAAGGCAAATATTTCATACTTCAGTTAGAAATCAAGGTACTGTAAAAAAATAAAATAAAAAAAAATAAGACAGAGGGGGAAAAAAGTAAACAGTAACAAAGGGAGTGAAGAGAGTGAGACGTAGGGGAGCAGGTGCGTTTTACTGAGGAGGTCAAGTGAAGTAAAAATTAAGGCTGTAGGGCAAGTGCAGAAAGTAAGTTGATATATTTTAGCTGTTTTTTATTGTTATCAAACCTGAATTGTATACATCGATATGTATGCACAGGCTTATTATGAAGCTATAGTCTCAGTATATTTTTTATTCTTTCATTAGTACTAAGATTGGTCTGCATAACTGGTTCTTTATTAAATAGTAATAATATTTTCATTTTGCTTTCGGCAACAAATCAAAATGAAGCTGTGCTCATTTTCACATATACAGAGAAGGATTTTAGTCCAAGCACGACTAGTTAGTGGGTTTATTTTTATGTCTCTTCTGCTTTCAGATGCCACTGAGTTCAAGTTTATTTCATTATTTCTGTGGGAGAACTGGGCCGAGGCAACAAATTCAGACAAACAAGATGCCACACTTGTCAAATCGGATAATCCTTTATTTTCAAAAGACAGTCTCGCCGAGTATAACGTTTTAGTTATTACATTTTCCCTCCACAGGCTGGCATAGTAAGAGCATGTACTTACTGTGAGATTAAGTAGTAAGTTAGCACTCAATCAACAGGGATCTGCTCCGGGCAGTTTACAGTGCAGCAAAAGTCTTATTTATAGACACACGAGCAGAAACAGCAGAGTGTGAAAAAAACACTCACCTCAAGTCAGCGGCTGAGTTATGGCACAAAAATCAGATGTCAGGGGAGATGGAGCAGATTAATCATGACAGCAGCCATGGCCATACAACTGCGGGACACTGAGATGCAATAAGGTTGACACAGGCAGTGAAATGGAGCTGTCATTCAGAATTAAGTTCCTCCAGTGAGACGTCTAATAAGGACAGTACCAGCTTGTCATGCTTTCATTGGTCTTATATGTCTTTTGTCTGCTTTGGCAGATCAAACAACACCATGCTTTTTAAAACTTGAGAGATTAGATGAAAACTGACAAAAGAGCTTGGTGATAAAAGATGGAAGGTTGTTTATTTTTAGCAGTGCCGATATAGTGGTTCAGCTTTAGAGACGGTATTGATGATCTGTCGGTCGGTTTGTCGGCTTCTTTCGCCCAAAGGGAAATCTTGTACAGATGTTTATGTTGTCCAGATATTGAATTCTGGTGTCTTGTAGAGCCACCACAAAACTGACATTTATGATTTATGATAATTTTGAGTGAAATGTCTCACCAGGTATTGATTGCTGTTTTGCACCTTTGTCATTCTGTTCCTCTCAGAGTGGTTGATTAATCAGACATTTTTACCTTGAGCCACCGTTGAGCTACCGTGACTTTTATAATCAAATGTCAGCAAAGCCACAACTGCAATTTGTATTTAGTGCCATAGCTTCCCATCTTGTACTGATGAATAAGACATAGAATAGAAGTTAAGAGATACCTAAAGTAATCTGTAAGAATACTGGATTTTAGTTTACTCCTTAAGGTGTTCAGTCTAAGATTCCCAGATATCCTGAACATGTTTTAAAGGTCCCAGGTGGCACAAAGTGTAATTAACGCAGCAATAAACTAGGTATACAAACTTTTATTTTAAATGATAACCTGTAGGCTAAGGTGATGACTTTGTCTGACATCGAGAAGACACTTCTTGCTAAGAGCGCTCAGCACTTTACAAGCATCCGCATCTTAATAATCTCAGGACTACACCACTGACTATAACATTTACATCACACTGGTCAGGCTCAGGTGTAACAGCTTCGTAACAGTATGTGCAGTATTGCATGTCATGTCGTATCCGTGTGCAATAACCTGTAGACATCAGGTGCAATAGTCGTATTTATTATTTTATTTTTACAGCACAGGATTTGATGCTCCTATCAGAGTACTTTGCAGTTATCGTAGACAGAGGTGGGTGATTTATGTGTAAGTGTGGAAATGGGTGTGACATATTGGTATTTGGCGTGATTACACAAGCATGTGAGGATGTCTAATTGTTATTTGCATGTATTGTTTTTCCAGCATGAGCGTGTGGGTGTGTGGAAATATTGTTTTTCGTGTACACAGCAAATTTTGTAATGGCAATGACAATAAAAACTTATATTATATTATTGATTACAAATTTTTTAGGCTGATGTTAAGTAATAAAGTTTAACAAACATTGGTTTGACTTGCAGGTTAATGTGTAGCTGTCTATGAAAAGCTGCATATTAGCAGCAGGGGCTGCTGAAACCAGATGCCACATGTAGTGATCTGTGTTTGTAATGTAGTTTGTTATGTTTAAGGTCTCATTGTTGGGGAACAAACACCTGGTTCATCTGCACCTCAATTCTGCCTCAAGGCTTCTGCTATAACCCAGCCACTACTGTTCATTCTCATGTGCCACATGATAGATGTTTTTTTTCTTTCCCGCCCACCCCCATTAGCACCAGCTCTCCTGAGATCCTCCATATACTCATCTACCCTTGTAGCATCTGCAAAAACATTCACTGAACTCTGTTGGGTTCAAGCCATCATCAAGTTTTGTGTTCATACATAAAAACTAAGAGAAAGAGTGTATGCATGTCCTAATTTGGACAAGGATTTGTGTAGATGTGAGACTATAACCTCAGGTTTACATCACTAACTGGTATTTTTGAGAAAATGCACTTCAGACCATTTTAAGGGGCAATGCAAAACTAATGTAACTTGTAGTTTAAAAAGTTAGCTTCTCCATTGAGTTACTGAGTAATGAACTGCCTCATTGATGTAGTCCACAAATATTGTGATCGGCCTGTTCAGTACTGTTCAGTTCAGTACCTCTACATTTTCAGCTCGATTCTTTTTTCACACTTTTTGAATTTATCAGTGACAGAATAACAAGTATTGCTTTAGTATAAGGAATAATAATTATAGCCTCCATATAAGGATTCACATATGTCAGCAAATTGCACACTCATGATAATGTTGGCTTATTTGCATTAAAGCAGACTTCTATTCTTTGATTACAAACCATAATATAAAATAAAAACAAAAGTCTTTTCAGGAAATTTACACTGCAAGGTAACTGCTGTTCAAGATATGAGAAAAACCCAGTGATTTAAAAAATTCCCCGTGAGCAATATTTGGCAACAGTGAAGAGTAAAAAGCAGCGATACAGGTAAGAGAAGAATTGTAGTGAAAAATTCTCCCCTCAAGGCACATATAAAATATTCATTTATAGCACTCTACTGATGTTTCTGTTGGTCCCAAAGGAAAAAAAAAATACAATCAATCGATTCATAAAAACTTCAGAGTGAGTGTGTGTTTTTTAAGACTGTTCTGATTGCAATGCAAGATGTATTGATCCGGGTTGACTGTTTCTCAGAGAGCGGTGTTTGTACCCGGAGTGCTTTGAACACCCATTAGAACTAGCTTTTACTGGTTGTATGAATTTTGGCAGACAAAAAGCTGTGGTCAAAAAGCATATATAATTTGATTCTGGATGTGATTTGACGACTCCACTCTTCTTTTGCATGTGATATTCATCAGTATCTAATGCTGTCATACACTTTATTGTACTGTTCCAAAGGCTAACTGCTTTTTTTTGTCCATCAGGCAACAACAATACACCCTTAGATGCAACATTACTTAGTTTGGCCTACTTTTGTAATTTCTATGCGCTCTGCGTTGTTGCCTCAGGCCCCAAAATGTCCTGAAAAAAAAATAAAGAAAATATTCAACTATTATTTTACCTAAATCATGAGTATAAATCATTTTCAAACTTTATTATCAGTGTTCACACATTTTAATAGAAAACCAGTATTTGTTTAATTATATATAAGAACACTAGAACCTATTTAACACTTCAAATAATAATAGCTCATCAACACTACATCAACACACAGCTTTTTTGTGTAGGTCTAACACTATCAGACAGTTTTAGGTATAAATGTGGACATCATGGATCTACTTTGGTAGTGGCGGTGACACTGACAGAGTATGCGTGACCGCTCTGTTTGAAGAATATCCATCCTCTGATCCTCTGTAGCCGAGCTGAGACAGCTCAGGAGCATCTTTGGCTGCAGACTCATCCAGACAAGTGTCTTAATGCGCTCAGGGGGATCCTCGGTGCCATCAGCCATCAGACTCCACAGCACAACACCCTGCACATCCAGACACCACTAAATCGCAAACATCTACCTTTCAGTTGAATCATCACAGATATTGCACATACAAACAGAATGTTTCCTGTGTGTATATATATGGATTTCATTATTGTGATTTGTCATGTTTTATTTGATATACAGGTATTTATGGACAGTTTTTATTTGATACTGCAGGGAATCAGTAAAAGTACATGTTGTCAGCTGGTTGAAAACATTGTCTGTCTGATGGATATTCACGTGAAGCAGCATTAGGCAGAACTGCGGATGCACTTACAAGACAAACTACTGCATATTTTAATTTACCTTTAAAATACCAATGTTGGATAACACCTCCCACCCACTCCATGACATGTTGGTCAGTCACAGGAGCTCGTTCAGTGAGAGACTGAGATTACCGAAAAGCACCACTGAACGACACAGGAAATCATTCCTGCCTGTGGCCATCTCCCTGTACAACGCATCCACTTAACACACTGTTTGCTGCTACAACTACACATGTTTCTTTTCCAACTATTTATTTATAAGTGACTTATGTATGTATGTATGTATATATATGTATATATTGTACTATTCTTAGTTAGTGTTAGTGTTAGTTAGTGTCTGTCTTGTCTTAATGTTGGTTTAAAATGGAGCACTGTAACAAAAAATAATTTCCCCCAGGGATCAATAAAGTATTCTGATTCTGATTCTGATTCTGAAATTCTTATCTAGGTTAAATGACCTGCTTCACTCACGTTTGTGTGTGCTTTAGAATTTTATGTATAAATTCACGCAATAATATTGTCTCAAACATAAATATGAACATACAGCAGGGTCTCATTAAAGTTCACATTACAACACCTTAAATACCGTTAATCAACACTGAAATGTTTCTACTCAATCATGGTGAAAGCACATCAACTGAAGCATTCTGTATGCTTTCATAGTGTGCCATGTTCAATGCCACATCTGTATCTTCACATATTAATGCACATCTTCAGACATGTTAAAAAAAACATCATATACGTCATATAATTTTCTTTTTTTTTGAAGGCAGTAAAAAAAAGTCTTACAATTTCTAAACATTTGTCTTTAATCTCAAAGGAAATCATCAAAAAGACAGCTCATGAGGAAAAGGCACCAGCATTGCTCAGACCAGACTCTTACAAAGCTGCTTATTAATGTACATCTGCAGTTGGGCGATCGTGGCTCAAGAGTTGGGTGTTCGACTTGTAATTGGAAGGTTGCTGGTTTGAGCCCCGGCTCGGACAGTCTCGGTTGTTGTGTCCTTGGGCAAGACACTTTGCCTACTGGTGAGGGGCCGATGGCGCAATATGGCAGCCTCACTTCTGTCAGTCTGTAGCTTACCTTCACCAGTGTATGAATGTGAGAGCAAGTGAATGAATAGTGGTATTGTAAAGCGCTTTGAGGGGTCCTGAAAAGCGCTATATAAATGCAATCTATTATTATTATTGCAGTGGTAAAACTACAGAAAGATCACACAAAGATCTTTGTAGATACTTTGCCCAACGTGTTAATACTGTGTTGTTTCATGCAGATCAAATAAAAGAGAATCGGTGATAGTCATGAATTTCCTACACAGGTTTGATTTTTAAAGAAAGGGGAATATCTAGCCTGTAAAGTGAAATGAAATGCTTGTCACACTGATTAGCTGCTCATGATCAAATGTGACTCATACCTTTATAATGGCTCTCTGTGTCTGAAGTAAAAGTCATTAATCTTAACCCTGAAGGCTGGCAATAAAGCAACAGACAGACCTGATTCTAACTGAATTCACTCGGATCATTTTGATAGTCGTAGAGCTTACAGAGTACCTTATTTAAAGGGGGCGGGGCTAAGGGTGGGGTTTGGATGGTGTGTCAAACCTCACCCGAACTGTACAAAAAAGATGTGTGAATTTTCAACCAGTTTTCAGGAAATTTTATTGGATTTTATGCATGAATGTAAATTTTCTGATTTCTCTTGAGCCTGCAAAAGGTTGTCAGACACCTCCCATGTCACTGCATTTAAAACAAATCTTGGAAATGCCCCTAATTAGAAGCAGATTTTATCATTGGCTACCTAATGTTGCAGATTTAACATATGTTGTTATTCAAGGTCCAGCCCAAGTCATCAGGTTATGGCATGAAGTGAAAAAAAAAGACATTAAAACTAGTTGTTGTTATGGCTGCTGTTCAGATATTTCCAGGTTGATTCACTCATTTGAGGAAGGTTCATATGCAAAATTAACCATTTGACCACAGCCCAGGAATACACTATTCATCCTCTTGTGTATGGTAGTCTGGCATCCTGATGTCCTGCTCTCAAAGTTCCTCTTAATCAGTATGCACACCTGTGACTCACCTACTCATCATCATGCAGAAAAGCTACCCTGGTTTTTGAGCTCTTCTCTACTACATTGTTTTCACTACTTTACTGATAGCCATGCCAGGCCTCTTGTTCTGATGCAATTTAGTTTGCACTTAAGTTTCGATCACACTTTCCATGACGGCGAGTCCGCTTCGTTCCACTCTTGTCCACTCAGGTGCAAGTGATGTAAATTTCCCCATCAGATGATGATCTGTGTGCCTTTTTTCTTTTTTTTGTGATCCTCTGGACTTGGCTACAGAGAATTTATGCTGTAGTGTATCACTTAAACATGCACCCCAGGCAGCAGACTTCAAGCGAACTTCAAGTGAAGAAGGAAGTATGAGAGGAAAGTCTACTCGGGATTCAGGTCTACAGCTGTCCATGTCGGCAGTTGAGTATAATCAAGGCTTTAGTGTCTGCTGTTTATACCAAATCAGTTCGTCTTTACAAACCATCCAAGCAAACCTTCTCCAGCTCAGCTTCAGCCACTCTGCCTTTTCCATCAGACCTCTGTCCTCCCACATGCTCCACAGCTCTTCACATTGACCTCTTCAGCAGATTTGTTCTATCAAGTCTTGATTATACTCCATTGCAGACACAGATAGCTGGAGACCAACAGTCAAGTGGTCATTCTTGTTGTATTTCTTTGCTTGGGGTCGACAACCTGGGCCATATGTGCAGCTGGTGACTTGTAATAAAAATTCATATCATAAAAATGATGGTTCAGTAGTGGTAGCATGTTGCTACTACTCCATGGGCAGCTTTGAAATGTGTATCTAATGTATGTACCTGCAGAGATGCGTATGCTCTTCTTGGTCCATCAGCGAGCTGTGGAGGAGAGTGACGTTACAATGCTGTGAAAAATTTACCTCCTTCCTGATTACGTATTTTTCTGTATTCTTTAAATTTTTTAAAATATTAGTGAAAGCTAACCTGAGTAAGGGAAACGTTTAGAGGATCCTCAACAACTAACCTCAGTATTGCTGTCATCAGACAGACGTGAGTGTCACTGACTCATATCGGATTTCTTTTTACCAAGTTTTACAGGTTCCTCCAGAATAAACAGACGTGAACATGCATTTTATATCTACTGACATCTAGTGGTGAGATTTTACACACTGTAACTTTAAGGTAAGCTTTCATGATTTAACAATAAGAAAGAGACCATGGGAGAGTTCCCCAGTAAAAACCACTGCTGACCAAAAATAACACAAAGACTCATATTTTTTTTCTTTCTTTCCTCTTTTTTTCTTCTTTCATTCCTTTTGTATGGATATTTTAGTTGTTTAAATACAGAAAAAAGAAAAATGCACGTAGTGACAAATTGTTGAAGTTGATGGTATTGTACAGTGATTCCTAAATGTCAATTTAAAAAAAAGTAATTGGGTCTTTTTCAGTTTAAACCTTTTGCAAACATATATGAGATACTTTTTTTTTTCTTTTTTCTTTTCTTTTTTTTGCCTGTCCCGTTTGGCTCTTTTGCCATCAGAATTATTGTCTAAAGGCAAAGAAAGATGCCCAACGGATTTACTTTACCAAATTGACCATCCCAGCCTTGCCATAATGGTCCATTTGATTCACCTTTTATTGTTTAGACTCATATTTTCCAAAAAGCATCTTGATTATTTGGGAAAATATTCTGTTGTGATCAGACAAAAATTTAACTTTTGGGAAGGTTTGTGTCCCATTAAATCAGACGTAAATCTAACATTTTGCAAAAAGAACATCACATAAACAATAAAAAAAACCCACAATAGTGGTAGTGTGATGGATTGGGGTTGTTCAGGTTCTGCATGATTTGCTGTAACAAATGGAGCCATAAATTCTGCTCTCTACCAGAAAATATTGAAGAAGAATGTCCAGACATCACTTTGTGCCCCAACCATACTTGTTTGTTATGCAGCAGCAAAATGTTATGAAACATCCCAGGTGAAAGCGTTGTAGTTAAAGTCTGGACATAAATCAGATTGTCCAAAAACAAGCTGTTCATACTTTCAAAAACCATCCAGTGTGGCTTAATTAAAGCAACTCTGCAAACAAGGCTAGAATTTGTTCCTAGTGATGTTAAAAAAAACTCATTACCAGTTATCACAAATGCTTGATTACATATTCTATTTTCACATAGAGCCAGACAATAAATGAAAAATAAACAATAAATGAAATCATCATTTAAAACTGCATTTTGTATTTACATGGATTATGTTTGTGTGATATTAAAATGAGTTTGATCTGAAACCTGTGTGACAAACATGCAGAAAAAAAAGAAATCTGGAAGGGATGCAAATTTTTTTCACACCATCTTATAATATACAAAAAGATGAAGTGAAACTGAGTGAAAATGATTCACTTCAGTCAATGACTGTTCTTTTCACTTCTTCCTTTCCTGGTAAACCTGCTTCCACTCCCTTCGCTGTGAAGTTGTGAGTTTGGAAGACTGCACATGAGTATGTTTGCGTTGGTTCCAAACCTCTCTCTGTAGGCTCTCGATAGGCAAATGACTCAATAAATGGACACAATTGTGATATTTCAAATTAAGCATTATTCTACTTCAACCTTCACCAAACCCCTGGTTCAAGAGGACTGCAATAAAAGTCACAGACTTGTAACATCTGGCATCTACTGTAGTAACATTTATGTGTCTTATTGTGTGTTACTTAATACGGTAAGTCATACCAAAGGTTCTACATAATTCAACAAATTTTCCTAACTGTAGGTACTTTTCATCACTATTTTAGTATTTTATTTTACCAACAGTATCTATATATGTATCAGTATCTGGTAACATTATAATGAAATGGCCACTGCCTGCCACAGGTGCAGTGAAATGTGTTGTAATGTACCAGTTCCAGTAAATCCGTGAAGCCAGTTTTGGAAGAATTTGATCTAAAACAAGTGAGGGCATTAAATTAAAGCACAACTTAAACATGTTGACTGTGATTATGATACAGTCATAGATGGAAGGAAGAGGGTTTCACAGACAAACACAAAGAGTTGTTCAGCTCCTGTAAACATGAACAAACAGTACAGCTGCGATACAGCTGCATACTTCTTACCCATCATTACTTTAATCTATAGTCCAGGAATGAAGTTCAGGCCGTCTCATAGCAACCTCACCCACAACCTCCACATTCAGTCAGGTCTCTGATGCTAATCAGACCCTGATTCTGAGAGGCTCATCACATGGTAGGAAAACTCACAGGGGGATATATGATATATTCTTTCAGTGTATATATCCAAGCAGTATGAATTTTATTTGAGCTGCAGAGATGAGGGAAAGATTCAGCCTGTGTATTTGTTTGATGTAAAAAGCAGTGCAAAATA
Source organism: Mchenga conophoros (assembly GCF_057382185.1). Lineage (NCBI taxonomy): Eukaryota > Metazoa > Chordata > Actinopteri > Cichliformes > Cichlidae > Mchenga > Mchenga conophoros. Next base: position 19,488,031 of record NC_140545.1, read on the forward strand.
TCACACTGAAAATTTTTACGAGTCCTATTGAGTACTCAATCTGTTCATACAAGGAAAAGTAAACAAAAAAAAGAATTTAAACATTATTATTATTATTATTATTATTATTATTGTTATTATTATTATTATTATTATTATTATTATTATTATTATTATTATTATTATTATTATTTAAAAAAGTGGAATTCCAAAGGGAAAACAGAAAATATGACAAAGGAAAAGACAAGACTGTATACATGGAGGACTAATTACACAGTGATACAGATGTAGGAACAGGGCTCGGTTGGAAAAAAATTAAAGCCAAACAACCACTCACAAAGGAGTAAACTCAGATAAAGGAAGTAAAAGCACAGAAGACTCACAAGGAAACTCAGTTACTATAACAAAAGCAGCCAGAGAAGACAACTCCCCCTGTTGGACAACATCTCCCACCCCATGCAGCAGACTGTGACAGCACTGAGCAGCTCCTTCAGTGGGAGACTGCGGCACCCACGGTGTGGGACGGAGAGATTTCGCAGGTCTTTCCTCCCCACTGCTGTCAGACTCCATAATAAAGACTTTAACTGATCAAGCACACACATCCATACATATGCAATAATACTAAGTGCAATAATCCTTTCTGTCATCGTTGTATTTTTACTCAGTTGTATATAGTATTTGTATTTGTATTCTATTTTTATCTTATTGTATATTTATTTTATTCTATTCTGTACAGTTGTGTACTGTATTTATTCTTATTGTATTCTAATTTTTGCCTCATAACTTTTGCACTGTCCACTTCCTGCTGTGACAAAACAAATTTCCCACGTGTGGGACTAATAAAGGTTATCTTATCTCATCTTATCTTAAAACTTTAATGTTTTATGATGTTTTTATTTCAACATGCTGACATTAGCCTGTTTTTATAACAACATGCCAGTGTCTAACTTTTGACTTATGACACTAAAGCATTACATACTAAATGGTATATTTTATTATCTTTACCCATGTGAGGGAGCAGAGCTGACTGAAGTCTTTGGCTTTTATAAGCCAGAAAAACTTGAGATTTGAAGATATATTCATACAATGTGGGTTTAGGGTATTATTGTAGGGAATAATAGAGAGGTAATTGTACTGAAAAAATAAAAATAGTGTTGTATAATTCTCTCCATGCCCTTTCATATCATATATTATTCTCAATATGGCTTTATAAAATTTAATTTCAAGGTCAACATTGGGACTAGTTGCTTGACCCGATTTTCATCAAAATTAAATCAGCTCGAGCCTTTATTACCATTTACAATCACACAAAATTTGACCACACTCCCTGCCTTTGGTGGGGGAGAACAAACCAGGAATATGAAGCCATAAACACAGAGATAAGTCAAAGGGAGGGACAATTAATTAAGGAGTAAAAATAAAGTCAAAACAAGATTCAATGAATTTTTTAATTAAATGCCAGGACACATCAGCTGATGGCTCAACTGATACATTTCAATGCATGAGGTTGTAAATCCCATATAGGGTTGGCTGTTTAAGTTGTTTTAATATGTCCAATATTCTTGGAGCTAGATCTCAGACCCACAGGACTTGTCAAATGCCAAATGTGAGGGTGTGCTCTCTTTGTCAAATGACTGTTCTCTTGAACTACAGGCAGACAAACTGATTTATTCAAAGATTTGTCTCAAAAGCAATGCTGAAAACTAAATGCACTGCAATAGCAAGATGGAGAATGTTAATATAAGACACAGCTGGCAAAATGAAATTCTACTAAAGTAATAACAAAGATAAAACTAATAAATTTCTTGTTGGCCATATGCACAAAAATTTGTGTCCATTCATCAAAGGTTTTCTTAAAAATATCCTGCTAAAGTGCATTTTGATTAGCATGACTTTCAAAACATGCTCATGCTTGCTGTTTGCTTGCAGGAGTTACTCAAACCTTCAGAATAAAAGCATCACAAGTTGAGCTAAAAACAAACATATACATTATAGATGCAACTTAAATAACTGGATCCTGAAAAAGTTAAAGAAATTATATAAATGGTGTAAGAAAGATTACTATGACAGCAGTTATGGGGTAAATATTTGCGTACTGTATTGCACACTTTAACGAAACTGAACGTGTGTGCATATACATCAAGTATCAGCTTGGCTAAGTTCAGCTCCCTTTTCATCTTACAAAATTGGTGCCCGCGTTCAAAAACACGAAGAGCTTTTGTTCTTTTTTTTTTTTTTAAGTTAAAGGTCAGTAAAAAATTGAGTTATGTTTATGGATTTATATTATTTACCTCAAGACCTCCAGGGTGTTTATTTCTGTGCGCATCAGACTCCTTTGAAGAACAAAACAAAAGCAAAAGTTTTGCTTTGAGGGTACTGAAAAGTGTGAGATGTGCTCACCCATCCCCTGTCTTCCAGCTTCATGTCGCAATAAAGTCGGCTCTCTAGCATTTTGTACTTTTGCTAAAGGACCTTCTAAGAGACTAATTCATTCAAACATGGGAGGATTAATGGATAAGAAAAAATAAGCAGGCTCTTCATTACAGTGTAATGGGCTTCCTGTTCAACACCAAACACTCTGGCTGCCCTTTGATTATTTATGTTGATACTGACAAGACAAGAGCTCTCGACAGTCGCATGTTATTAAATAAATGAATAATAACAAATGAACAAATTATTCATCCTCACAGAAGAGCAGCTTCTCGTGTTCTCCGTTATCAAAAGGGTTTAAAATATAAAATATTTGCTGCTGCCTGTTCTTTTCTTTATGTTCAACATCACCTGCATGATGTTTACAAAAAGGCTGAGAGGAGCTTTTTGAGATTCATCTGTGACACAAATAAAACACAATTTGGTTCATTTCTTAATCACATTAGGCTTTATTCCCATCAGATCTGTTACATTTATCAAATGTAAGGGCTGTAAATTAGGAGAGCCATAAATGTGGAATCAGTGCACTGAAAAAAAATCCTACTTCAGAACCTTGATAGTGAACATTTCCAAAGTATTAAATAATGGTGTATGTGCAAGTAACACCTATAAACCAAAATCCCAGGCTTCAGACTGCTCTGTTTCAGACACCAGTCTCCACTCTTGGATATGTATGATGTCACTAAGAGTGGCTATCCCTATTATCTAGGCACCCCACACCCAACTGCTGGCTAAAGCGTCTGTTTACAGGGGGCAGCCAATCAGAAAAAAAAATGTGGTTTAATGGAGAGCTAAAGAAGGTAAACTAAACACAAACATGGGATTGTTATGAACTGTAAATCATGCATAGATACTTCCGTGGAGGCTAAAGATAAAACTGGGGGCCTGGAAATGATCATTGTAGGTACAATAATACACAATGCCTTCGGTTCAATAAATGTATTTTCCAATGCTAGCACTATAATTGCCATACGGTTACATTTTATCAACATACATATCACTGCTGGTCTTGGTTTATTGGGTGGGAAGAATGTGTGAAGAATATTTTCTTTTCACATTTTGGGCCCCTTATGATTGTAGAAAACTCCCTTTTAACTAGAAGAAAGCCCTGGCAGAACTAGTTCAAGGAGGGGCAACCAACTAGGGGTAAAGTGAGGAAGCCAGGGCAAAGGCAAGCTGTGAAAGAGAGCCTTTAATAGGTATTAATAATTATTAATAACTAAAAATTAAATGCAGAGTGGTGCATAAAATATAGTGAAAATGGTGAGAGAAGAAGAAACACTCAGCACATCATGGGAAGCCCACAGTGCTGCATAACTAAGGAAAGATTTGGGGTCAGCCAATCCTGCCCCAATGCTTTGTCAAAAAGGAAAGATTTAAGACTAATCTTAAAAGCAGAGAGGGCGTCTGTCTCCCAAATCCAAACTGGGAGGTGCTTCCACAGAAGATGGGCCTTAAAGCTGAAGGCTCTGCCTCCTGTTCTACTTTTAAAGACCTTAGATTAGAACAGCATTCTGATAGAGAGAGTGATATGGTACTATGGCATCTTTAAGATAAGATGGAGCCTGATTATTAATGACTGTGCATGTAATGAGAAGGACAGGCATCAGAACTACTTCACAAATCATTAAAAGCCAGTCAAATTATTACTTCTGCCAAGGAGCTTATGTTTTTGTAGCATTTGTGTCAACATTATACTAATATGACATAAAACCACCAAGAATATCACCTTGTGTCTCATTTCACTCTTGTCAATGTGTGTGCCTATGTTAGAGTAACTTGAACATTTTCAGTTTGATGAAACTGTTTGGGTGAGTTGCACAAACACATGACTTTAAACCACGAGACTGGAGTTTGACCCCTGTGGTAGAACTTTTTAATTTCCCGTTTGGCTAAGTTCAACCATCAAAACCACTTAATTAGAGTTTTAAAATATTCTAATATTAGAATTTGAGTTAAAATGGCTTCATATCCTTCGTATTTTTTTTTGTGCATATTTGTCTGCTGAAGAGATACTCAGCTCTTATCCAGTTTTTGTTTTTCATTATTCAAGCTGTGGTTTGTGTTTTGTGTGTTCTGTGATTAAAAAGTAAATGCCCTTTAACAGAAATGTCTTAATTTCTGATTGCAGATAATTGTTTTTCCCATAAAGACTGATAAAAGAAACACTGAATAGGAGATTCCACTAAGTTAGAGAAACTGTGTAAAACACGTCAGGAACTTTGACTCTGTATAAACGCACTCTGCTTTATCTGATCTTTGTATTTTCACCCCTTAAACACTTCACTCTTCTCTCAGTTGCATTTAAATTTCAAATGAGCTACTTTTCATTAGCATTTCAATTTGATGTGAAACAATGGCAACTGTTGAGCTTTTTGCATGTTTTTCTTGTTTTGGTGACATTTGGGAATCATTGATGTTGTTAAAGGTTATAACAGTATTAACATGAAAACTGACAGTTGACAAATCTGTTTAGGATCGCAGATGTGAATCGTTGGGACAAAGAAAACTCTAGAGGAAAATTAAAATAAAAAAAAAAAATACTAAATTGTCCCTTAAAGGTTAAAGAATTGTTGTATGGAGAGGGCTGCTTTCAGTAAACCTCCTTGCTAGTTATTTTCTGACTGAATAATCTACAGCCAGACAACTCCATGTTAACAACTGTCAGCTTGAAGCACAGCATGTTTTTAAACAACAATTCAACATGTGGTAACCAAGACTAGTCAGACTAGCTGCTTTAAAAGAAATTAGATCTCTTTCAAATTTGGTCTGCGTTACTCTGAGTCATTTCTTTAGCATGTCTGGGCAGTTTCTATGAAAACTGACAACAAACAGGGGACGGTGTTGAAACAGCAGCCTGCAGCCTTTCATCTATTTCAGGAATTGATGTATTTTTTCCTGTTTTTCTTGTAGCAAAAAAAAGTGATATAGTCTGACACACTTCGTAAGAACAGCAATGCATGACAAATGACAACCCTCGGAGTATGTGGCAGGGACTAAACACGATCACAGACTTTAGAGGGAAAACCAGCACACCGCAGACCACGGCCTCTCTGTGTGAGGATCTAAACGTATTCTACGCTAGATTCGACACAGCGAACACCATGAGACCGGACAGTGTGCGCACCGCGGATGACGTCAGTGCGCACACTGTGTCTGAGGAGGATGTGCGGAAGTGCTTCAGGAAGGTGAACGCACGCAAAGCTACTGGTCCGGACGGGATTCCCGGCCGCGTCCTCAGGTCATGCGCGGCTCAGCTGGCTGGAGTGTTCACGCACATCTTCAACCTTTCCCTCTCTCTGTCTGTAGTCCCAGCCTGCTTCAAAATGGCCACCATCGTCCCTGTACCCAAATCCTCCACCATCTCCTCATTGAACGACTGGCGACCTGTAGCCCTGACCCCCATCGTAAGCAAATGCTTCGAGAAGCTGGTCAGGGACTTCATCTGCTCTGCACTACCCGACTCACTGGACCCTCTACAGTTTGCATACCGCCACAACAGGTCCACTGATGATGCCATAGCCCTGACACTACACACTGCCCTGTCACACCTGGAGAAGAGAGACACGTATGTGAGGATGCTGTTTGTAGATTACAGTTCAGCATTCAATACCATCGTTCCCTCGAAGCTGGACAGGAAACTGCAGGATCTAGGACTGAGCAGCTCCCTCTGCAGCTGGATCCTTAGCTTCCTGTCTGACAGACGCCAGGTGGTCAGACTGGGCAGCATCACCTCATCCCCCATCACACTGAACACTGGTGCTCCACAGGGGTGTGTACTGAGCCCTCTCCTGTACTCACTCTACACCTACGACTGCACAGCCACTAACAGCTCCAACATCATTGTGAAGTTTGCGGACGACACTACAGTGGTGGGTCTTATCACCAACGGTGATGAGACGGCTTACAGGGAGGAGGTCAGCGCCCTGACCCACTGGTGTCAAGACAACCATCTCACCCTCAACGTCGCAAAGACAAAGGAGTTGATAGTGGACTTCCGGAGGTGCAGAGAAGTACACACCCCCATCACCATCAACGGCGCTGCTGTGGAGAGAGTGAGCAGCTTCCGGTTCCTTGGCGTACACCTGGCTGAGGATCTTACGTGGTCAGTACACACAAACAAAACAGTGAAGAAGGCCCAGCAGCGCCTCTTCTTTCTCAGGAGACTGAAAAGATTCGGCATGAGCCCCCGCATCCTCAGGACCTTCTATCACTGTACCATTGAGAGCATCCTCACTGGATGCATCACCACCTGGTATGGCAACAGCACCGCCTACAACTGCAAAGCTCTCCAGCGAGTAGTGCGGTGCTCTGAACGGATAATTGGAGGTGAGCTTCCCTCCCTCCAAGACATCTACAGGAAGCGGTGCCTGAGGAAAGCGGGGAGGATCATCAAGGACTCCAGTCACCCCAGCCATAAACTGTTCAGACTGCTTCCATCAGGAAGGAGGTTCTGCAGCATCCGGTCCCGTACCAGCAGACTGAGAGACAGCTTTTTCCATCAGGCCATCAGACTGCTGAACACGTCATAGACACCTCAGCTTCACTACTGGAACTTCAACATTATGCACTCCACACTGTATATAAATGCCACTTGTTTTGCACATATTCAACTCTGTATATTTTATATATTTTATTATTATTATTATTATTATTATTTTATTTTATTTTTTTACTATTTAATTTGTAAAAATGTGTATACACACACACACACACACACACACACACACACACACACACACACACACACACACACACACGTAGGAAAATATTTAGTATACACATCCAGAAATGCATACACTATTATATATTGTACATATATTTATTAGTTTCAGGTTGGCCATTCTTGTATTTTGCTCGTTTGTGTTGTTGTGTTTGCACATCTCTGTTGCTTGTGGGGCTCGCACACAAGAATTTCACTCGCATGTGCTGTGCCAGTGTGCCTGCACATGTGATGTGACAATAAAAAGTGATTTGATTTGATTTGATTTTGATCGAGTATGTTACACATTTTTATGTGTATTTACTCTACAGTTTAAAGAAAGTGTAATTTTCACAGAATTGTACACAGTTTAATGTCTACACCCTTACGTCACCCATACAGTACTCTTGTCTTTGTAAAAACAATTTTGGCAGGTTTCTGGTCTGGTCTGCTACAATTTTCTCAGGAGTGTGATGTCCCAGTAAATTCATGCCAATGTCAGACTGTGAAAGGCTCTGAGAAACAAAACCAAGCACGGCTTGTGTAGAACTGAAAGCCTCTTCTCTTTAAAAACTACATGTCAACAGTTTGCAAAGCTGCACCTAAACAGCCCAGTCACTGGGTGGTTTGTTCAGAGGGCTTTTTGAACAGTATCCTTTGGGCAGACAAGATCAAAATGGACATGTCTGGCCATAATACAGAGCACCATGTTTGGTGGAGACCTATCACAGTATATCCTGTCATGGAACAGGACAAGCTGCTTGCTCTCAAGCCCACCAGCAAATCTGTTTTAGGATGTCTGAAAAAGAAATCATCAAGTTCTTTTAATGACTATGTCAAAGTTCAGATCTCAACCTGATTGAAATGCTGTGGCAGGAACTTAAGAGCCCTGTGTATAAACAAATCCCTGTAAACCTCAATGAACTGAAGCAACGTTGTGAAGAAGAGTGGGTCAGAAGTCCTCCACAACAATGTGAGAGAATTATAAATCATGTGGTATTATTATTATACCTACACACACAGTATTGCTCCTTTTTTCACACCCTAGAGTTCAGTCAACAGCTTCTGCTGCTTCTCTTTGGCTCTGTGCTGTAGGTTTCCGTCCTCATTCTCTTTGTCAGGCTCTTGTGGTGCTTCACTATGAAACTCTGCATATGGAATTAATTCATATTGTGAGCAGATATAGGTTATTAAGAGTGATGAAAACGGACAATAGCTATGTGCTGCTTGAAATATCCTGTAGAACAATAGTAGGGGAAATTGTTATTTGATCCTGTTACAATCAGTAAGCCAGTGAATTACAGATTCTCCAACTCATTATGTGGCTACACAGTCTTGCAGTGCTGCTAGATCCTCCTACTGAAGAAGGCACAGATATGGCCTGTCAAGTTTGCCAATGAACACCTAAATGATTTACAGAAATCGTGGGAGGAAATACTGTGCTCAAACACAAATCAAACTCTCTGGGATCAACTCGATCTGCTGTGTTTGGAGAAAGAGAAATGGTGTTTATGACCCAAAGAACACCACCCCCACAGCCGAGCATGGACGTGTAATCGTTATGCTTTTTGGCTGTTTTCTTCTAAGGGTAGCGAACAACATCAGCTCTCACACTTAGGCCCAATGGATGGTGCCATGTAACATAAAATCTTGGCTGAGACCCTCTTTCTCTCTGCCAGAACACTGAAGGTGGGGCATGGATGTGTCTTTCCAGGATGATAATGACCCAAAACATACCACCAAGGTAACAAAGAAGTGGCTAAAGAAGAAGAAATTCTAAAACCTTTTGAAAATCAGTGGATAGGACTGAAGCTTTGCCATTTAGCAAATGGCAGCCAAGAAACATAAAGGATTTAGAGAGTTTCTGTGAAGAATAGTGGGTCAAAATCCCCCCTGTGATGTGTGAAAACCAGGTGACCGACTACTAGAAGTATCTTTCCGCCGTGCTTGCCAATGCAGGTTTCCCCATCAAGTAGGGTTTTGCTTGGGGATCAAATACTTATTTCACTTTTAGTTCATAAATTTTTTTGTAATGCATTTTTTCTTGATTTTTGGTTGATATTCTGTCTCTCTCCATTAACCCTCTCAGGCTCAAATTGAACTTTTTGTTGCTAATGCACAACCAAGTCCTGCAGTGGTACTTCTGAGTAAAAAAAACCTCATAAAATATGTATGTGGGGTAATCAGGTTGTTAGTTTTTAACTGTTGCAAATCTGCAACGCCTGCCTTGAGAGGGTTAAAATGAAACTACTGAAACTACTGCATTTCTGGGACTGTTCATTTCTTTGTGAGCAAACCAGAACAAATTCAGCAGGGGATCAAATAATTAATTCCCCACTGTACTTGTGAATCAACTTCACAAAAGCAAATCTACATTAAATCCCTATTTTCTAAAAGAAATGCCTGAATAATATGGTAGGGATTTATTTTAATTCAACACACAAAACTGTCATAAAGATAATGAATACATTTAGATGTGTAAAGGGGATTTGTTAATCCCAGTTCACAGGGCAACACAAGCTTGTTTACAAAATTCCATAGTCAAGTACAGAATAGATAACCTGCAATATATGCAAAACATTTGTAAATGTTTAATACATGGGCCTCACACTGGTTCTTTACATACTAAGTGACAAATGGACCTGCATATATTTAGGTGCAAAGACACGCATTGATACAGCTGGCAGCACACCACAACAATAAGAAGATAAGGGAGAGTGCAAACTTGTTGATGCCAATTAGCATCACAATATTTATTTAATACTGTTGCTTGTTGTTAGATCTCCTTTGGCTGTATTTTAATGTTTCGAATCAAAACGGATGTGTTTGCCATCAGGCTTTCTGTGATCATTACCTCTTTCCTGCAGGACTGAAAATGTAATGATACAAACATGTCCTGCATAAAAAAAATCCTTTGTAGTCTGGAATAATTTTGGTGGATGGATGAGGGGATAAGATTTGCTTAGTTTTTAGCATTATACGTTAGTCTAAATTCAGGGAAGAGACGATGAGGGTTAATGGGATATAAAGAAAAAAGAATTTGCTACTATGTACTTGAAACACTGAAAGTTGTCGATATTTGTGCAGGAATTCAAATATTCTCGCTTCATGGACCTCTAGTCATGTTGAAATTAGGATGCAATGGAAGATATACTTGCACAGTCTGAAATGCTCAGTGCCCACAGATAAAGTAAATTTTAAGCTGTTTATATTATCTTGTTTCCATGTAGTAAATGTAGTCCTTTGTGGGGAAAAAAAGAGAAAAATAATGGACTGTGGTGTGTGTGGATCATTGGTGTTGGTAAAAAGTGTGATTTATCGCAAAGTATAGGCCACTTCAGACTGTTCAGCACACTAAGAGCAGAAGTTCAGTTGTTATTAACATTTGTAGAGCCATGTATTGCAGAGGCTTAGCTGTAGAGAACGAGCTCTTGACACAACTAGTTACAAAGGCTGGACAATGTCTTGAGGCAAGCTACGCACACAAAGCATGCATTACATAAAATCCCCAGTGTGTCTTAAAACAAAGCATTTGGAAGAACGAATACATTTTGTTTAGCGCACATTGTAACAAGAGCAGCTGGAGACTTCATAGCTCCACCAAGACTAAAAACTTCCTCCACGTTATGCGTAAAACGAATCACTGAAGGATATGTGGCTGCAAAATGTTTTGTGATATTTTCTTGATAACATCAAGACAGTGTCTCCCATTTTTTTCTTAACTCAATTCGATATGTATTTATGAAGATATGATCCAAAGTGCTGCGATAAAGAATCCTTCCAAAAAGTCCTGGATCTTGAGCATTTCCAAAAGTTAATAACTTCTCATTTGGGCCTTGCCCCCCTCTGGTAAAATGCAAATCCATTTATAACATTTTGAGTAATCATGCAATCAAACAAACTGAATCAATCACATAACCTCCTTTGGCGAGGTAACTGAGATCATGAACGCATGGACTAACAGACTCTACTGATATTTACAACATAGGTGTTACAATACTGTTTCACAAAGTACCACAACTATTAAACCACACGTAAAATGATTTCACAGTAGTTATTTTTTAACAGGTGCAAATAACAGAAAACCTAAACATTGTCATAATTAATTTATCATGCACCCACAGCCAGTAACAATGGACCGATAAAACACGCACAATCACTGAAACGCTTCATTTCTTCAGGAAAATTCATGAAGAAATGCTGAGAGCTTCATCATCTGTCATGTTGGACCTGTGGGTGATGTGATAACTGACTTCTTCTTGCTCTGTGACCGGTTCATTGCACTCATGGGTCGAATTCTTCATCACACTGTAATACATCGGCACATTGTACTCGGCCTCCCTGTGGCCCCAGTGGCACTTGCAGAGCTTTTTAAAAGCAACACGAAACTTCTGCGACATGAGGTTATAAATGATGGGGTTGATGGCACTATTGGTGTAGATGCACATCCGGCAGAAGAGCAGGAACCAGGTGTTGTGGTACGGCGGGTCAATGAAGGAGTTGACCACTACTAGCGTTCGGTAAGGCATCCAGAGCAGAGCGAACAGGATGACCACAACAGCCAGCATCTTTGTTATCTATTGAGACAGCAGAGGAAGGAAATAAGGAATAACAATGAGGAAGAATACAATTATGTGAATTATCTCAGCAGACATACTGCATGCCGTGACTCAGAGTTTACTGTCAAGTGAGTGTTGTAGAGGATGCCCAATATGAATCCATGACGCACATAAATAGCTCTAAGGCTGTACATAAGGACAGGATAGTTTGCAAACATGCTTGCAGTGAGAATAAAAGACCCTGTCAACCACAGTGAGAAAGTCTGCTATCACAGAGAGCCAAATGATAAATAATACGTTGATATGAAGATCATAGCACTCAGTTTAAGTCCTTGAAGACATTCATAGTGCTTACTTTTGCTAGTTAGCCCTGAAGACATTTGTTAATTAGTCTCATCAGTGAAAGCTGACGGGAATTGTTGGTACCTTTTGGCTATGAACAAATAATTTGGACAAATGAAAATTTTGATCAATTGTTTCCTTAGGCTAGATGAAAACATAATTGAAGAACAAAACAATTACAGCCCACCTTGAGGGGGATGTGAGTGGCCAATCCAAATGTCATGGCAAACACTCTAATAGTTTTCTATTAGTTCACTCAAAACTACAAAGGTCAGGTTAGCGGGGATGGCAGAGACTGGTTTCCTCCTCTGGGAATACTCAGCGTGTTTATGAACTATCTTGTCAGGCTGTTGAGTTATTTAGCTGTGGTATAGTCAAACCCATCCACAAAGCCACTTTGAACCCAAACAAGCACCCTATTAGGACTGAACCTAAATCTGTTTATGGATTTTTATTCAGAACCACTCAGAAAAAACCCTTTTATTACTTTTATTTCCTTTTTGCTCTAAGCTTCTTGTCTTTATAACCTTAGCAGTACCTGTTTTCTTGCAGAGACTGCACCCTTGTTGGCCTTGTTGGTGGTACTGGAGTGCCCCTGGTGAACTGACCCGCCTCCGGCTCGGTCGTTAAGATGCGAAGGCAGAGGGCTCATGAACAAAATTCTGGCAATGAGCCCATACAGCACAGTGGCCACAATGAGAGGGATCACGTAAAACAGAGTGAAATCTAGGAAATAAATTGGCATGTAGAGGCTTCTGGAGACACGGTAGCCACAGGTGACGACCACCCCGTTGGTATAGACGGTCTCATCTGTGTCCACTAAAAAGAACCACATCGTGCAGTAGAGCGAGGTAAAAATCCACACTCCAGCTATGATTCTCTTGGCTCGGGAAACAGTGCATATGAACTGTGCCTTTATGGAGTGACAAATAGCAATGTATCGTTCAATAGTGAACGCTGTGATGGAGCAGGATGACACGTTGATGCCCAGGTACTGAAGATAAGTTATACACAAGCATCCCGTGTAGCCATATATCCAGAAGGCTACAACATCAGAGATATTAGGCAGGCCTGCAGCCAGGAGCACAATGAGGTCTGCGACAGCCAAGCTGACAAGGTAACAGTTAGTCGGGGTCACCATGTGTTTAGTGCGCAGAACAACCAGCACCACCATGATATTCCCAGCAATCCCAACTCCACAAATGAGCATGGTCAAAAATATCGTTATGACTTGTTCTTCAAGAGGGTTCAGAGGCATTTCTGTCAGATTTAGAACCCGACTGACATCCTGAAAGGTGGTTGTGTTGTTCTCCATCTTGCTCAAGTCCAGCTGCCAAAATTCAGTTAATCTTCAGGGGCAAAATGGGAATCCTCAAGGCAAAAATGTGGAGAAACAAAATTATTAGACAGCAGTTTTGCTTGCAGGGTGTTCAATATTACAATTCTTTTCGTAAAAGCCTTTAATTCTTGTCTAGATTTTAAAAAAGTGTAATACTCCCTCTCCCAGCTACAGTTTAAAACCAGTGTACGGATGCGCCTTGATTAAAAGGGGCATATCATAAGAATAATTTAAAATTAGTAAATAAATAAGCAAGAAGTCAAATTGAAACAACAGAGACCGCCTGAAGGTTTTCTGGTGTGACAGCCTAAATGCAACAAAATATAATAATACATTATAAGATGAACAAACATGAGCATTGACAAATTGCTTTTGTTAAACAATGACCCACACAATAACCTTAGCCAATTAAGTTCAAGCTAGTTTGGGTTAAATGAGGCATTTTGTTAAGGTTACACTTTTTAAATAAGAATACTGTGTGAAATGTTTAGTCTAGCGCTTTGTTGATCCATTCACTCACTTTAATCTCCTCCCTATATGGACTCCTGTTGCAATTATTCTGGCACAAGGCTTGAAAACATCACTTTGTCACACTTCATGAAATAACTGTAGCAAGCTCTGTAAATGATAATAGATTTTAAGAAATAGTCCTAACAGCCATCAATGCACACATTAATAGCAGCAACTTGATTTAAAAAGGTGCTACAATTATGCTTCTAAAAAGCTAAACTCCCATCTTCATAAATGCTAATGTTGTCTTCATTCAGTTCATTATTAAACACTGGTTTTATTCAATGCTTGGATGTGATAAAAAAAAATGTAACCCTCAAAATTGAAATGATTGTTCTCCTCTGCATTAAAAGCCATCATGCAGACTAAATCTATAATTTCCAGCAATGTAACCATTTAAAATCATCTCACAAGGTAATGCTGCAATATACATTTAGGGTGATCAAAAATGTGAGACTTTCCCAGTTCTCCTACAAATGCCAGACTCTTCGGGAAGGAACAAAAATGCACGTTCGGATTTGATTTAGTTCAGGGAAATAAAATAATGAGATGATAAAGGGAAAAAATTGGCAGCTTACCATCATTTGTGAAAGGCAGTACCCAGGTGCAGTATCCCAGGAAATATAAGTGACTGCTTAATCCTCTTTCAGAGTTGCTCCAGTCGCCCACATCTGTCTCACTCGCTCTCTCCCTCTCTCTCCTTTCCCAATATACTCCTCCCTCCATCTCACACCATTATATCCAAACCCACCTCCTACAGTCACCACGTACAAATCAATTTTATCTTACCATCCAAGCCCTGAACATCATGTCAGCTTCTGTGGCTATAACCCTGTAATTACTGAAAGAACAGCGCAGGCACCATGCAATTCAACACACCATCCACTGGAATGATTGAACATGCAATTAAAATAGCACTAATTGCTGTATTAAGTACAGCCTTTGTGGACACCAGATGTAATTTAGTTAACTCTTCTCCTTGTATAATTTACATTAAATTCTCCAGTTTTCTAAAGTGTGTAGAATTAGAATAATTCTTCTCCCCAGAGGGACAAACAGACACAGACATCCTAAGATTAAGAGTCTTGCTATTCCCATGATGCACATTTGGGAACGCTTTTACAGCTTCTGGCATTATACATGTGAGGGTAGAGCTGATACTGTTAAATAGTTGCGCTCCCCATAGCAGAAAAAATGATAACACTGGTCATCCACAAAATCAGAAGTGATTGAAAACAGATTAAAAAGCTTTTTGACCCTCTGTCTTTGGACAAGGCTGTCACTGAGAATACTAATGCACGCAGATTCTTGGATTTTCAGTCTGCAGACTGCGTGTAATGAATATGTAACAGTGTCAAAGAAGAAAAAAACTTACAGAACAGGTAATTTTCTGATTGAACTGCTTCATGTTATGAAAGCTTAATGAGGATTATAGTTAGTGTGTTTAGAAGGCCACATTATTTGTCAAGTCAAAGGTATCAGTCAGAGTTTATGAAAAATATACATAAAAAGGATGATAAAGTGATTTCTTTTATTTTGTTTTATTTATTATACGGTAACACAGGAGCAATAACTCATAATATCAGACAAAACATGAATAATTTATTATTATCATCTCTACACTGCTGAGACAATTGTGAAGTGGCCAAAAGTCAGGAGTAAAAATAGACAATGAAGAAGTCTATTAATATTCTGGGATGAGGTCTTAAAATAAACCCTCACAGCCTCATGGGAATTTTAAGCAGGAGCATACTGATATGCAAAAGAGAAAGGAAATAGGGGCACTGTGATTAAAATAAGCTGACGAATCATTGAACATGTGGATGAAACAGATTCATTTAATCTATTAAAGGTATTCGGGTCAGTATAGTGTTCCAAAAACTGTAAGATCCGACCTGTTACTGTTCATTTCCTGACAGGAACTACCACCTCTTATTAGTCTTTGTCCCCAGCTGTCCAAAGCACCATGGTGGCATCTAGTGGGGCTGGATGGTAAAACAACAACAAAACAAAAAAAGGCTAACTTGCAGAGAAATAAAAGAAATAAAAGAGAACACGGAAAACATTGCTCTGTGATGATATCATGGGGGGGAAAAGTTACCAGGCGAGTCTCTGTCCAAAACAAGATGCAGATTCAGCAGAAGTGTTGGTGCATCGCTTTGAACCACAGGGTTTGAAGAGGCGTATGTTGAGTGTTGACTCGCTTACAGAGGAAAGGTGTTATAACTGTGACTCATACACAGGATGCACTGTATTCAGTTTACATTTTGCAAAACAGAAACAACGAAGACCACCGAATGAAACAAGAAACATTGTGAGCCCTGTGAGCCAAAAGGTCAGGATTGAGACAGCTCTGTTATTTCTACTCTTGTATGAAGTCGTTGAACAGCCTTAATACGACACAAATACACAGCTCTGTGGGCATGAACCTTTTGTTTGCAAAAAGCCTCAAATAAAAAAAAAACAACTAAAGTTGGCTTTGATGGGTGTGAGTAGGGATAGAGAATAAAGAGAGGGGCTGCACCAAAGCCCAGTATAAGATAACTTTTTGAACTGTGAATCAAGCAAAGCTGTTCTATTAGAGTTCGGAATTAAAAGGCTAACAGGACAGATCATACCAATATACAAAATTACACATCCACACGACTTTGGTTACATCACAAAGTGAAAGTACCACTAGATAAGTTGATCCAAATGGGCTAAACATGCAACCCATTGCCATAGCAGTCTATTCATTAGCTGTTACATGTCATTCAAACTTGCACATGAACAGAAATGTGCCCTTTTCTGTGTTTTTTATTTTGCTTCACATGCATTTTCCTCATCAAGTAAGCTATTCTCTTCTCCTCCTGCTTTCTGAAGAAGGATGCAGAGATTTTTCTGCGTAACCGCCTTGCGTAAACCTCGAGGAAAACCAGAAAGTAGCTCATCAGCCAGAGACATCCCAGCAGGAGTGTGACTCCCAGGTTTGGAGCTGAAGTTGTCACATCACAGAGAGATGGCCCAGGGCTGAAATTCCACTTGTAATCCCTGTGGAAGTTTACCAGCTCCCATTTGATGCAGGATTGTGGGATAATACAAGACGCAGGGGGGAACCACTGAACCTAAAAGGAAAAACAAATTTATAAAAGACTCCAAAAAGCCAAAAAGAAAATAAAAAGATTAAATTGAGCGAGTGCTGTCTTACCTTATAATTGACACTTATAACAGCAGATGTAGGTGGAAAATCCAGCAACCATGGCACAATCATCTGAACTATGTAGTACACAACATGATCCAAAACTACTATTAGGGTTATTGCAATGAAATATAAAGTTACCACAATCAGTGATACGAAACAAGAGGAACATTCCTGACTTATTACTTTACAGTTTTCAAGATTGATTTTATTTTTAGCTGGCCTTTCATTAACTGGCATTTTTTGCAAGAGCTCTTTGGAGATGTACCCATTATCAAAATGAACTGATGTCAGATAAGATTTCAAGTAGCGTGCAGACTCAGCGATCAGCAGTGCAACAAAGACGGCAGCAAGAATCCGGTTTGACAGCAGTTTGTATTCTCTGAGGAGGTTCCTGGCATGTGAGAAGTTGACCTCTATCTTCCCAATTATCTTAGTAAACATGCTTTTGACATCTGACACATCAATATGTGTGTAATGATCCAAAGTCCTTAAGTTGGTAACAATGCTCAAGTCCTCCCACTTTACTTTGATGGCTTCTTCAACAAGGTCTGTCTTGGCTTTGTTCAAAGGTTCAGATGAGTTTAATAAAGTCTTTGCAAAACCCTCAGCAGTGCATTTCAGGATGCGTGCCACTGCTCCCACATTTACTGTGATATTAGGGATGACATTCAGCACCAAAATCATGACAGAGGCCGTGATGAGGAGTTTCCGTCCTTGTTTGGTGCAGACTGTAGGAAGAATCATTGTTAGCACACAGCGCAGGGGATGACACAGGAAGGAGACCAGAAACATGCTCACGCTGTAGATACTGACAGTTTGAACCGACGCTTCGTAATCATATCTCAGACTCTTTGACAGCCAGTGGTGAAGCAAGCCACCAGTAACACAGGCAAGTGTGAAACAGAGAGACAGCAGAGTGAGGATGTCCCTGCCTGCAGGAGAAGGTGCTGAGTAAACTTCCCAGAGGTATGACAGCAGAGACGTTAAGGCCTGTCTGCAAGATCCTGCTCTCTTTCTGAGGAGAAAACAATACAACACTTTATATTTAGAATATTTAAAGATTCAACAGAGAAGTGGCTCTAAGCATTTCTTATTAACACTAAACAGTACAGAAGTATTTGTCCCTTTCTATTTTTTTTTTTTTTTTTTGCATATTTGTCTCATGTTTCAGATCGTCTAACAAATCTGAATATTGGATAAAAACAACACAAACAAATACAAAATACAAGTTTAAATGATAATTTCATTTATTAAAGGAAAAAAGGCTATTCAAACCTGGCTCTATGTAAAAAAAAGTAATTTCCCCCTAAATCACAAATTAACTCTTTTGGAAAGCTTAATTCCTCCCACCAGCCCTGAATTGTTAGTCCAGTTGAATCAAGAAATCACTAAAGTAGAACTTGTCTGACAAAGGAAAGGAAACATCTAAAAAAGCAACACGTTATGCTCAATCTATAGAAACTCAAGATCAGAGGAGAAACAACAACATCTATAAGGCTAAAGTATTGAAACATATGCTAAACTAAAACATTATTTTTTTCTTCCCTCTGCATGTTACAAAAAACCATGCAACTATTTTCTCCCTATCGTGTTATTTTACAAATAATGCATTTTCAATGCCTGGGTTTGTAAAAGACACAGTGGAAAACAAAAGTTTTTTAATAATAATAATAATAATAATAATAATAATAACAGTTAAATATAAATAATTTAAATAACAAAAAAATAGATCAACTCCTACCTGACAAGCAAAACAAAATTTTCTGTGATCATCTTCATCCTCTCTAAGAAATTAGGAGCCTGAGAAAATAAGTGTTGGTGGACTGTAAAGGCTAAAAAGGGGAACTTTGCGCAACAGTCACTGTCATGTTGGTTGCCTACAAGTTCCACGTGGGAAAATAAAAAAGATAGTCCCTCTGCATCTAAACCACACATGACACAAAATCATATGGAGAGCATGACACACTCATAAGCCCTATGTGGCAGGTCACACTAACCAAAGTGCGCTTTCAGAATGATTTGATGATGGTGACACTGACAATACAAGTAACAGAGCACTTTGCTTATAACTCCTCTTCTAAACTGAAAATAGTTTAGATGACATAACACTTTTGTGTGTCATCTTTCCTCTGGTTTGTCATTGTTACGTTCCCCACTGAAATTTACTTTCTGTCTTGTGTCAACTGAGCTTGGGTGCTAAGAATTAAGAATATAATTGAGAATAAGCTATATTAGGCAATTATATCTAGCAACAACATGTTTTTTTTTTTAGCTCTTGAATGGAGGCAAGAAATCCATGAAGGTGGGTTTGTTTTCTCTTTTCTGTCCAATTGAACATCAGAAAACATCAGAATTGCTTCAAGTTTAAACAAATAAAAGCTGACATTCAGTAACCACCTTGTGTTTTACGTTTTGTCCACTGTGTCCTTAGTTACTCGGTTTGGTGGAAGCAATGCCAAAAAAAATCACAAGGTTCCTTGGAGGACCCTAAAACTGCAGACAAGCTAATGTTACATCTTCAATCCGAAAGCCTTGTTTATTTACCTACCAAATGGATTATAATTTTCACACAGGTCTTGAATACGTAGGAAGTTTATTGGCACTGTGTCTTGGGATTGTTAATTTGTTACATAACAGCTTGGACATCCTGGCTTACTTTTGTTACACCAGCTCCAGGAAAGCACACCCTGTTTTAGTTCCCTTTTGGACTCTAATAGGAACTGTGATGTTCACTCTATTATAGTCAATAAGAGTTTAAACTAGTGTTGAGACCACAAACACGTACGGAAATAATTTAATGAGGTCAAACATTCGAAGGAGATCGAAGCTATTTTTCCTTAGACTTCTGTTGGAACCAAGTGAGTCAGGTGAACATCAGAAAGAATTCAGGTTTAAGGGGCTGTCATATTTAAATGGGCAAAGGGACCTAAAATCCAAAAATCCAAAGAAGAATAACAAATCCATGAGACACCACAATAAAGGACACCTGACGCTATTTATACTGAAAGATACACAGGGGTAATCGGCAGAAAACAATTGAGTAGGCAGGAATAAACTAACACAAATGAATTCAATTCTAATCAATAAACCCAAAGGCAGACAGACACCCTAAAAACAATAAAAGTTTAAAAAGATCATAAGAAGTCAAAACTGAGTCAGGACTCAGGACTATGATGGATACTCGGTGCTGGCATATCTGTTTGTAATGAAAGCTGTACCCATGGCTCCTAAAAGCCTTCCTCAAAGCCTACTTTAACTTATTCAAGTAAGCTAACCTGTCGGCTGTGAACACAGTGTGAGTTGTTAGAGAAGATACACAAAATACTTAATTACTTATTGTGGTAAAAAGGTAGGCCTATTTATTTTGAGTCTTAAATACTAATTGGTTTTTGTTTCAAATTTTATGAATAACAAACACACAAAATAAATAAAAGCATCAAGTCACAGTTATGAATCTGCTTTGGGTCAAAGGTTATTTGCCTGTAACCTTTGTATTTGTTGTACAAATTAGTACATTTGGTTACAGTCTGTTAGCTTTGGATAACTTTTCTGATTTCACATTTAAACACTACAGACCTTTTGCTGTGGCAACGCTTACACTGAATAACCAGCACATTACTGCACAAGTTAACAATTGTTGGGGCATGTGAGAACACCAAGAGAACATTATAAGGAATTTTGTGCTTTGTACTGTGTGTCTATGTGTGTGTGCAGGGGCCGCAATGTTCCAGCAAGAGTTTAAAAAACTTTCCTGATACAAACAGGGGAACTCACTTAAAACAAAACAAAACTGTGCATAACAAATACATAAACAACATCAAGTTACAAACTGGCTTTATTTATGACAGCACAATATATGAGTGCAGATCACCATGTAACAAAAGTTACACATTCATTAGTCAAGATTCATAATATAATAAAGAAAATGATTTAAAATGTTGTTTATGTGGTATGGCTTTAGCAGTGTGCCATGTGAAACATAAACAAGTAACAATCTTTTAGTGATTTTAACCATAATATATACTTTAAAAAGTGTTATTCACAGTCTCATTCCTTCTTCCAGCAGAGGTCAGCCTGTAGTAACGATACAAACAGCACACTCCGCAGTCTGACTGATTATTTAAAAAATATAAAACACTCTTCAGTGCTCAAAGCATGTGTTTGAGGTTAGATGTTGCTCTAATTCAGTTTTAAGAAAGCAGAGAGTAAAATACTTCAGCAGTTTTTAAACTTAGCAATACATCAACTCTCATTAACTGAGTTCATGTATTGCTTCATTGTCTTTAAAACTTAACATTTTTGTACCAAATCTGTTCACAGCTTAAAATCTAGACCTTTGAGACCCTAAAAAGGCAGTCAAATATATATATGATAACCTTTTCAAAGCATCATTAACAGCTGGAAAAATGTGTTTTCTGACTGTGACAGTACAGAAACAATTGTAGTGAAGAACTATATACACTCATCATAGGCATGAATGTCATGGTAATTTTGAGCTTTTAATGATTTCTTTGAACTAGACTTTTTAATGGGTGGAATGACTTTTACAGCGTCTTTTATGACTTAAAAAAATATTTAGGTGCACAAGGGACTAATAAAGGTTATCTCATCTTAAGTTTGAATTTACTTTGGATTTTCTCTAATCCACAAGTCAAAAGTATATGTACAGGCTCAAATATATAGACAGACAGATGTACAATCCCCCTCCTCCCCTCCAAATGCCTCCGATGCCCGTCCTTTCTGTTGTATGGTGTGTTCATGTGCTCTCAGTGTTGCTGTGTTTTTTCTGTTCTCAAACTGCCTGTAGGAGCTCAGTCTGGGTGGAGTTCTTTTTTCTCCCTGTCTTCCCAATGTGATGTATGTGAAATATATGTACAGTTGGAAGGGGTCAATTTTCACGGCATATATTGCTTTAAAGTTGCCACCTAGTCACTTGTGGACATTTCAGGTCCTGGTTGCCTAGGTGACCCACTACTTTATTTATGTCAATCAACAGTATTCTTCACTGTCATTGGTAGATGTCTAATGACCAAAAATCCCAAATATTCCAATGAAACATGTATGCTGTGTAATCATCCCACCCATTAAAATCTCGAATTCAAAGAAATCATTAAAGGCCCTAAATTACAGAGACACACATGCCCACGATGAGTACATGTAAACCTCTGATCACAACTGTATCTACTTCAGTTTTTCCTCCCTGCTCACTCTTCTGGTACTTCTTCTATAATAACTTCTTGCTAAAATCTGGTGTGTGATCACAACGTGGCATTAAGCGACTGAGCCACAGATAAGTGCGCATTGGTCACAAGAGCAGACTTGTTAAATGGGAGAGCCCATTCAGGGTAAGTATTCAAATTAAACATGGCAATGCCCCACGTATTCATTGCCAGAGTGACTGACAGGATACCCAGGATGTTCATCACAAAGCCAGTTTTCACCTGAGGAACCAGAAATGGAAAACATAAGCTGTAATTTTGTGTAATATTTTCAACGTCAAGAGCCAATGAGGATCTTACCATGTCTTTCACCATAAGGTGTCCAGATGCAAAGGCAATTGAGTTGGGTGGTGTGGACACTGGCAGCATGAAGGCGTATGAACATCCTACTGTGGCAGGTATCATGAAGTACAGAGGGTTCACTGAGACATTAATAGCCTGTGGAGGGAAAAGATGTTTATGACAGGATGTATAAAAAGGCCCATTATGCTTATTCAGAGTGAAAATCCAGAATCTTAAATTTAAAGTACAGTAAGGGGACAAAGGTGAAAAGAACATTCATTATCATTTGGCAAAGGCAGCAAAATACAGAAGCATAAAAGTTTTATATACTTCATTTTGGAGCAATACATTGCAAAAACAGATAATACAGGAGTTGGGTTTGCATGGCTCTCTGGAGTCCAATTAACATTTAATATACAAAATTAATTTAAAAAAATTAAGAAACTAATTAAGAAACGAATATGGGCTGTAAATGCAATAACGGTCAATCAGTCAATTCTTTTATTGTGTGCTTTAGGACCCTAGCCTACAAATTGTTTAAATCCTAAAGCCTTAATCATCACTGACTACATTTCTGAAAAATCATGTTACAGTACTTATATGAACTAACTATGTACAGAATAGTTATTTTTATTTTTTTTATTAAATGCTAGTGTTAACGTGATCACATGTTCACTCTATATAATTATAGACTGTATACCAAGATGGAGGCAACTTTGCTAGTTACAAAACAATTGTATTGGGATCTGTGTGAAAATGGATGTTTGTCTCCCTCGATCTATAAACTATTTTAACACTTTGTTGATGGGTTTGTGGTCTTAATCACTAGTTTTAAGTCTTATTGTCAGCGCCACCCATTGTTTGTAACTTCCAGTTTCAAAACAAGATGATGATGGCCAAAATACTCAGCTCAAGGATGGGAATTCAGTAACCAGTTAAATAACAAATAATAACACCACTAATGAAGGTACTGCAGAATGGGAGAAAAATAAAAATATAGGAAATGCCATTCACTTGTTAGCTCCAGAAGATAAACTAAATTATTATTTTAGCGCGTGTACAACTTCAAATACAGTAAAAGCAAAATGTGTGTTGTGCCTGTTTGTGTTTGTAATAACAGCTTAGTATCCTAAAGTTTAAACCTAGCCTATATACATGCTATTAAGTGGTTATTCTTCCTGTGTAGCCATTGTCTTGGAGTACTTAAGCTCCAGATAATAATTGTCTAACAACAGTTAATGTCCAACAGTCTACAAACATAAGAACATCTATTGCAAAAGTTTAACAAGACCACTAAACCTCTGAGTGACATAAAGGACAAGGTCGACAGCAAAACGTGTTCACCCTTCACTTTGACTTCTTTATCTTGTAAGACAGTCGTCCAGTTTGTTTCCCTGATGGTCATCTGTGTCAGTTTGATTGCACTGACATGGTGCAATGAGTTTGTACCTCACACAGGTAAACTGATATGTGAAGATATTTTTCTCAGCTAAAATATAACACAGGAATAAAAAAAATAATCTGATGATATACTGTACTTTCACTTTAATTTCGCATACAGTCTAAAACTGTATGCAAAATTTTATATATTTAGGTTGAAGACCAGCCTTACCAGTTCAGCAATGACAGGTAAAAATATGATAATGGTGGCAGTGTTACTGGCAAACTCAGTGAAACAAGCCAGGAAAGCAGTGATCAACATCACAGCTGCAGCAGGAGGGACTTGAGCCAAAGGCTGGAGGTGGCCTCCCATCCAGGACGCGAGTCCAGACTCCTGCAGAATGCCACGTGACAGAGGTGAAAGGTTGAAGATCAAATAACAACATAAGAAACCAAAACAGAGAACTTGAATCAAACAAAGCACTGACAACCGAAGGAGAGCAGAGACACGTTTTAATAAACAGACTTAGTAGACTTTAATTTCCTCCATTTCCACTCTAAACTATAGAGGTTTAAAGAAACATTAGTAAGCAAACTGAAAATAACAGCTTCCTTTGGTATTTTGGGGGAAATGGTCCCAAAATATTTGCTAAAAAGTTGGCTGCCACCATAGGCACCACATAGCAGTTTTAACTTAGCACAGAGACAGGAAACATTGTTGATGTATTATATGTATTACATACATATTATATGTAACATCTTTACCTCACAAGCTTTGGCCATGGCAAAGCCGCCTCCAAGCAGCATAATGATATTCCAAGGAACCGATTCCTGGGCTTTTTTCCAGGAAAGGAGAGGCACATAAGGAGTGTTTAGAGCTGAGGAAAAATGTGAGATAAAACAATTAGAAAATGTTTATCATGTGTAGAAAAATGTAAAGGCTGTTGTGCACCGATACAATGTGAGATTAAAATCCTTAAACTTAATTGTTAACCTTATAATGAGTAGTAAAAGATTCTGCCTCAGTATAACATCTCCATTCCTTACTTTATTTCTATTTTCCTTTTTTAGTTGCTTTGTCTTTATCTTGTAAAAAGTTTGACTTGACCCGGAGAGCTCTGCACAAGAATTCCAGTGTGCATGGACTGTTGGTCCTGTGCTCAAATGGCAAATAAAAATCTTGAATCTTAAAGAGGCGGAAGAAGTATCTCTGGGTTTAGGGTTGTGGTGAAGAACACGTTAACATATGGATGAGTTGAAAATCAAACTACTACCAAACTGCTTAGCAGCAAACCATATAGTCTACCATATAATATATTTGGCATGTTAACATACACATTTTAGTGCTTTCTACCAAATATTCTTTTGTAGTTTTACCATATTTTTGTATTTATTTGCTCTATTTTTAGTTTAATGAGCTAAAAGTCCTACTCTGTTTGACATAGAGTGAACCCACTCTATTCGAATAATGTGACCCTCAGTGACAGATGAACCACATGGCTTGCTTTCTTTTCCAGCATCAAGTTGTTTATTTGACCAGCTGAACATAACATAAGCATTCACTCACACACACGCACACATACACACACGCTTCTCCGTTTTAGTGGATGCTGATTCGCATTTGTATTCACATTTTGGAGTTAACCAAATCAATAAAATGATTTCCATAAGACATTTTTTTTGTCCACCAAGACAAAAAGATTCACCAGAATTTGATTATTAAATGGACGTTTCAGGCATGTAGCTACAACACGAGTAATCCAAAATACAAGTACACAAACACACAAAGAAAAAAACCCAAAGTGTGTCCACATAGCTTTAAGAGATTATTCTAATCACAGAAACAGAGAAACTACAGTCTCACTTTCAGACGGGAACTTTCCTCAGACTCTCTAATCTATATTATTAACATTCCTCAGCTTAATTTCTGTGTTTTGCAAAAGCTGTTCTAGAAACAGAGACACAGAATCTTTGAATTTTCCACAAATATCTGGTCTTAGATATTAACTTTTGACTTATCAAAGTTGTAATATTGCGACAGAAAATCCTATATATGGTAACAAATAGAACTGAAATGAGACAATGATGCCTCATAAATGGCATTTTAGCAGATATGCTATCACTAACCTTGAGGGTCGGACCACCATCTCAGGGAAGGCTTTTGTGAAGGAAAAAAGAACAGTATAGACACAATGATGACACCGGTGACTGCATCCGAAACGTACCTGAAGGACAGCAAGACGAGCACAAAATTGAAATGGACACCTAATAGAGCACAGAACCAGAATACAATGTGCTAGCTTTCATACAAGGTTTTAAAAGTCAGCTTCTCTTACCCTTTTTTAAAAAACACAGACCAGCCGGTCACAAACTTTGGATCCCTTGTGAAGAGGAGAACGGCAAACAGTACAAAAAAGAAAGAGATGGCTCCCTCTGCAAAGCTGAAAGCATGAATGCAGAATAAGAGTAAGTCAAAGACTATGTCCTAGAAAGTTTACATCCAGCATCTATTGCATGAGATTTCAAGACATACACGAGTCCTCACTTTATGGGCCCTAATTTTCTGTAATCTTCCTTTATCAGTGCCTTGGCTCTGGCTTCTGCCTGGGTTCTCCTGTCTTGTTTTGTGATGCACAATCTGCAAAAAATTGAACACATAATGTAAACATTGGCTTTCATAAAATAAAGACCTTACTCATGGAATGGTCCAGTTTTTGTATCCTGTAATGCTGATGGTGTTATTGAAAAATTTAGCAAGAAAAGATACACAACCTTGTATTCAATCCTCCGTAGAGAAATGCAATCCATAGCCATCCCAAAAACAGGAAGAGGAGCATGAGTGGGAAAGCAAATGCAAACCAAGAGCCAAAATTGATAAGATCACAGTCTGGAAAGTAGCTGTGAAAGACAAAATTATAACTGTTAAACACACTGAAACATATCACTTCTGTGTCTGAATCAGCATTGTTTAAATGCTACACAAAAACAAAAGAGTTACCTTTTCAGCTGTCCAATCAGAATGAGGTTAGGTGCCGTGCCCGTCAGTGTGGCGGTTCCTCCGATACTGGCAGCATAAGGGATACAAATCAAAAACCCCTTCCAGACTTTGAGCTGATACTGCGCCTCTGCTCGGCTCTCCTCAGCTGTCCTCGGGTCCGTCAGTTCTGGTGTATCAGTCCTTTCAGAAGCATTATTTTACATAAAATGTGAATTATTACACAAACTTCAGAGTTTGCACAGCTGGATATTACTCTTTAGTTTGTATGGCAAAATGAATCCGCAAACTTCATATGTGTTGGCTTAGTTTTGTATTTCACAGTCTGTAAAATGTAAAGCTCAGTAATTAAAAAAATAAATTTAACACAGACGAAGGGAATGATGCCTGCACTATGAAGCAGGATTTGGGGCTTAGAAGGGTTAGAAGGGTTACTTAAGGGTTAACCTTGTTGTGAAAGCCTGATTGAAAGCAGGTCATGTTCACAATCAGAGATCATCATGTACAAAATCACTGCCTCCATTCCTGAAAAATGCACAGGCTTCAGTGCTTCGGTAACAGCATGTTCTAGGACTAGAACATCTAAAGTTCTTTTCTTTCTATGATGAGCCTCAGTCAAGACAGGTCCTTTTTACCTGTTTGCTATAAGCAATTTAAAGCAACCGTATTGTTCTGTAAACCTAAACTATAGTACTACAACACTGAAACAGGGCACCTAAGCATAAGGCCAAGAAAATTTATCAATCTGAAATCTGTTTTTTGGTTTTCATCTGTTCATTACGGGTCAGTTAACACTGCCTGGGCTGAAGATGAAAAACTAAGGCAAAAACTCTTAGATGCACATGAAACAGCATCGCCTGCTAATTTAACAGAACATATTTATAGTTACAGTCAGGTCCTCATATTTTAATGACAGAATTATGTTACTTATAAGTCTGTTGACTTGCAAGGTCTGCATTTATATGACACTTTTTCAGTTTTGCATTCCACAGCACCGTCATATTCATGCAACACTTTTTAATACTACACTACTGTACAGAGCTTTTCTAATATTATAGTTTGTCTTTGCAGTTCTGCTGTAAGTAGACCTGTCCACATGTCTTCTGTCTGGCTGTGTATATGCCACTTCTGTCATATAACACCACAAAAACGTGAACATCACACCACTCTCTCATCTAACGTGATATCAGGGTAAATGATGCTAGAGAGGAAAATATATCCTGGGTATTTTAAACTTGCCTTATATTCATAGCACTAGCACCTGGATAGTTTCTTGGATTTTGTTGCCATTAGAACTACATCTACCTCATTTCCAGTCTTCGCAGTAAGCTGTCACAGTCCTGGGTCATTTTGACCCAGCATTTTCAGTTCTTATATTCCTTTGTATTATGGTTTGTATTCTGATCCTTTTGTCATGCTTTGTTTATTAGTATTATTCTATGTTTCAGTTATTCTTTGTGAGCGATTAGTTCTTAGGTTGAGTCTCTCGTTCAGTATAAGTTCAGTTCAGTGTCAAGTCTGTGTCTGTTTCTTGTTTTCCATTTTATTGTGAAAGGTTGATCCTCATCTCAGTGTGTCTAGCTTTGCTCCTCGTGTCTCGTTACCCCAAACCCTCCCAGCTGTGTCTCCCTCCTGTTTTCCATTCCCTGATTACTCCCCTGTGTATATAAGCCCTGTGTTTTCCTGTGTTCCCTATCGTGTTGTACCCTCAACTGGCTGTGTGATCTGTTTCTAGTGTTTCGTCTCCATTTTCCAGTGTTTCAGTCCTCGGTTCCTCTGTTCAGACTTTTGTCTTTTGGTGATTTTAGTTAGTACGAGGTTTTTCCCAGCAATAAAGCTGCGCTTTAAGTTTCACTTCCGTGTCTGAGTTCTGCATTTTGGGTCCACCACTCCTGCTTGCTCGCCTGCCACACAGCCAACCATGACAGAACGACGCGACCACAAAATGGACCCAGTGGACTCACCTTTAGGCTGGGAGGAGGAGTTGCTAGAGCAGCTGTTGGATTATTGCCGGGCTGTAATTCATGCTGTGGACACTCCCAAGAGACTGATTCAGGTAGTGTTTTTTGATGATTTCCTGTCAACTACAAGTTTTCCCCCGAGTTTTCCAGACATCAGTGAGCTGTCTCGAATCATAACAGAACTAAGAGCGAGGCTCTGTTTTGGATTATTTGGCATTGGTGGCCCCGGCAAAGTAGACTCAGCCACCCTCTTAGAAACCCTCGCTGCTTGGTATTCTCAGTCTTTAACCCTGCCATCAATTCAGTCATCTTTCCAGTCCATAGCTCAGTCACTAGCTCAAGCCCCTGTAGCTCAGCTAGCCGCCCGGCCTGCTAAACCTCCATCACAATCATTACTGCTGCCTGCAGCTCAGTAACCAGTGTCATCTGCTCTCTTGCTCTCAGCTCAGTTACCTGCCCAGCAGCCACCTTCTGCTCAGTTAGCTGCTCAGTCGCCACCTTCGGCTCAGTTTCCAGTGTCCCCGTTGCCTGTAGCCCAGTTACCCGCCTGGCCGCCAGTGCAGTCATCTACTCCATCACCTACTCCACTCTCACCACAACCGTTTCAACGGCCACCAGTTCAGACTTCAATTCAGTCCCCTAGCCTGCTGTACTCTCACCCACCTGGTCAACCAGTGGTCTTAATGACCTCTGGCCCTGCATCTACCTCATACGCTGGGGCTTCTGGAGAGCCTGCCCAGCTGTCACCCTCTGCTAAAGGGTCCAAGGGATCCGTCCAGCCTGTTGTGCCGCCGCCTGCAGCGCCTTCGTCTCCGGCTTCCACGCCGCCGCCTGCAGCGCCATTCTCATCTGGTCCTGCCTCAGAGCCTTCAGCTTCGCCCGGTCCAATGTACGTCCAGCCCCTCAACATCGCCGGCCGCCTTCCAGGCCACTGGCTGGGCGTCGTCGCCATCGTGGGCGGCCTCCGGACCAGCTCTGTCGTCGCCGCCGCCGCTGCCTTCCGCTACCTGTCGCCTCTGTCAGTGCACCCCAGGGTGGCTGTGGCTACAATGTAGCTTGCCATCACCAGTGTGTAAATGTGAATGGGTGGATGACTGGATATGTAAAGCGCTTTGGGGTCCTTAGGGACTAGTAATGCGCTTTTTTTTTTTGGGTTGTATGGAAGCCCCAAACGCAATTTCATTGTTCTTGACAATGACAATAAATAAATAAATACTAAATACTATAAATATAGGCCATTTACCTTCCGCGGGGCCGTCCCCCTGAGTACCCTTTGTTTGACTTTTGTGCTGTCGGCTTCCTGAACCTTTTGATTAGTGGACTCATGGTAGACCCAGTGGGATTTGTTTTGAGTAATTCCTGTTCTTGGGCTCCTTGTGTTTTGTTTCTCCCTTGTTTTCTCGCTCTTGTTTCGTTTTTTTGTTTAGGGCTGTCAGAAGCCAGACCCTTTGGGGGGGGGGGGGTACTGTACTGTCACAGTCCTGGGTCACTTTGACCCAGCATTTTCAGTTCTTATATTCCTTTGTAGTCTGATCCTTTTGTCATGCTTTGTTTATTAGTATTATTCTATGTTTCAGTTATTCTTTGTGAGCGATTAGTTCTTAGGTTGTGTCTCTCGTTCAGTGTCAAGTCTGTCTGTTTCTTTCTGTTTTATGGAGTCTCCTGCTCCAGTTTAGTATTTCTTTTCCAGTGTTTCAGTCCTCAGTTCCTCTGTTCAGACTTTTGTTTGTCTTTTGGTGAGTTTAGTTAGTACGAGGTTTTTCAATTTTCAGCAATAAAGCTGCGCTTTAAGTTTCACTTCAGTGTCTGAGTTCTGCATTTTGGGTCCACCACTCCTGCTTGCTTGCCTGCCACACAGCCAACCATGACATAAGCTAAGCAAAGCTCAACATCTATTGTTTGTGTAATGATTTAGCAAAGACATCAGAGGAGTGAAATGTCTTTAAAATAAAAATATAAAACAAAACACAAATGCTTCTTACCCTTCTGTTGCCATTATTTGTTTTTCTGTTGGCACTGAGGGCAGTGAATGCAGCTTTACAGTAGACTGACCTGCAAGAAAATAAATCAAATAGATTTTGACAGGGTTCAGGGTTACATGTGAAACTAACTTACTCAATCTTCAAAGTGTCCAAACATGAGTTAAATTGTGAGTTTCAGCTCTTTTACAGTGGTGTACTTTTGTTTTATTTAATAGCTGACTTTGAGTCAACAAAGCCCCCTTAATCCATTACTACTTCAGGATTCACTAACTTGTTGTCAGACAGTGCATTGGAAACGCTGCACAAAGTTCACATATTAGATTATATATTAAAGGCTCTTGGGAACAAGGTTAAAACAATGCAACAATCATCTTTCAAGAATGAAACATATTTTGTGAAGAGACACAGTTGGATGATAAACGTTCAACCTGTCTTCATTCACTATTCATTCGAAGATGAAGTGTTTAATGTTCATTCGCCCCTGTCACAGCAATGCCCTTTGCTGCTTGAATGACTATGAAGACAATAAGACTGAATTAAACAATGTTTTAGTTCAGCCAAAAAAAGATTTAAAATTGGCCAAACGTTTTCTCTCACTCAAAGGATAATCACTTTCATTCAGTATATTAAGATGTAAATTTCAGAGAAAACCTTGATTTGTCATCAGTATAAGTTTGAAAACTGACAGCGTACCATTTATTATGGCACTCTCGTGATCCTCGACAGACTTGCACTTTTGTTTTAGGGTTTCCAGATCACCAAACAGGCTCTCCAGGATGGCATTTGCGATAGGGAGCATCATGGCTGTTGTGGCGGTGTTACTGAGCCACATGGACAGGAAGGATGAGGTCAGCATCATTCCCAGAATGAGCCTGGAAAAACAATTCAGTCCACAATCTTAAACTCGGTAAACAACCCTAAGTATGAAAATAAAAATATAATTAAATGTAGTTCTGTGCAAAAGATTCAGACATTTATGTTTTATTATTATATCCCTCCCTGTTGCAGAATTTTCTGAATTAACTAGCTACCATATTTTGTGACAATGTTATTTAAACAGACGTGAAAAGGACATGTAGGGTGACTTAGGTATTTCTGGACAGCACAGAGGTTCACAACACAGGGAAATAAAATAAGTTCCAGGTATTACTTAAAATGGGATAAATACAGAATCCTCATCAGCTTTAAACTGCCTTCTGATAAAGTTATTTTCTCACCAGGCTGGTTTTACTCCAACAATACTGAGGACCTTTAGGGCTATTCTGCGATGCAGGCCCCACTCCTCAATCGATGATGCCAACACAAGGCCGCTGAGGAAGAGAAAATTGGTCTCGATGAAGTACTGAGGGCAGATTTTTTTGGCTGGAAGAATTCCCAGTGTTGGGAAGAGGCAGACTGGAAGCATGGCTGTGACAGCAAGAGGGAGAGCCTCCGTGCACCAAAACATAGCCATGAGCACCACCACGTAAAGACATTTTCCCTCCTAAAAAGATCAGTAACATGTCAATAATATTTGTGCAATAATACAAAAAAACAGCTAAAAAACAAAGCAAAGACTTAACAAGAAAAAAGAAAGCAGATTACACGTTATGTTTTCAGTAACTTGTGTATCCTTCACATTATATGTGTTTCAGACAGACAACATTATTTTTTTACATCGTTAACATGAAAGCATTAACATAATAATCACTTTTTAGTTTTAGGTTTGCATTATTGACTCTTTGGCTGAATCAGATGATTCACGGAGTATGCACAGTGAAAATACTCCCAGCAAAAGCTTTATTGTGCTTAACCAAGAGTAAAAAGCATTGAGGTTGTAGTGACAGTAGAAGATGAGTGTTTTTAGCATTATTGACTAAATTTATTACTTAAAAAATCTCAGTTTATATAAGCATGTCTGTAAGTTTCTGATTAATCAAAACAAGTATAAAGATGGACCAAACCCTTTGCGAACTAGTCTGATTTTAAACATAAATCTCCTGCTTGCACCTGTGTTATGCATTTATAATAGGACAACCGTGCTTTCTGTGTGTAAGTTTTTTGGAAAACAGTGGGTGCATAACTGTGGCACAAAGAAATTCACTCACCTTCTCCGGTAGAGTAAAAAGTAAAGGCAGAAACACGAGCGGAGTGAGCACAAGGATTAGCTGTTTGTGGACGCACCACAGCTTCTTGGACAGTACAGATATTCTCATCCCTGGCTTGAAGTTGTGCTCAGTTTAGGAAACGTCCAGACTGGCTGAGAGCAACCTGTGAGGCAGCACTTTGAAGCCCGTGGCTGAGCACAGAGAAGATTAACCACACGCTTTGCTACAGGTTAACTCCTCCTGTGATGGTGTGTTAAATGGGATAGTCGACTTACTGCCAAATTTCCCAATTGAATGGACTCTTGCATGACAGGAGTGAGGTATCTTCAGGGGCAGCGATGGAAATGTCACCGCTCATACGTTCATTTTAAAAAGTACACTGGAAACTGCCGGACTGCAAAAATAATAACCGCAGTAAAGTGAGCCGTCATTTGTGAGCCGCGGTCAAGCCAGCCGCTTCTTCTCCGCCGCATAAATTTCCTTGCGCTTTTACACAAGTCTTTACGGTAGCGCCTTTTCGCTTTATATCCCGATTGAAAGCCTAGACCCGCGCACCCGTGCACGCGCGCGAACAGTCGCACGCGCACACACACAAATTACAATGGAGATTTATGTCTGTTTATGGTTTTGTCTGTGTCAAGCTCGTGTGTCTTAGTCTGTGTTTTAGTTTGGTGGCCTCTTGTCTCTTTCTTGTGTTGAGTCTTACTTCCACTGTCTTCTTATTCCCAATGTATCCCTGCTGTGTTACACAGCTGTCTCCAATTCCCCTAATCGCCATCCTATTTATACATTTTGCCAATCTCCCGGTCTGAAGTACAGTATTCTATTCAATTCTATTCTATTCTATTTATACAGCACCAAATCACAACAACAGTCACCTAAAGACACTTTATGTAAAAACACAACAATAATACAAAGAAAACCCCAACAATTTAAGTACCCCATATGTGCTAACATTTAGTGTGAGTGGGAAGGGAAAACTCCATTTGAAGAGGTAGAAACACCTGGCAGAAACAGGCTCAAGGAGAGACAGCCATCTACTGTGACTGGCTGAGGTTGATGAAAAGGAGACAGGACAACATATACACTGTGCAAGAGATACATACTAACTAATGATTAAATGCAGAGAGGTGTATAAACACAGAACGAGCAAAGAAGGAAAAAATTCATACATGATGGGAAGCCCGCAAGAGCCTAGGCTTATTGCAGCACAAATAAGGGAAGATTCAGGGTCACCTGATCCACTATAACTGTATTAATTGTCAAAACTGAGGGTTTTAATGCTAATCTCAAAAGCAGAGACGGGTGTTTGTCTTCTGAATTAATATAGAATAGAATAGAATAGAATAGAATAGAATAGAATAGAATAGAATAGAATTCAACTTTATTGTCACTGCACATTTCACAGGTACAAGGCAACGAAATGCAGTTTGCATCCATCAAGAAGTGCTTTAGCCATGATATAGATATATTACAATATATATTAGCAATAATATAGGTATGTAAGTATATTACAGAAATGGGTCTATTATGGTATGTTACAATGTACACGGTATGAAGTATGTTATGAATATGCTATAACTATAAGTATGTACAGGCTGTAGTGAGTACAAGCTATGTACAGGCTATGAACAGGATATAAATATGAAAAACTATACAGAATATGAAAAAAAAACTATACAGAAATATGAGATATACAGCTATACAGAAATGTGAACTATGCAGGTTATAAACAGTTGTAGAATTAAAAATTATCGTATTGTACAGAATGATGTAAGCTGCATCCACAGAAGAGAGGCCTGAGAGATGAAGACTGATTCCTGTTCAACCTTAAAATTCTATAGGAACCACAAGTACACCTAATATTCCAAAATTAAAATCTGGATTTCAAAGCGAGTCAGTGAAGACAAGCAAATATGCTGTCTCTTTATAGTCCCTGTTATGACTCTCTCAGCAGCACTTTTGATCCATCAATATTAAACAATTATTGATGCAGCGGATTGAGATGAAACCTGGCCCAGAGGTACAGTAGGTGTCCCAGAGAAGGAATGTGTTGAAAGTTGGACCTCAACTACTAAGGATGATTTTTAATGAATTTCTGAAATTGACATAATTGTATTGACTGTATTGAATTGAATACAAGTTTCTTGTCGTTTCTGAGTAATATTACAGTAGATCTGGATGAAACTTGGTAAAGAGGTACAGTAGGTGTCCCAGAAGAGAAATGTGTTGAAAGTTGGACCTCAAGTGTTCAGGATGATTTTTAATGAATTTCTGAAATAGACATAATTGTAGTGTATTAACTGTATTGCATTGAATACAAATTTCCTGTAATTTCTGACTAATATTACAGTAAATCTGGGTAAAACCTGGCCCAGAGGTAAAGTAGGTGTTCCAGAAGAGGATTGTGTTGAAAGCTTGGCATCAACTGTTAAGAATGATTTTTAATGAATTTTTGAATATGCAACCAGACTGTCACGATGGCTGTATTTCCATTGTTCCATTGTAATTTGTGTGCGCGCGGATCTAGGCTTTCAATCAGGATATAAAGCGAAAAGGCGCTACTGTAAAGACTTGTGTAAAAGCGCAAGGAAATTTATGTGGCGGATAAGAGGCCAGCCGCCTCTTATCCGCCGCATAAATTTCCTTGGCTTGACCGCGGCTCACAAATGACGGCTCACTTTCCCGCAGTCAAAAAACAACTGAATGCCTACAACAGACCACATTTTTTGTTTCACACAGCATTTGACATTTTTCTATTATTATTTTATCCCTGTAATACAAAAGTGAAATCTGAATAAACTGTGCAGTTGACATGGTGGATCACTACTGGCCTGATTTTGCGTTTTTGAAAAATAAAATGGGCGCTGTTCAGAAATAGCTCAAGTGCAACAAGGAGACCAAAGGTGAATTTGGACCCAAATGCAGGACGAAATTCAAAACCGACCTTAAATAAAGTTATTAAAGCAGTGTAAATAAATACAAAGTCCACAACACAAACAGAAAGGTGACCTAAAATAAAACAAAACAAGAGGGAGGGCTAACAGATGCCCAACGACTGAGGGCAAGGCTATTTATACTGTTTCACACATTACCCGTTATCAGGATTTGTTTTTTTAAGTTAAAATAGGTAAGTCAAAAACAGTGAAACCAGAGCGACAGGAAGAAAAGTAGAAGCAAGAAAGGCACGAGACTACCAAATAGTGACGTGTAGGAAATGGCTCTTAGAGCCGGATCTTTGACATGAATGAGGCAAGCCGTGGTTTTTTTTTTCTTTTTCTTTCTCTCACCCTCTCTTGCACTTTTTTCCACTTCACTCCGCATGCGAGTCTTGTGCTTTGCGCTGGGAAGAGGGGGGAGGGGTGGTAGTTACTCGCAGTAGCACAGGAACCGAGCAGGAGGGAGAGAGAGAGAAAGAGAGCCAGGGACAACAACGTCACATTAGAAAGGTACAGTAATCATCCACAACTATTTTCAGTTGCAGATGATAAAGGATTCAGAAAGTTTATTCATGACAGAGAATGTGCATCTTCTTTTTGTTTTCATATTTTAATTTATATTTAATTGTGTTGTGGTTTGTAGTGTTTAATATTGTTTCATTTTAAATTTGTTTAAAAGGAAAAAGCTGAAAATTTAAATAGTTAAAAGCTAAACTGTGACTAGTTGGTTTTTGTAATATATAATTTATTTATTACATTTTATGTGGAGTGAATAAATAAAAGTATATTTACGGTGGCCCCTACAGAGACAAAACACGTACAAACTCCAAAACACGTAAAAACTCCAAAACACGTACAAAACACAACAGACGTGTTCCAGGATGCTGGGCGCAGTGTTGAGCTTTTGTTACCTAGTGGCTACACAAGCCAGCAAGTACCAACGACCGGATTTGGTGTGTGGTAGTAACAGGTAAATGAACTTTTTTTTTTAAATTATTTGAATATATATGAGTGCTTGTGTATAAATGCACAAACCATACACATATGCTTTCAATTGTGTAATTTAAGTGATCTAGGTAGCTCTGTTTTGGAAGTTCAGTTAACTCTAGGAATGTGTTTTGGAGTTTGTACGTGCTTTTTGGAATTTGTACGTGCTTTGTCTCTAGGGGCCAGCACATATATTTATACATAAACATATATAAATAAAACCACTTTTTTTTTTACATTAGTAATTTCTTTTGTGCATAATTTTATATTATTGTTAATAATAAATTAATTAAAGCAACAAAACCACCTGAAGAGCCAGTTCAGAGCCGAAAGAGCTGGCTCTTTTTAGTGATCCGAGCCGAAAGAGCCGGTGTTGTGCCAAAAAGTGATTGTCTGCCAAAAACTGATTGCTCGTATTTAAACTGCTATAAGTAACTTGCTGGGCTATAATATGTGAAACATATGTCAAATGCATCCCTTATGGATGATAGAAAGTCATCTTGAGCCACAAACAACATTCATGTAACAAGGTAGAAGCTGCAATCAGTTTTTGGCATTGACTTTTATATAACCTTTATTTATGCAGTTAAAAAATATCATTAACATTAAAAATGTCTTTTGTAAGAGTAAGCTGGCCAAGAGGACAGCAGAAATGGCAGCAATTATTACAATAGTTTTGTAAAAATATTTTAAGTGGGGATAAAGGACCGAATTGGTTATAATGTAAGTACAATGACACAGAGTTGTAAAGATACTTGAAAAACAGATATTTTTTTAATTCTATGTCTAACCCCTTTGTAAACCCTGTTCACCGAATTCTGTTTACAAACATACATAAAGATATTACACATAAAAAATACACAGAAACATTGGAAATCACTTTTTGGCAGACAATCACTTTTTGGCACAACACCGGTTCTCTAAAAAGAGCCGGAAATCCCATCACTACTACCAAAATAAAACAGGAAGTAACTTACTAAACACAAATAAAATACCAAAATCCACTTAAACTTCACACAGATGAAAGGAACAAGGCTATTGAAGAATTATTATATTATTATTATATATATTATATGAAATAAGCCCTAAGCAAAAATACAAGTATCAATAAAGAGGAGCAAAAGTTTGAGATATAAAATAATCTGAAAATCTAATATAACAATAAGCAACCATAAAACCAAAGAGAAGACCCAATAATAAGCAAGAAGGTCAAGGACACAGGACAAGACAAGACGCCAAACTCCAGCCAAGGAAGCAGCTACAGTGTGCCTTTCCCAGCCCAACCCCGGGTAATGTGAGCTTTATTTTTCAGACGTGTACAAGTTAAAGAACAGGTTATGCTGCTGGTGAACTTAAATAACTAAATGATGTGTGTGTTCCAGCTGTGTGCCATGGCTCTTTTATACTTCAAGAGTAAAAGGATACACCTGTGCATTCTCCACTCTCCTCCTGCAAGTTTCCTCTGTGCTCCAGATGGACAGAGAGACACAAACTAGTCACACAAGACTACCTCAGAGTTGCTTGTTAAGCTTGTAAAAGTATCTAAACATGAATACACTATACCAAGAAATGTCATACTAAGAAGTCATAAAGATGGTGTGCTTTAAGGTCCTTCTATTCCACTGTAGAAATTTTCAACACTTAGTTTTCAAATACAGTACATCAAAAAAATAAAAAAAATAAAGAAATTAAACCTAACAAAGACAGAAAGACATTAAATGCATTCTTACTTCATTTTTTAGTTTTTAAATATAAAGTATTTAAATTTGCTGTTTTTCTTAGAATGTAACTTTTATTTTTTTATTTCAGGTAACTACACTACCCCTCTGTGAATCGCTACCTTATCGTAGAGCAGTTTGTGTGTCCCAGGGATCCTAGGGGCTATGTTGTCTGGGGGCTTTTGCCCCCTGGTATGGTCTCCCATGGCAAATTGGTTCTGGGTGAGGTACCAGACAAAGAGCGACTCAGAAGAGCCCTATGAGTGCAAGATCAAGGGAACAGTTCACCCGGCCCGGGATAGGGTTACCGAGGCCCTGGCCTAGAGCCAGGCCCAGGGAGGGTGCCTGAGAGCAAGTGTCTGGTGGCCGTACCAGGAGTGAAGGCCCTGGCAGACTGATCCCCGGCTACCAAGACTAGAAATTGGGACATGGAACATCACCTCTCTGGTGGGTTGAGTTACTGCATGAGGCTAAGGGGTACCAACTAGATATAGTGAGGCTCACCTCAACGCATGGCTTGGGCTATGGAACCATTCTCCTGGAAAGGGGCTGGACTCTGTCTCAGTCTGAAGTTGCCCTTGGTGAGAGGCTTGGGTGGGTATCGTAGTATCCCCCAGCTCCCACCCTGGTTTTGACCTGTTCAACTTGCTTCCCTCAGGGGAAGTGTTCAGGTGTACAGACTCGAGAACAGTTTCTTTTCAAGTACCGTAACCACCCTGAACTCATACATGCACTGATACACAGTTCCACCCCCCATTCCAAGGACTTCCCTCTATAAACCACCACTGTGCAATACTTAATTTTACCTGCAATAACCCACACTGTAAATACATAACACTATTTTATTTACTTGTTTATTTAATGTTTTTTTCTAACTACTGTTCATATGTATATAGTGCTGAAACTGTGCACCTCACCTCCCTTTCTCCTCCCACATGTTTGCACTGAGTAGGAGATGCTCTGTAACTCATTGTACGTCTGTATTGTGACTATAAAGGCATTCTATTCTATTCTATTCTATTCTATTCTCTAAATCCATAAAACATATGTAAAAAGAAAAACATCAAACATTATTTGCAAAGTGCAGAAAAGCTTTTTATTCTCAGAAACTGTTGACAGTAATTTCAAAGAAGACTTGAAAAAGATCAAATAAAACTTATTTTGCTGCTATGTATTTGCTGCAAAAATCATCCACTTGTGTTGTATTTAGTGTTTACTGTGTCAGCATCCATGGGTAAGTTTGTTTTCCCTAGAACTTTGTGACTACTTCATGATGCTGCCACACAAAGAATACCATTAGAGTATAAATATGAGGAAACATAAAGGACATAACCCTTTCTTCCATTGCCTGAGAGATTTGTGGTTTTAAACTAAGTAAACACCTTTTGAAGGTCGTCTGAGTCCTCTATGCATTAACCCTATTATAAAAATGAGAGGTTTTAAAGGTCAAAATGGGCTGAAATGTGCAGAAGTTGTCAAAGGTTGCCCGGCTTTTAAAGGGTAGAAGACAGAAACATTGTTAACCGTTTCCTTCTTCGCCCTGCAGACTCTTGAAATGTTTTCTAACCACTACATGTGATGACAACATAAAAATAGAAATCATTTTATTCCATTAAGACACAAAACTTAAAACCCACCTACTTGTGCCTGCATTCACATAATTCCCTAATTAGCTCTCCACATTTATAACACTGGTTCACTGTTTGCTCTCTGGCTGGCCTTCCCTAGCTTCTTGTGCCCCGTGTGTGAATTTCTGTTTTATTTACTCACCTGTTGGAATTTGTATCTTTGGTTTTTCCATTGGCCATCAAAGGCTTGCCTTTTTTGTTTGTGTATTTAACTGGCTTCAGTGTCCTACATTTGAACCCTCTTTCCAGTGCTATTTTTTGTGAGTCAGCATGTGCTGTTGGGGTCTGTTTTAGAAGATTCATTGAAGTTTATTTTTTTTAAGTTACTTTCTTGACTAAGCACCCAACTGGTTGACTAAAGTAATTTCATTATCATTGCTTTGTAAAATGTTCTGCTCCGTTTAACCTAATTTGGAGCTGGAAAAATGTACTTACTTATATACTGAACACCCTGTTCAGTATATAACTTTTGTTAATGGTAGTGTAATGGTAGCATTGCACTAGTGGCCCCTGACTCTATTTTCATGTTGAATGCTCTTCAGGTGCATTAAACACAGCACATATGCACAATTTGAAAGTGCATCCAAACATTTTGTAATCATAGGCCATTATGCCATTGTATTATTAGACCACATCATACATTATTTAAAAGCTCGGTCCTCTCTGGCACAGCTGGTTGCCGGCAGAGCCCGCAGGCACGCCACTGCAACCCCCTCTGGCCTCTGCTCCGTAGCTGCGGGGTGACCTCTCCCTTGGGGCTCTACTCAGCTCTTCCCAGGAGGGTGGCACGGTCCCCCCCCCCCCCCCCCCCCCCTTTGGTGGGTTAGGGTTAGGTGGTCCTCCTCGGGTCCTTGTACTCTGGGGCCTCTGGATATCTGGGGCCTGGATCTCCTCCATACCTGCTTCATACCCTGGTGGACGGGGCTGTGGCTCCCCACACTCCCTAGCAGATCGTTACATGGAGAAACCTTTGGAATACAAGCGTGCTGATCCACACAGGTATGCACACAGGTGTACACACGGGTGTTCACAGACGCGGACTACACCTTTCTTGGCTGCTGCTTCAAAGCACATTGTGCGCTGTCTATCTTGCGTGCTGCACAATATCGTTTATTATTTAGTATCTACTGATATCTACTGCTAGCTAGTTTATTGTGATGGTGCCGTTTTTTTTATTATGTTGCTCTTTGTTGTTTGCTTTCTCTTCTGTTTTTTCTCCATACAGGTGACCCAGGTGTTTTTTTTTTCTTTCTTCCCCCCCTTCTCACCGTCTCTTCTCCCCTTTGGTTTTCTTTCTCTCCCTCTCTTTCTTTCATTCTTTCTCCCTGTCCTATCCCCCAGTCATGTCTGTCCCGTTTGTAGCAACTGAAAATAAAATAAATTCACAATTGTAATAAAGGTCAATCAAATGGACCAATATGGCAAGGCCATGATGATCCACTTAGTAAAATAAATCCGCTTGGCATCTTTCTTGTCCTTAAGACAACAATTCTGATGGCTAAAGATCCAAACGGGACACAAAAAAAAAGTCAGCTGATGTGCCGGTTTGCCAGACTGTGATGTTTTCTGAGGATTTGCCAGTAGATGGTGGCCTCTGCACATTATTTTCCACACTGTACATGCTGCTCCCAGTGAGACACCTCACCTCTTGTAAAATCTCTAATCCGTATTTACAAACACAATGACGTGTATCCTGTGTCTGACTTTGTAAAGCAGGAGGAGAACTCAGAGGTAGGTATTTACTCCACTCTACCGAGTGAACCATTTATTCTAGCTGCTAGAATCCTGCACCAACAATAGTCCAAGTCTGTGCAGACTGTAGAGCACAAGCTTATGCTACACTTTCACTTCTTAAACAGGAATTAAAGGTGGTACACACAGGAAGAGCTCGGTGTTGTGAAATGCCAGTAAATCTGTTTAGTTCCTCTTAACACAGAAGTCTCATTTCTGTTTTTGTAAAAATATATATTTTGTGCTACTGATCCAGAAAATGGATGAGTTAATCATAATGATACAGGCAGACATGATGGGTATTGATCTTCAGCAAGAAAGCAGTTAAGCATGTTTTTAAAATGTGAATCTGTAGTGGAGCAGTAGAGCTTTTTATCAGAGTTTATGATAAAAATAATGTAAGGAGAAAGCATTCAGTCTGTGTCTAAGTTTAAAATATTTATTATCTGCAACTTAAACTGCAGTCATAACACCGAAAAGAAGCTGCTCTGTGGGGGTGAAAATGAATGCTATTAATTTTGAAATTTTAATTTTGAAAACTTTAAAGTAAGGAAATTTCTATTTGGCTGATTTATTTCTTTGATGTAATAATGTTTCTTGGCAATAAATATTACATGTTGGAAATCCTGTTTATTTCCCCCCTTAACCAATTCCATGTTCGTAAGGAAAGTACATT
The DNA here is from genome assembly GCF_057382185.1 of Mchenga conophoros. Classification (NCBI taxonomy): domain Eukaryota; kingdom Metazoa; phylum Chordata; class Actinopteri; order Cichliformes; family Cichlidae; genus Mchenga; species Mchenga conophoros. The sequence goes on from NC_140545.1 coordinate 19,530,658, forward strand.
TGTGGCTTGAGCAGCAGAGTTGAGTATGTGGGTTAAACCATGAAAAACTTGACAAATGTTTTCTGCCAATGCCAAACTGGTTATTCTGCTATTGACTCTTGTTTTGACCCCCTGGTACCTGAGGTGCTGACAGCCAAGTGCCTGATTAGCAGCACCCATGAGCATGGACCTGCTACGGTGGTCAATTGGTGTCTTCACCTAGCAGCCCACATTTGACTGATCTGGATAGGGTCAATGCCATAGGGCAACTTCACCACCCTGTCAAGATTTGGAAACTGTAGGCTGTCCTGCAGATTTTCAGTCAAAGTTTGTAGGATGATATGGCTGGCAGCTCTCTACCCAGACAGTCTGGAATAGACTGAAGACAGCTAATCTCTGGTCTCATAGGTCTCATTCCAGTAGACCTGCCACGACTGCCCTTCACAGCCAGGCCTGTTTTCCACGTTATGACTGGAGGCAATCTCTTTGTAGAGCAATATCGAGATGGAATTCTGCAACCAGAGGAAATTCCATATCGCCACAGTCTAGGAACAAGCTCTGTCCTCCAAGATGACAACGCTCACCCCCACAGGGTGGGGTTTATCAGAGACTACCTCTGGAATTTGGGAGTCCATGTAATGGCTTACCTGCAGTTCTGACCTGAACCCCACTGAACACTTGTGGGATTTGCTTGGATGTGCTGTTCTTGCCAGACTGACCAATGAAACCACGCTGGCTGAGTTGAGACAAATACTGGCACAGTCAGCAATCACTTGCAAGTTTCTCATTTTATTGAATAATGAGCAAAAGAAAAGACACACATGGACTGCTGTTTCTGAAAAGACATAAAGTGTGATTTAAGTAACTCAAAATAATACATGAACTCAGCAGTATAAGGTGCAGTCCTTTTATAACGGGTGACAGGTGAATGCAATTAAGGGCAAGCACCACACCCAATCAAAGGTGAGGAAAAGAAACAAGGTGCATCTGGTGAAGTGAGTGTGCTGAAAGGTGAGCCTTTACAACAGGGGTGTCGAACTCCAGGCCTCGAGGGCCCGTGTCCTGCAGGTTTTAGATCTCACCCTGGGTCAACACACCTGAATCAAATGATTAGTTAATTACCAGACCTCTGTAGAACTTCAAGACATATTAAGGAGGTAATTTAACCATTTAAATCAAGGACACATCTAAAACCTGCAGGGCACCGGCCCTCGAGGCCTGGAGTTCGACGCCTGTGCTTTACAACAAGGCTGTTGTGGCTGTGTATGGCTTTCCACATGCTACATGCTTTCATTAAATTAATACATTGTGAAATTATGATATATCTTGTTTCTTCAGACTTCAGTCATGTCAATAAATGACACCAAACAAGAGTTAATTACAGCATAACCTGTTTGGCATTGGCAGAAAAGATCTGGGAAGCTTTTCATGGGTGCAGCCCACATACTCAACTCAACCTACTTGATGGGAAATAAACAAGCTTTCCAAAAGTATAAGATTTTTTGCCAAGAAGCATTGTTACAACAAAGAACAAGTTTCCTTACCTTTTGTGCTAAGTTTAGTTATAGGTGTTACATCCTCATAAAAGAGCACCAGCTTGTTTTCTGGTCTTTCTCTCTCTTCAAACAAAACTGTATAATGATCGATCAATATGCACAAAACTCCACTCAGGGGAAGGTTGTAGCATTGTGTTAACACACACCTGAATGCTCCAGACCAGAAAACTGCCAAATGTTTTGCATTTATAAAGGTGGTTACACCTACTGATGATCAGTTAATCATGTGAATGTGATTAGCACCCCTCAATGTTACTTGGCCTCTTAATTCCTATGGAAGCAGTAAGGGTGTGTTTAACTTTTTATAAACAAGACTTAAAAAATAGAGAAAATGGTTTCCTCTTGTACGTTACTGAAACTGAAACTATAAAACTACTGACTATAGCAGTAGTTTTATATGTCCAGCTAATTTTATGTATAGTGCCACATTTTCAGGAGGAATTGAACAACGGAGGTCTGTTCTCTCGCTATTTCGCGACAAACTAAGAGAAACTGGAACATCAGGAGTTGATTCCAAGTGTTAAACATGCATTTGGAACTCTAACATTGACGTCCTAAAAGATGTTGATGCAAGTGAAAGACGCCATGATTAGGTTGAAAAGCAGAAAAAAACTATTAGATAATTTGTCAGGAGTGGCCAAATCAACAGTCTGGTACATACTTAAAAAGAATGAATGCAATTGCAAGCTCAGCAACCACAAAAGCCCCAAGACCACTGTGCATGCTGACAGAGTTATTTCCATGGTTAAGAAAAACAAATCTAATGAAGTCAAGAACTCTCCAGTTTTATCATCATCAAAGTTTAAAATCAAGAGACATCTTCGTGCAGAGGGTTTAGAACAAGGAACAAACCACTGGTCACACACAAGAACAGGAAGGCTAAATCACACTTCACCACAAAGCATCTAAAAGAACCTCAAGAGTTCTAGGAAAAAAAACATTTGGTCAGATGTAACCAAGATTAACTTGTAGCAGAAGGACAGGAAGAAATCAGTATGAAGAAGGAGAGAAACAGCACCCCAAGCCAAACAACATTATTGAACACAGAGGAGGCAGTGTCATAGTGTGGGCATGTAAGGCTACCAGAAGTACTGTGTCACTAGTGTTTATTGAGGATAGATTGTTGATGGAAGCAGCAAGTGGAATTCTGAAGTGCACAGGGCTTTGCTCAGATCATCAGAGAGTGCTTCACAGTGCAAATCGATAATGATTCAAAGCATACTGCAAAAGCAACCCTAGAAGTCTGTAGGTCTTAGATTTCAGGCAGGCTGCAAAGGTTTTCATCTGAAGATGAAAAACATATACTAGTTTAGAATATACTAGGCTAGAAATACTTCTGAGCTTTTGTAAAATAAAGGACTATGCATAAAAATGATTATACTTCTTAAAGAGTTGATACAATACTTTTGCTTTCTGTGGACGTTTGATTTCTGAAACTAATTGTGGTGGACGAAAAGAACTAGGACACAGGAAACAAAACGAATCGTGTACCTTTGCCTGTTAACGTTGACCTCCTTGTTACCAATAAAAAGACGAGGCGTGTTTTTAAACCTGTAACGCCCGAAACATGAAATAACTGCCAGAAAATACGAATTTGTTAAAACCGGAGTGTTTATTATTTATTACATTTGAAAATTTACATTCATTATGTAGAGGTCTCAAAAACTGTGTTACAATTTACATGTAAAAAAAATAATACATGAGTCTTACAAAACTCATTTAGAAATAGAATAAATTAAAAAGAAAAAAATTCCCCGCTCGCGTGGAAGGCTGTGTGTAGAGGGTCTGTATTGTTGGTTCAGTTATGCCACTTATTATATCGTTGCCTTGAAGATCTGAGACGAATAACCTGGATTTTCAAAGAAACACACACAAAAAATATATATATGTACGTACAAGATACATTGAGGGAATTATGCTGGAAACAAGACTGTCAGCTTTGATTGTAGGAAGAAATACCATCAGAGTTAAACAGGAAATGCAGTGCAGAGAAAGAGGGTGTTTGCCTACATTTTCTCAACAACATGAACCACATCAACCAAACTGTTGCATGGGTGCACATTATTAACTGGAGGAAGGCAGTGACATTTTTGACTAACAGGAAATGGGGTTTTCACACTAACTGGGTTATTTACATAGTATTTAGAATATTAGAGGTAACGTCAACAGTGACGTTAAGCCATTACTCTAATTATCTCTGTAATGTCTGTCCTCTACTAAAAGATATGCTCCTGGACTTCTTCATTAGTTAGTTTGATTTTTGTACTAAATGAAATTAGGCATTATTAGTTTCTTCTTCACTCACCTCTTTTCACTCTCATGTTTATACACCACTCCACATTTAATCATTAGTCATTATCAAACTTCCCTGGCTTTGTGAGCCTGGTTTTGTGGTTTTGTGGTTTCTTCCTGTTAAAGGGGAATTTTTCCTTCTGATTCTCATGAAGTACTTGCTCTTTACCTTGCAATAAAGTTGCAAGGTAAAGACCATTTTTATTTGGCCCGGCTGCAGCTCACAAGCTGCCAGCCGCACATGCAACACACCACAATACCCAACAACCCCTTCTTCCCTGTGTTTTTAACACGGCGGGCGTGATCATACCATACACAGTCGTTTCTTCTGTTGCGGTGTTTACATTGTTGTGTTCACGTAATCACAAACATAAATATATTCTTGAAAATGTCTGTTTAGGCTCTCTTGACTTGTATACAAATTCTTTATTTTTACTTCTACAAAGTCTGGGAAATATACTCTAAATCTGTATACTACCATGCTTTTAAATCAAACAGTCAAGATTGAAGTGGCGCCTTCTATGTTAAATTCAAGGGGTTTAACAAAAGCATTGTATTAACTGATTAGGGATTAATTATTTTTATAGATAATCTCCCATTTTCAGAGGCTCAAAATTAATTGCACAACTGGCACAAGTTTCATGTACAGGTGAGCTCTGTTCCCCTGATATTTCATTGCAAAATGAAGCAGACCTATCATCTAAAGCAGATTTAAAGTGTTGAATTTATGTTTATAGAGTTTTTCACTGTAATTTAAAATCTGAGTTCCAAAGAGATGTCAGAGCAGGGAGGCCATCATTAGGCCTCTGAATAAATTAAAATAAAAAAGACAGCAAAAAAAGTAAGAAAAGGACAAAACGGAAAAATCTGGTACATTCTTAAGAAGAATGACAATGAAGACAACTAAAGTAAAAAATCGCAGAATCGTTTTCTAGGTAAGATGAGCAACTTCACATGAACTAAGTGAATAACACTCTTGAGAATGTAGGCGTATTATTGTTAAAGTCTACAGCTGCCAGTGGAGCCAGGGTGTTTATTGATGATGTAACTGGTAAGTGTACGTAGCTACACTCTCCCCTCAGAATCAGCCAAATGCTGCAAAACTGATTCACTGTGGTCCACAGTGCAAATGGATTAAAACCCAACATATACAAAAAAATACCCCCAAGAGTTTTTTAATTTGAAATTGGATATTACTCAAGAGCCGAGTCAGTCACCTGATTAAATACACCTGTCATTTAATACAAAACCAAACCCCAAAAGACTCGCAGAGAGCAGCAACTGAAGGCGGCTTGAGTAAAGGCCACGCAGAGCATTTAATGCAGATGATGGCGAGTGGAAAGACAAGGATTTAGTGATGTGGCTTCTATACTTCTGTCAGTCGTTGACTACAAAAAATTGTTCATCCAATAATTAGAGGAATTCCTTATATTTGACATTGTTATTTTGCATCATGATTTGTGAGCCTCTGGAAATGGGGTATTAGGAAACAGCTAAACCCTTTGAATTGAACCTGAAAGCCTTCACTTTAACCACATCTTGAACTTTTCTAGGGCTGGTAAATAAAAGTAAGGACACTTAAAAACATATCTGAGTTTCAAAGTTAAAAAGTTGAATTTCTTCTTTACTTGTCTCTGTGTTTTTTCCACACAGTTCTAGTTTCAGCCTTATCTGTTTTTACCTACATATGTTTCCACCAGATGTGTTTCTAGGTCCCTAAAACCACAACGTTTTCAGACAGAATGCGTGAATGTTTCTTGATAAAAACTGATAAGACATAGATGTTTTAATTGTTTTGCTCCCTCAGCTCAGGCTACACATCCTACTTTAAATATCAGTTTACATGGAAGAAATTTTAGCTTCACCGCTGATTCTGTTTTGAAACCAGAAAAGACCGTGATGTTTGATTTTTGCAAGTGCGTTGAAAATCAAGTCTTATCCCTTTTCTATCTGTTTTGATTAAACTTAGCTAACTTAACCAATAGTTCCTTTCTAAACTGTCTATGATGATTTTTTGAAAGGCAACAATTTATGGTAGCAATCATGAGCCTGTAAATTACAGTTGGAGTCCTGTGTAATTCTCTGTTTGCTTTCGTTTCAATTTGTTTACTTTACATTTGGAAACTGTCTTCTCAATAAAAAAGACAGTACTAGTCATTCTGGTAGGCACTGCAAGACCAAAATGTGGTCAATTTTAGGGGCAAGGGGTCAAGTTGCTGACTGTGACCTAGGAAATGGGGGGAAATTAACAACTTTATTTTTATTATTTATGAAGGAGCAGGGATGTATGCACCAACAAAACACTGTTTGTTTGTTTTTTAAACTACCAACAACGGTTGTTCTTTTCCCCAAAAATCAAAAGCCACATTACTGGAAACACTGAGGAAAATTCCCCAAATGAACAATGTGAAAAGGTTTAATGTGTCATTAAGAGGTCATGAACAAATGTTTTTGGTTCAGCTGTTACTTAGAAGACTTAGCAACTGTCAAATTATTAAGTGGCTGTGACTTTAGAAGTCATCTTTGAATCTATTTACCCCATGGTGTCTGTGATCAGGCGCTAGTGAAATAGGCTTAGAACTATTTAAGTATCTGAAGTGCTGCATGTACCAAAATATCCCCTAAATGTTTTGATTAATTTCTCCTCTGTGTGCAGAAAAATAAAAGACTATATTTACCCAGATGACGATTAGAGACAGAACTATTTTGGCCAGGGCCACTGCTGCATAGCCAGCTATGCTCCACGTGACCGGCAGGTCCACGAGTTGTGTTGGGCATGGCGGACTGGTCGGAGTTGTCATTGTTGTGTTCAAATAATTCAGTGTTGTCAGTGGAGCTGTGGGCACGCACTCTGTATTTAGACGACATAAAATAAAAAATCACTATAGCACAAAGTGAGGTTATTTACATATCAGTTTGAATTGATTTCAAATTACTTCCTGAAAAACTGTGATATCAGTTATGCAGAATTTCTGCATTTGGGTTACAAATGTGGTTTAATTAAACATTTTCCCATTAGAAATTTGTTTGCTTGAATTAATAAAAGAGCCTGGATGGAAAATATGCTCTTTAAATGTCACAGTGGAAATGGAAAAAATGTGATTTCTGGAAATGCTTTTCGTGCCTTTTGATGTGGCATCATGACAGTTTGCAGAGGTAAGGCGGGGGTTAAATTATGTAAGACTGTTAGATAGATTTAACTTCCTGATACTTGTGTGAGAATTATATGATGCACTGGCTTTGATGCCACTTACACTTACAGGTCTGCTCAGTGGTGTTTTATACTTTGTTAAGCAATGATGGCTTTATTGTGTTATAAAATCATTGTCCCATATGAGGACATATTTGTATATATATTTTACAGTATATTTAGGTTTATCATATACAGTTTCATTAACACCTCACTGTACATTTATCAATAAATAAATTTAAATTAGCAAACATTTGTTCAATATTCACATTTCCTGATAAACCTTTAACATTCTGTATATCCTACAGAGCTTTAATTGCCCTGTACGAAGACGATGCTTTGCCATAATAAACTCGTTAATCATAAAGTCTGACTCTGTCTCTCAGGATCAACAAATATGTCAATACATTGTCTAGGCTCATATGTAGCTCAGTTCCAGTGCGCTACCTGAGGTAGCGAAAACTCATATTTCTGCCAGCGATATTTAATTGAAAGCTTACCATTAACGATCAGGCTGACTTTGTGATTCCGGTTTTGACCCCCTACATTTGCGCTGATGGTACACTCGTAATCGCCTGAATCGGCAGGTGAAACCTTACGCAGAAGTAGATTCTGCTTCTCCCCAAATGTGACCTCACGAGAAAAGTTGTAGTACACTGGATCCTCACCATTACTCCTCCTGATAATGCCATGTTTATTCCCATTGTTTACCTGTTAAATAACAAACACAAGCAGTTTTGATGTTTACAAAATTTGCATCTACAAAATACAATCTACACTTTTAAGCCTGAAGTAAATGACTAACCTTGTACCATGTCACAGAGAGGAAACTGCTGTCCTTTTCAGAAAGTGGACACTCAAGTGAGACATCTTCATTGCAGCTTCTATCGATTTTACTCTGGCTCGCATAATGCAACAGCAACAGCTGAGATAAACAAACCACGGCGTTCAGAGAGAAGAGAGCTACAGTTTGAATATTTGGAAGCACCTGCAAAAAGTTTTGATGATGCTCTAAAATTCAGATTTAACTCACCTTGATGACCAATGTCAGCCTGCACATCTTTTACAAGTCAGTCAACACTTAAGTTCACTGTAACAAGTGTTTCTCATTTTCCTTGAAAGTGAGTCATAGTTTACCAGTTTCCTGTAAAAGGGGCTTTTTAAGCCGAGCATGTTGATGGGAGGTATTTACTGAGTGGAAAAGCATGCCCCCATGTGGTGCAGTGTGTGTGTGTACCACAGTCTTTGCTGCCTTCCTGATTTCTTATTTTTTGCACATTTGTCACACTAACATGTTTTAGATCATAAAACAAAATTAATATCAGACAGAGATAACCTCAGTAAATACAGTTCATTTATTGAAGAAAAGAGGCTGTCCAAAAATTTTGCCCTTTATGAAAAAGCACACATGGTTTTTTCCACTCTCGTTAAATCGTAGATTAACTGTTTTTTAGAAAAGCTGAGTTCAGTTTCAGTAGCCATGTCCAGGTATGATTAATGAGAGAACTTCTGACTCAAGGAAAAGGAAAAAGCTGCACATCACGCCACCATCTGAAGAAACTCAAGAACATATATGAAACAAAGTCATTGATGTCTATCAGTCTCAATGCCACTTATAAGGCTTTGAGACTTCAGTGAACCATGCAGAGAGCCATGACTAATAGATGGAGAAAACTTTGATAAGTGGTAAGCCTTCCTATGAGTGGCCAGAACTAAAGAACTGATTGAAGCCTGAATTCTGCTCTCTACCAGGAAAAACGTGTCCAGCTGACTGTTTGCACCCTGAAACTCACGCACACCTGGATCATGCAGTAGGACAATGATCCAACACACACCAGCACAAAAATAATAATAAATGAATAAATAAAACGAAGGTTCTGAAGTGGCCCAAGTCTGGACTTAAAACCTATTAAGTTGTTTTGGCATAACCTTAAACAGGCCGTTCATGCTCAAAAACCTCCCAGGTGGATAATTTAAAGCAATTCTTTAAAGTGTGGGTCAAAATGTCTCCACAGTGATGTGAAAGACTCATTGCCAATTATCACAAAAGCTTGATTGGAGTTCTCTGCTGCCAAGAGTGGCACAACCAGCTAGGGGGCAATTACTTTTTCAGATAGGGCCAGGCCAGTTCAAAACCTGCATTTTGTACTTAATTGTTTTATCTCTGTGTAACATTAAAATGTGTTTGACTGATTTTATGGTCACTGAAAGCGACTGCATTTATGAAGGCAGAGTCCAAAGCATGTCCTGCAAGGTGAATGGAGCCAAGCACATTCACACTCGGTATCGCTGTCTGTTAAAGTCCAGACAATGATAATGCTGCCTCACTTAATAGTCAAAGATAAAAAGTCCTGAAAGTCTAAGATAAAAAGTGCAGCAGACACAAGTGGATGATATGTTAAAATACCATACAAAGGGTTAAGTCATCCAATTTTGGTTTTCACCATCTGAATGGAGTTTAAAGAGATCATCTGAGATAAAAATGAATTTTTAAAAATAGCAGCAGCACCACCTCCTCGGCCAGAAATCTGAACAGTACCGAAAAAAGAGCAGCGTCGGGGACAAGGTTGTAAAAATTGTGAGACTTTGTTCTCACGCTGTCCTGCGTCAGAGATAAATATAAAGTCCAGCTTCTCATGTCAGATCAAGTCATTTTAGAATAAAATACATTTTTGATGATGCAATTTTTAAGAAAATACCAGGTGTATAATTTGAGGCAATGTGGGGCATTTTTATGTCAAGTTTAGCAGATTTATTGATCTCCCCCTACCACCACTTCCCCTGCCAGTGGCGGACTCCCTCAGACATCGGTGCGTTGGTGGTTCTTTGTGTCCGGGGATGGGCGTCCAGGTACACACCGGCTCACTCCTTGGCGGCCGCATATCGGGGCCTGGAGCCTGGGGCTCGCTCGGGCCACTTCGGAGGTGGGGTGCCCCCGGCCGAGAGGCCGGGGGCCGAGAGCTGAGGAGAGCCCTCATCTGGGACTCTCCTCAGCTCTCTCTGGGACAGTGGCGCGGCTGCCCCTCTGTTAGTCTTCCTTGGTCTCTTGTGTTCTGGGGGCCTCTGGATGTCTGGAGTTTTGATCTCTTCCATACCTGCTTCATGCCCTGGAGGACGGGGTTGTGCCCCCCCCCCCCCCCCCCCCCCCCCACACACACACACACACACCCTCTAGCAGATCATTACATGAAGGAACCTTTTAAAAAAAACAAGCGCGTCCATGCTCACAGGTGTACACACGGGTGATCACACCCACAAACTACACCCTTTTTGGCTCCTACCTCAAAGCACACTGTGTTCTGTTGATCTTATGTGCTGCACAATAATGTTTAATATTTAGTATTTACTGTCATATTCCCATATATCATTGTGATGTTGTTTATTCTATTACTCTTGTTCTCGTCTGCTTGTTTTCTTTTTTCTTTCTCAGCAGGTGATCCAGGTGATTGATATATGCATTTTTTTTTCTTTTCTTTTTTTTCTGCTCATTCTGTTGGTTTTTGGTTTTTGCCCTTCTCCCCCGTCCCTCTTCTCAGCTGTTTCTCTTTCCCTCTTTCTTTCTCCCCTTCTTTCCCCCAGTCAAGTCTGTCCCGTATTCAACAAGTGAAAATAAAATAAACAATAAAAGGTGAATCAAATGGACCATTATGGCAAGGCTGGGATGGTCAAGTTGGTAAAGTAAATCCGTTGGGCATCTTTCTTTGCCTTTAGACAATAATTCTGATGGCAAAAGAGCCAAACGGGACAGGCAAAAAAACAAAACAAAACAAAACAAAAAGATTTATTGATCTCTATTTATCTAGTAGACGTAAAACGACAGGAGTTGCTCCAAAGTGTTTTCTAGTTAAGCCAGATGTGTTCATCCATGTCTCAGAAAACTGACATGAAAAATATTAGGTCCAGGTCGGAAAAATTAGGACAATGCAGGAGTGCATAAAAACAAGCACTCTATATGAAGGTACCAGATGGCAATAATTCTGGCTGGAAAAAGATGTTCAGTCATAAAGCAGTGGTAAAATGTCTGATTTGACTACTGTTAACACTTTCCTGTTGAGTTTATGAGTTGTCAAACACAAGTAATTAGCCAAAGACTTTATTCATTTTGTTTTGTTTCATTTTAGTAAGAAATCTAGCTGCTGCAGGCCAGGTGTCTCCCCTGCTGGTTGTTTAAAAAAAGAGAGATTTAGGGTACTCCTGCTCGGCTTCATGTTTCAGACGCAGAAGCCATGATAATCTTTTATACTTTCCATGATTCACACTTTGCTGCAGCTAACTACCATGTAAGACCCTTTCTTGTTTCCTTTCACTGTTTGTCTTTAAACACTTTGAAACGCGGACACAAGGATTTGTGGTTGACCAGCTTTCCCACCTGAAAACACAGCAAACAATAATACAATAAGACAAAGGAAACCAATTTATGAGCATTATATGTGTAATTACAACATTCACAGTACAAAACATAAAAAGGTTTGGTGCATAACTTGTTGGACAAAGGGACAGTTTTTGTCAATTTGCCTTTAGACACCACTAAAGGTGATCTTAAATCAGCTTTGATTCATAAAGTTTTTATTTTAAAAAATGTATTAAAGCATTAAAGTATTAGAATTAAGGTAAGTAAAAAAGGCTGTCACATGAAAAAAATGAGATAAACCTGTCAGAGAGACAGAGAGCAAGAACTAGGACTACTAGGAGTAGCCAAAATAAATGAATGGGCCGGTCAGCTCAGCAACCCCAAAAAACCTGAAAGACCACAGAATCAAGAGACGCCTTCATGAATGGAATTACTGAGTATTTACGATGAGGTCCAAACCAGTTGTTAAACTCAAGAACTGGAAGGCCAAATTACATAAGAGTCTGCACAGTTCAGAAATAAAACGAAACAACAACAAAAACTTTGGACAAATGAAAAAAAAGAGAATCTTTATCAGAATGATGGAGATAAAAAAGTACAGTATGAAGAAGAAGAAAAAAAGCTCATGATCTGAAACATGCCACATATAGGCAATGTTATGGCATAGGCATATAAGGCTGCCAGTAGAACCAGGTCACTAGTGTTTTACTGGTGATGCAACTGCTGATAGGAGTAGCAGAATGAATTCACAGGGCTGTACTGCTCAGATCCAGCCAAATGCTACAAAACTGACCAGACAGCTCTGCACAATGCAAATGGGGAAAGACCTAAAGTATACTCCAAAAACAACCCAGGAATCAAGGTAACATATCTCAACCCAACTGAGCATGCTTTTTAGTTATTAAATACAGATTAAATCCACAAAGAACTACAAACAAGCAGCAGCTGAAGGTTACTGCAGTAAAAGCTGAGCAGAGCATCTCAACGAACAGAGCATTTTATCATGTCAGTGGTTCTAGACTTCAGACTTCTGACTGCAGCGTTCAAAACAATGCTCATATGTAAAATGTTGTCTGTCCAGTTAACCTTGAGCCTCTGAAAATGGGGGAACTATATATAAAAATGGGTGTGATACTTAAACAGGTAATGCAAGATTTTTTATATAAAATGTTTTAATGTTGAAAATCTGCACTTCAATCACATATTGGTTGTTCGCTTTAAAATCCACTGTGGTGGTGCACAGAGGCAAAATTACAAAAATTGTCTTTGTCTAACAATTGTGGCCGTAACTGTAAAAGATGTGTGCAGGACCTAATGTCTTGTTGGTCAGTACAGCTGCACCTTGAGAAAAATGTATCACTGACCAGAGGGAAGAATGCAAAACATGTTAGATATGAAACAGATCTTAAGTCTGTCAGTAAGATCTTTCTCCCACAGACAGATTGTCTCACATTAATCACACACACACACACTCTTATGAGTCTGGCTCATCCTGTTGTTTTTAACACAGGGAACTCCCCATTGTCTTCCTTGAAGCATATTATTTGTACGCGTCGCTCTTGTTGACAAAGGAGGTCGATATATGGTTATTAATAGCAGGCTCGCTTTATGGAAAAGGGAAGCGTGAGGTCTTTGGATTCCACCATCTGCATTAAACAATACCTCATTCAGCAGCAGCTGGCAAAGGGACATAGACATTTACTGATGTTAAGGCAGAACATTGGTGGAAATGAGGATTTTCTCTTTTTTTTCTTTCTTTTTTTTTGGCCACTTCCTATTGGACACCATTAAGTGCAGCTGCGAGCGGTTTCAGATCTGTGACAGGGAATAATCCCAGCATGAGAAATAAATAGCTTATACAAAAACATGCTACTCCACATTTCTTAAATATCTCTGCGCTGCAGATGTGCTGATATTCCTGTGCTGGATTAAGAAAAGCGTCATAACCAAGCTCAAGGGAGTCTTAAAGTTCATGCAAACTATGTGTTATAAGGAAATAGTGCAGTCATAAAAGTCAGTGACAAAAACTTGTAAGATTCATCGAAGTTGTGATTCTCTGAAGGTTTAATTGCTGGTGTAAATGTGAGTGAGTGAATGTATGGTGTGTGTGTGTGTGTCTGATTCTGCCTCTTAGTCCTGTTGTTAAAGGGTGTTGCACGCCACAGTAAATCCCAGAGGTTGTTAGCACGCCCAGCTGCTTGTGCAGGTCTCCATGTTTCTGTCAGCGAGGTTGTTCACTGCAAACTCTTTCGCCTCTGATTGAGGAAATCCTCTGACTGTTTGCTCTGTTTGCTGAAATGAAACATCCCAATGGTTCCGCCATCTCTCCCACAGGCCCTGTACACAGAGACTTTCCCATGAAGACCATGCATGTTTACTAGGGTTTGACAGATATATAGCTCTTTGATGGGCCATAACAGTACCGGTGATCCTGTGCTAGCAGGGGGTCACGTTATAGACTGATCTAATACCCTGTTTTAATTTATTCCACGATAACATTGTTCCTGAAACAGTAATTAAGAAAGAGAAAGACACTTAAAACCAATCATATTATTCTTAGTTCAATTCATTTTATTGTCCAACAGGAGGGAAAACACTGAAACATAAACACAATAAAACACAGCAGGACAACCGAATACATATTACAAAACAAGGTTTATATGTAAAAACAACAAAAATTATTAAATACATTGTATTTTGAAAACTTGCACCTAAAAAACAGCCATTAATTTATGCAGTTATGAGGTTATTTAGTGATTTTAAATGGTCTGCCTCACTGTTTTAGCCATGTGACAGGCTGGCAAATTGTCCAGGGTGTACTCTGCCTCTTGCCTTATGGTTGTCTCTAGCATGAAAATATGCAACAAATATTTCACAATTCTAGGTCCTAAAATCAAGAAAATAATCATTATATTAATTCTACATGAATTGTGTTTTAAACACAGTTTTTAGAACCAAATGTGACTGCTTCATTGTCTTTTATGACTGTAATTTTGACCACAATTTATGAAATTAGCCCTATGTTGTGCTCAGTAGGACTTGAAACTAGCAAATGAGACCATAAACTCATCAGAAAGGTATTCACTGAGGTCAAAGATGAAGAGAGCTAAAGGTCCATTTTCCTGTAGATGTCTGTACAGTTACATTATTTCCAGTTATTGCCCCCCCCCCCCCCCCCCCCCCCCCCCCCCCCGCTTGACATTAGTAAGAATGAAGTTCCTACAGCCATTCTAGTGTAGCTCAGGTTGTCTGCTCCAAAGTGATTAACAGAGGTAAAATTTGAAACTAAAAACTCTGCAGTTTGTCATGTTTTCAGCTACCTTTTGCAGCCTCTAAATAGGAAAAAAAAATCATTCTGTACAATTCTTTCATTTAGTCAAGTTGCCTTTATTTATATAAAGTTTCATAGGTGCAACATGACAGAAGTTGATCCTCTGTCCTTTCCATGTGAAGAAAATCATCAGGGATCATATGACAAAAAGAACAAATTAAAATCAGTGATAAAATTAAACATATGTCATGATAACCACAAATTTAACAGCAAGTATGGGATAATAAAAACAGGATAAACTAGGAAAACATACCAACAAGAAAAAATCACAAGGAAAAAGCAATAAAACCAAACTTAAAAGGGAAGATAGTGAAATAGTGGGACAGAATTTATTGCGGGAAACTGAGAAAATGTATCTACATGAACACAAACACTTCCTCTAAACATCCAATAATGAACGCTTCCACATGGTGGGGAAGATTTTTTTTCCCCTCCCATTTGATCTGGATAATGTCTTGTTTTGTTTTGGTCAGTTCATTTGAAACTGACTGAAATAAATCCTGTCTTTGTGAGGCACAACACGCTGCAGAGATGCATCATGCTGCCTGTTCAATTGTTTATTTAAGGAAGAAAAAACCCCTCAAGTCTGTGCTGCTGGATTCTCACCTCAAGCCCTGGGCTTTGGCAGCCTGCTGACTCCTAAAGCTTGATTGTCCGAGCCTGAAACAGAACAGAGCAGTGTTAAGACGGTGTGCATTGTTCCCTAATTTCTTCTCTGGGATTTCCTTTTACCAGCTCTCCCCGCCCACCCTTCACTCTCCATCATCCTCCCTCTCCTTCTGAAGGCCTTGCCAAGTTGTCTGGCACATGAAAACAATTGTTCTTGCATGTTTGAGGAGACACAACTGTCTCCTTGCATTGGCGAGCTTCTCCCCCGCCGAAGCTCAGCTGACGGTCAAACAGACAGACTTCCTCTACCTCCTCTTCCTCCTTTTTGGGAAAGCGTTCATGTTCAGTAAAATCAGAAGAAAGGCATCTCAGCCTGGAACCACTAAGTGACTCACAACTATCAATATCTTTGACATGCAGGTGGAGCCAGGGGCCATCTCTCCAGCCAGCGAGTGTTTGAAACATGCTGAAGCAGACTCTGAGAGCAAAAGCCATTAAAATATTACCATGTGCAGGTTTATGTCTAACAACAGCTCTCTGGCAAGACTACAAAATGATGAAGCTAAGCACCCATGTGGGAATCAGTCCTGGGCTCCCAGATGATGCTAAAAAATGCTTTACATCCTTCCTGTTTCTGGATCATCTATTTTAACTTTTTTCTATTTTATGTTAGTGAGGCAAGGACAGGAACACTTTGAGCTGCCGGAACCGTGATTTGTGTCTCATTTGCAAAGGTGTTTTCATAGACCGAGCTCAGTTGTACTCATTAAATTGTGCTTCCAAAATGTGCCACTTCCTCTTCTTAAGTAACTGTCAATCACCAAGAAGAACAACGAGATCTAAAATGACACCAGTTTTTCTCTACTTTTATTCATGAATAACTCTGTACCATAAATCTGTAGTGTACAATAAAGCGCTGAGCTTCTCAATGAGAATTACAAAGAAACACATTGTACACACACAGTGCAGTTGGAGCTTTGCATTTTATTGCACAATTAAACATTATTGTAGCATCTCATACCCAAGTCATGCAACACTTATTTGGGGAAGTCCAAAACGCTTTTGCTTGAAAGTTTGGAAAAATAAGCAATGAGCAATATGTGAAAAATCCAGTATCCAGTTGGCTATACATACAAAAAAAAAGAGAAGAAAAATATAAAACCTTCCTTTGATGAAGATACATGATACAGCAGAAATAATTTACCTAATTTAGTAGAAAATGCTCTGTTTCTAGTAGTTTTAGGTAAGACAGCAGAGCTCCATCTATTATCGTCATGTCACAGAACATAAAACTGGCAGGAGGAGGTGGAACTGCCGTCTGGCTTCATTTAAGCTCCGCTAAAATTCTCTGCTGGGACTGGGATGTCCGAGGAGGAGGAAAAACTTACCAAAGTGAAGCGGTAAACCTTTGCAGTGATCTCCAGGTGGATCCTCTGGACGCTCGCCTGTCAGACATGTTAAACAGATCCAGACTGATTTTTACTGACTTTACTTGGGTTCTTTGTTCCCGCCCTTTCCTTCTGATCATCTCCGTCATGTTTTTTTTAATCTTTCATCTTAGTAAAAACTAAAAAATTGTTGATTTGATTGAACACTCAGTATTTTGTTCGCTCACTCTGAAAAGCATCACTAGAGATCCGTACATCTGGGTCCCAGTGCCGGATGATGTCAAGACTGGCGATGACCCAAAGCCCCGCCGCACAGAGAGTTCCTCAGAGAGGTCGGCTGCGTGTTGTTTTCCCTTCCTCTGCCTACGTGACATCTTCCTGCCGGGGGGAGCCTCAGGGAGCCATCTGAGGAGGCCCAGTCCCTGGGTGAGGAGGACAAATTCGACTTATCCTGACACAGCAGGTGGGGGAGGGACAGCAAAGGAAACTCAGACCCCCAGCATGCACCTTTAGCTGCCTTAAAATTAACTTTCCATACAGCCTCCTGTTTCACCAGGGAGCTTTCTTCTGTCATTCAGAGGACTGAGTTTGCAGTCTTATTCAAAGAGATGCCAGAAGGGAACTTGGGCTCAGCTGTGTGTCGCTGAGCTGCAATCTGCCTGTTACAGCTTTCATTACAGACTGGAGAAGAAGCCCACAGAGACTGGGCGGCTTTTGCTTTGCAGCATTATGAAATACAGACACATGGCAAATTAAAGGAAAAAGTTGAACCCTTGACCCCTACAGGTAGGGGATCTTTTTTGTGCTGTGGGGAGCATTTTACAGCCACTATTTGAGTCTGGTTGTATTTTGATTTATTTATTTATTTATTTATTTATTTATTTATTTATTTAGTTAGTTAGTTAGTTAGTTAGTTAGTTATCTTTCAGGGGATCATACTGGTTTAGATAAAGTTATTGAAGGCCACGCATTGGAAAAATTAATCCAAAAGTGTTTATAGGTAATAAAAGCACTGCAAACATAAATCAAACTAAATACTTAATAAGCATTTGAACTACTCTTCATCTTGCCAGTTATCTGATGTGCATGTATGTGTCTTAGAGAAAAGCTGCACTACAAATCAAGTTACAGTTCTGAATTATCACCTTTATCCATTTAAAGCTTGTTTATCCTCATGGAAAGGTGTCCTTTGGGAGGATAATGCCCCCTCCACTGGAGTATTATGATATCTACTGGAATGCTTGAAAAGGGATAATGTGATAGATATGTGATTGATATTGGCATAGCTATGGAGATTGTGGACGAACATGTTAGACAGTGGTCTCCAACATCATCACCATCATCATAATCATCATTATCATCATCATCCTCAAAATGTCAAATGAGGGAAAATCTTTTGGAAGACTGGTCTTCCTTCCCTCCAGTAGATTTTCAGGGGCTCAGAGAACAAGTGCCAAGGGACACTGGAGCTTTTCTGACAGCATGTGGTGCCTGAACACTTTACTGGGACATTTTATGATAGCATTTACTTTATCTGCATTTGTCAGTGAAAGCTATCTGAATTTGCTATGTGCTACAGAAACCAGAGTGCACGAAAAGATGGCAAGCACAAGAGAAAGTTCTCTTTTGCAGCTGAAAATAAATAAAACAGTAATCATTTGTCATGCTGATAGCGATGTGAGAACCTGAATATCAAATACAGCGATGTTTCCTACTAATAAGAAATGACATGATAAAAAGATACATATCTTGAAAATCTGCTCTGAGATTAAATTTGCATCATTTGCAGTCACTAAGTGTCACTTAGCTTTCACTTCAATACTACACTGTGACCTCTGACCTCTCACCCCATCTCCCTGTCTTTTGGGCCCACAGCAGTGATTTATCCCTCTGACATACCAACAGCTGTGTTGGGGGCTCTGAACAGAGTGTGGGCTACTATTTGCCGTGACTAATCGATAACAGACTTCAAAAAAACACCAATCATGAGTTTTGGGAAAAACACACCACTCAGTGACACTGGAAACCCCGAACCTTTTGCCGTGGGTCTGCAAGGCTTCATAAACAACACACTGGCACCATCACTGTAAACAGTGGAAATGTTTGTATGTCTGACATCTTTCAGCAAAGACATAAAAAAACATTTATACCTCCAAATTTGCTATTAGAGTCAATGTTTTCAAATGTTTATTAGAAAAGAGCAGCAATTTTGCAAACTGCAGCTGCTTATTGTATATTGGAAGTACTCTTTTTTTTTTTTAAAGTGGGTGGTGAAATAGAAGACCTCAACAGATTGTTGGTCTCAGATATATACACTCCATTAATCTCCTCTTTAGTGCAGGAAATCTGAACTACATTATGATATGATTCAAATCATTTTGTTTGAGTCAAATGTGTTGTTGTTGTTGTTGTTTTTCTTTTAAAGACGGGAATTGTTTTTGTTTTATAAAATATATTTTATTTAAAATGTTGCCAACAAAAAAGACACCAAACAAAAAATAATCCACAACTTTTTTTTTTTTTAAAAATGCACTGCATCTTTGAAAGGCTTATGCGTAAATTTCCAGTCAAGTATAAATATTCCTTTCTTTGGTTCCATTATTTGATCCAGCATGTGTACATGTAGATGAGCACGCTCTCCAAAACCAGCTTCGACTCTTCCCTGAGAAAGTCTTTGAGGGTTTTCAGGCTGTCAGTCATTCACTGGTCTTCAGTCAGCGCGTCATTCGCAGCGGACCAAGCCCTCGCATTTTCAAACAGTCTTTTCCATCTTTGATCTGGAAAGAAAGACATTCTTGGGTCATATATAAGCACTCCAAAAAAACAAAAACAAAAAATCTGCGCCATAAAGGCTTACAAAAGCGATGTCACGTGAATAAATGTAGTTCCTATCAACAACTAAGTGTTTTGCGTAGCTCTGGTTTTCTTGCAGAATTAAAAAGACACTATGTGTGAGGAATTTAAAGTGATGGTTAAGAAATACACTGTGTTATACTGCGAACAAACATCAGCATAAAAAATACATAGGTTAAAAAATGAGCTGCACTGCTAAGTAATAGGCATGGTGCATTTCATTGCGCACGATTATTGACATAAAATTGTTGGCATTTTTAACCCAGCAGTTAAATCTAAGCCTTTTAAATCGAGCTCTGACATATAAAACATTTACCCCTTTTCTCTGGTTGCTCAAACAGAAGGTGCAGATGGTCCGCGGCTGCTTTTCCCCAAACTCTCCTTGCGCATGGACCCCGCCGAGGCACGGCTGCCCATCTGCGCCACCGTCTCCAATCAGAAGCACGTTGGCCAGATGAGAAATGTAGCTGGATGCCAGTCGAAGAGTTTCAATCTTGGAGAGCTTTCTGTCCACGGGCTCTGTGGGTATGAGAGTCCGGAGAGCCGTGAAAGCAGTGTTGACACTCTGCGTCCTGCCTCTCTCCCTGGCGTTAGCCGCGCTCCTCTGTTTCACGACCACCGCGGAGTCTCCTTCCAGTTTGCTGGAAATCCGTCTTCGTTTGTCGGTGGAGCTACAGTAACTTTGCTCCGAACTGCCATCGCTCTCGCTGCGGTTCTCATCGTCCTCGGAGGTGACAGTGAAGTCCGAGTAGATCATGTGCGTCGCCACAGGCCGCAGCATGGCAAAAGTCATCATTGAAAAAGTTACCAGTCCTTACTCCAGATCCGCTGTGCAACCAGTCGGAAAACAACCTCAGGGACCGTCCCTACCTACATCTCAAAAGTCTGTTACGTACAACCAAAAACGTACGGCTCTAATAAAGCTCACCAATTTCTCATAAGTCCGTTTTGCAGGGCCTATTCAGGGATGGACACAGACTACCTGGTCAGCTGGGCTCTTATAGCTGGATGGGAGGAGCTGACAGCAACATTTACAGTTACACTAGCCTCTCCAGTGAAACGGACTCAATAAACTGTGGTCATTTCCACTTAAAGGGGAAACGTTAGGAGAGACTCAAGAGAGAGTTGTTAGAAGAAAAAGGGATCTCTGGAGACTCACAAACACAGTGTGGTCACCAAAAAGGTGGAGCATATGGGAATATGACATCTAATGTAATAGCAGTAGTAGCTAGTAGGAATAGTAGAATTTATTAAGTGGCATGGCAATGTTGTATTTATTTACTTTAAACCACTTTAAATTATTCATTAAGTCTAAAAATATTAAAGTTTTTAATTTCCTGATTTGCCTTGTATGTAAAACCAAACTAATAACTGTTAGTAAAGGGGAAGTGGGGTAAAAAAAAAAACACTTTACTTCTTTTGCTCTATTTATTTTTGTTTTATTTTATTTGTACTTATTTTAACTGTAAAGTAGCATCACACAGAAGCATTCAAAGTACAAGGTGTAGTACTGAACTAAATCTACTACATTCCAGTGCATGAGATGCAACCATTCTTAATTAATATATAATAAATGCTTCATTAGAAGTTGCATGATTAGAAATGTTCAAAATTCAAAGCACTGATCAATGTGTAAAGCTTTAAAGGCATTTAGGTACTGAAGTTTGCTCTCTAGTTATTTTACAGTAAATTTGTTTCTGCCGCCCACCAAGGTCTGTTTCTGTGTGCTGGTGAAGCACATCGGTAAACACTAAGACGAAATTAACTTAAAGCATACACATGCAGTTTATAAAGTGATTTCTCCACTGTCATATTTGGTAGTAGTAGTACTAGTAGTAACAATGATAACAAGAATAAAGTATTTTTATTTTTATTTCTTCTTTGGGAGAATACATTAACTATATCTACTGCACAGCAACAGACTTAGACTAGCTTGAGTAAATACTGTTGTGTCCCCATATTGAAAGCTGTTTTTAGCTCTTACTGAGGATCACAGGTCACTGTGGGAGAAAGTTAAGTAAGAGTAAACAAACAATGAACAGATGATCCTGGAATCACAAGAATTTAATCAGTTGCTGCCCATAGTTTATAAAAACAAAGTGGTGCAAAACGGATGATTCAGTGTCTCTGAAGCCACATGAGCAGAGGCAAGTCGGCAGCACATTCAGCCACTTCAGTGTGTCTCAGCTGCATCAACAGTCAGACACCCAAACTGTCTGCTGAGGGAGGGCTTACAAAACAAAATGAATCAAACACAGGACCCCGCAGAGCTAAAGGCTGTGTGAATGTTCAGCTTCAGAATTAAGATACTCTCTCCAGAGATTCAACTTCATCTGAATTAATTAAAAATATTATGAGCTAGAAGAAGACACGCCAAACGATTTTAATTTGTTTTGAAATCTGATGATCCAGTAATAACACATTAAAGGTCAACGAAGCCGCTCAACTATTAACCAACAAATTAGATTGCTGTACGGTTAATTACATCTATCAGGAAGTCTTGCCGGGAATTTATTATCTTTGTGCAGTATGTGAATTTGCAGCTGCTCCGGTTCGCGTGCCCTACAGTAGTTTGTGAGAATTCTGACTTGGCACCAAGATTAAGCTTTCTGAGAACAACTCTCGCATTTCATGGAACTGTGATAGACTTTTGTGCCTTTGCAAAAAGGAGAAGCTCAAATTATCTAGAGTGATGAAGTAAAAGCATGTTGTGTTTGCCACCCACTGAGGTCTGTATCATTGCGCTTTAGATATCTCTGAGAACAGCAGATCACACAGATGAAGGTTTTCTGTGTGAGCTGTTGCACATTTTGCTGTTCTGTTGATGGCTGTCAGGGGTGCAGAATTCTGTATATAAATTTGTGGTCTTTAAAGAGGATGAGAATCGGGACTAAGATCCTGTGATTTTTGTCTGGTGAGGCTGACATTTCTGGCTTTAGGTACAACTGATATGCCAGGTAACCAACGCCTTTGTTTTAGGCCAGATTGTTGTTTCCTGTAGCGTAGCTTTCTAGTCCTTCCAGGTGTTTCTCATGTCTTCCTCTTGCCAGTTCCTTTTTTTTATCTTAATGACTTACGCTTTCCTGTACGATTCTATCCTTGAATTAAAATTATTTGAACTTTTTTTCTTTTGCTGGTGTCCTGCATTCAAGTTCTCTTTTTCTATGAGGTATCTAGTCTAATGAGTCTGGTGCTAAGTTAAAACAGCGTCTGATTGGACTTTCATGACATTTAGTACACACTCTTGGGATAAACAGAAATAAACCATTGATTTTCCTTTACCAAGGACCAGGCTGCATCTGTTATCAATGCCACACACCGACATTTTAAGAAGGTTGGTGCAGGAACTGCTACTTACAGTCACACCATGCATTTTTTTTCCTGTACAAAAGCACTTCTACTGCAACAAAACTTAGAAAATATACTTTGTGAAATAGATGTAAATTTACTAAAGCATAAAATGGTTAGTCATTTAAAAGTGGCTTTAATAATACTTATAATAATAATGATAATGAAGTACTTTACTATCTTGTTCTGCTTCTTGTAAAACAATATATTTGAAAATTAATCAATAATTACAATAATTACATTTCAGCATTTAAAAAAAATGTTTTAGGTAGGTGTGCCTACTGGTGAGTTAACCATTACAGAACCATGAAAAATGAACTGGTTAATTATCAGTACTGTAACTGTAGGGCGGCTGTGGCATAGACCTTACATTGGGTGGTGGTCTAATAAATTTGTTAAGCACTGTACATCAAAAATGGACATTTCTGAGTATTTGAATACGCTGACATGAACATTTAGATCAAAACAGATATTTGCTCAAGTGCAACTTCAAAGAGCTAGTGTCTAATTAACTCCACAATTAGAGCGGATAAAAAAAAGTTGAAAGAAATTCACTCTATTTCTTTCTGAGGTGGCAAAGGCACAGTATTGTCCAGTCTTCTATCTTTAAATTCTGATTTATGTCACTGACGGCTGTGCAGAGCATGACAACACCACTTTGGTGCTCTGCCCCATTCCTTTGATGTCCTGTGCTGCTGACACAAAACAGATGATTAATGCCCTTTTTAATGAATACATCCCTTCAAAGGGCATGTCTGGTGATACTGTGTTTGTTCTGCTGTCAAGAAATCCACTCATATGCTAGAAAATCAACAATGGATAGTTCCTACTAACCAGTGTTGCATGTGTATTAGCAATTATAGTTTATTCCTCTGTGACATCAAGCTCCATTGTTGTTCAAAAGCTATTAAAAAGACATCAGTGGGCTCAACACTATTGCACAATGTGACACGTTTCTTTTTTTACAATCAGCATGGGCTCTGAAGTTTATTTTGAGCTGACCTCGGACACACTTTCCTGCTGTGCTAAATACACATTTTAACACTAAATCTGGAGCTCAAAGAGATTCCAGTAAATGCAGTATTTTGTCCGGTTTAGTGATGTTGGGTACACTGAAAGAAACTAGCCATTTTACAGATGATGTATTGCATTTGTGATCAAATTACATCATCAGTAGCTCAAGGCTTGCAGCCACAGACAGGCTGGAAAAAATTAAAATATCAGTAGAAGGGACTTATTTATTGTGGGTCTTTTAGGATTTGGGGACTTTTTCTTTCAGCAGCACTAAGGCTAGGTAAAGATTCATTGGAAAAAGATGCTCACGGTCATTTGACCTTAGATTTTGGGTGCATCACCCACCTCAAGAGGTTTCTAAATGTCTGTTTCGTTTCTCTTGTGTCACTTACCATCGTGCTTCTTCCTCCCATTCAAAGATCTTTTGAAATTGTAGTTCACACATAAGCGCTCATAGTACTGTATTACCCCTATAGAGCACTTTGCTCTCAGACTGCTGGTTCTTAGGGTATATAAAAGCACAATGGGAGGTAGAGCCTTCAGTTTTCAGACCTGTCTTGTTTGGAACCAACTCTCAAATTTAAGAGACAGACACCATCTCTAATTTTTATGGTTAGGCTTAAAGCTTCCTTTCCTAAAGCATATAGTTAGGGCTGGATCAGGTGACCCTGAATCCTCCCTTCGTTATACTGCAATACCCCGAGGCTGCCAGCGGCTTCCCATGATGCGTTGTTTTGTGTGTCTTTGTCCTGTTTTCCTCCCCTAACCTCAGAAGGGACTTACTCAACCTGGTTCTGCCGGAGATTTCTTCTAAGGGAATTTTTCCTTCCCGCTGTCACCAAAGTGCTTGTTTATAGGGTCTCATCTAATTGTTAGGGTTTTCCCTGTTTTCTATATATTACTGTAGGGTCTTTACCTTTCAATATAAGGTGCCTTGAGGCAACTGTTGCTGTTATTTGGCGCTGTATAAATAAAATTGTTACAGATTATAGGTTTATGAATAAGTTTTGAGAAGATGAGTCTTGCTATTCATACTTTCATTAACGCACACTTTCCTTTTCACAATCGTTAGTTTATGAGGGGCAGCCAATCAAAAGTAAGTTTCCATAAGTGAATGAATGGAGGGGCTGTACCAAAGTGTAGGTTTTCTAAGGAAGTCCAATAATGCAAATATGGTTTTGAAAATGAAAAGACTCTGTTCCCTTTAACAATAGTTCTGTTTTGCATTAAAGTTATTACATGCAAGCTGAGCAAAAATGTTGTATAGAGTTTTTGTTTGTCCCCTGGCTGTATCATATTTAGCCGATGCCACAACAGGCGTCTTGGGCTTTTTCCTACACCTCCAACTAAAGTCTACAGAGCAATTCTTGAGAAGTAAGCAGATGTTAAATACCCGATAATTGATCACTGACAATGCTTTCCAATTACTTTGATCATCATTTATAGTGGAAACTCTCCAAAAGAGCCACATCACAGTTCTGCAGGCTGAGTGAAATACAGCCTATTGTCATTAAGCCACATGAACACTTTCACAAAGCTACATAGAGTAGAAGGTTTGTGCACAATGTGTCTCTGTTTTTAGGTCAGAGGGTGGATACGGCGTTGCAAATCTGGCACAAATTACACGCCTGCAGCCACCAGCAGTCTGAGGGAATTCCGGATAGGAAGCTGTGAGAAGTCCTCATCGACTTAAACGGAGTTAAACCTAAACTCTTTCAAGAGGGTTTGGCTGTAATGCCTCCCCAAGTGGAACAAATGGGTGAGCTGGCTAACCAGAGATCATTTTTCAGCTTCATTTTAAAATGTGGACAAACTAAACAAGGAAGCCAGAATCAACTTAATAGTATGTAAGCAGTTTGACTGCGCCACTGAGTCACTTTCTAGATAAAGATTGATGACTTTATAATGCATTTCAAGATGAATCTGCCACAAAAATGAAATCCACAAACATGGAGAAAAATTGATTTCTACACAGATTTTTACTGGAATATCTGACACAACAATAAGCTGGTTAGTATTGTAGAAAATTGCATCATTTTAATTCATACAGTTCTATACCATTACAGGCATATAATTTCAACAATGATAAAAATGTTTTTCAATAGGATTTGGATGCTGAAGATGATACTCCAGTTCTTTTCCAGCAGATATGACGAAAACAAAGTGAAGATGAAAGACATGTTCTGATGTTTTTTGGTTGTTGTTGTTTTTTTTTTTTTATTGAATTCAAGATATTTGATGTCTATGTGTTGCAGACACAAAGCCTGCTGTAATCAGAAAAGGTTCAAAAGCCATTCATTACTGAAGTCTAACGTTTTTATTTTTTATTTTTAAAGCAGAAGCCACTCTAACAGCTACATAAACAAGATACTCATCTAATGACCTTTTCCTTAATTAGTGCTTTTAATGTGAATAGAGCTTTTAAAGTCCAACATGCTTATTAACTCTTCCTAACCTCCTCATTATAAAAGTTATTGCTTAGAGCCCCACAATCTGCATGGGTTCCCTCAAAATAGCACAAAAAAGGAAAGACAGTTAAGATACTGTCAGAACTATTTTATAAGTGTGCACATCAAAAACATCAATTTTAATATCAGTCAGTTTGTTTTATAGTCTTCCATTATTATTCATGCTGATGTTTGATACAAAAATAGCCAGTTTTTGTTTCATTTGTCCACTTCTGTGTATTTGTTTCGGTGTTTCTTTTTTAAAATATTTGTAACTACATCAAACCCTGTTCAGTGCAAAAAAGCATCACCAAATAAAAGGCTTGTAAACATGAAGTAAATACCAGTAAAAGCAATACATCAGCAAACAGCCAAAAAGTAAATGAGAAATGGAAATCCAGTCTATGGAAGTGGCGTGGCCTCAATTTATCCGTGTGCTATCCTGGTGCCTCGTCACGCTGCTGTGGTCACATAATGTTTTATTGATCAATGTGTTGCACTGTTTTTATCAATAAAACAATTTCCTCAGGTACAGGAGCAGGCTCTTTAAATACTCATAAACTGTAGGCGTTTCTCTCTCTTTCTGAATAATGACAGCCTTCAACATGTGATTAAGCCCGGAAACAGGAAATTGGCTGAAACACAAGTCGGGCAAACAATTGGCAAGAACGTCACCAACCACCTCTCCCAAAAACAAAATTCATTTGTGAGTTGTGTGTGTGTGTTAGAATCCATCCATTTGCCTCAAACAGTTCCTCTTCTTAACCCTCAAATCCCCTTGATCTGTTTAAATCCTCAAAGATAAAGTGTGCAGAACCACCCATGGAAACCGCTCCCCTGAAGCAACAGGTGCAATGTATTTTTTCATACCAGTATTGCGTGTCAAAACCCCTTTGAGGATACGGTTACTTCCAGACAGTGAGGGAGCCACAGGAAATCTTCTCACACGCGACGATTCAAAGGTGAAATTTAGAGTCCTTTAGGGGCCTCTCGGTAAAAGCTGCACCGGGTCTCCCTTCACTTCCTCGATGGCCACAAAGGGAGATCAGCAGGTTGCTCTCAGCTGATGTTGGAAAGGCCACGACTCAATGTATAGCGTACTTATATTATTCTGTAAGACGACAGTTCCTTCCTCTAAGACTGAGGCAAAGGAACTGCTGTCTGGCTTGATTTAGTAAGCAAGGCCTGCCTGAAGGTCAACCACAACAATAAACACAGCACCCATGCTATCTTGCATAGATAGAGCACTTTAGGTTGAAGTTGTAAAATGTTGCTTTTTTTGTTTCTTTCTTTGGGTTTTGTTTGTTTGTGTGGTTAAAAGAGGTGTGCATTTATTTATGTGAGGCAGGGCAAGACAGAAACATTTGTAGTCTGAACCATAGCCTGAAGAGCGAGCAACTAATCAGGGTTATTTTTCGTATGCATCTGAGATCGCCTTGGTTAAAGTATTTGATACGAGCTGACCAGTACGTTGAAGGATCCTCCGCTTTCTTTGTCAAAACACAATCTGGATGGTTACACTGGGGATCACTTTGAAACAACACTGGGGATCACTTTGGTCTCTTGTGTTCTGGGGGCCTCTGGATGTCTGGAGTTTTGATCTCCTCCATACCTGCTTCATACCCTGGAGGACGGGGCTATGCCCCCCCCCCCACACTCCCTAGCAGATCGTTACATGGAGAAACCTTTGGAATACAAGCACGCTGATCCACACAGGTATGCACACGGGTGTTCACTGCTCGTAGACTTAAATTACACCTTTCTTGGCTGCTACTTCGAAGCACATCTGTCCTGCGTACTGCACAACAACATTGAATATTTAGTATTTACTGCTGTTTACACTTAGCTAGATTAATGCGATGGTGTTGTGTTTAGTATGTTGCTTTGTTTTTTTTTGTTTTTTTGCTTGTTTTCTATTCTTCTCTCAACAGGTGATCCAGGAGATTCTTATTTTTTTTCTCCCCCCCTTTCTCACTGTCCCTCTCCCCTTCTGTTTTTCCTTTCCTTCCTCTTTCTTTCTCCCTTTCCTATCCCTCACTCATGTCTGTCCCATCTGTAACATCTGAAAATAAAATATAATAAATAATAAAAACAAAGATCGACCAAATGGACCAATACGGCAATGCCACGAAGATCCATTTGGCAAAGTAAATCCATTGGGTATCCTTGTTGGTCTTCAGACAACAATTCTGATGGCTAAAGAACCAAATGGGACAGGCAAAAAAAAAAAAAAAAAAAAAGAAACAACAGAAAGAGACAGACTGACGGCAAGCACAATGAGCAGATTCAGCAAGACTTAACATCTTGCATTTTGTCAGCTTGATGTTCTCATAACACCTCACTCCTTCGGCAAGCCATCTGGTCTATAGGCTCCTTTCTATTAACTCGTTGTCTTATGCTGTCTGGAACATCAAAATCAAAGTTGACTGTGCATGAACAACGTGGGTGAATATGACTGAAAAACTGCAGGGTTGTGTGACACCAGAGCTACAGGGATTTATAAAAAAGGGAAAAACAGCAGTTTGCAGTAATTGTCTCTTAGTTATTGAAAAGAAAATATGCAGCTGCAACATAAAGTCATCTATTTGATTCTAAAATTATAACTAGATCCACGGGGACCTTCTGATACAATTCAGACAAAAATAACTTCAACCAGCGACCGGGAAGGTGTATTTAAATCTTCCTCAGTACTCAGAAGCACCTCAAGAGGTGAATTTGAAGAAAAGCCACTGGTGGATACAACAGGCTTTTTTTTGTAAGCAAGTGTCACAACAGTAAAAGCACATAAGTAAAATTAATGATAGCTGAATTCAGTTTCACTGCTTCCGTTTCTGCTGCCGCGCTGTGCAGGCTGGCTCGCTGTCACAGGAGAGCTTCGACAGAAATGAGAAGTTGTTCATTTTATCAGCAACAGCTGTGCTTTTTCCAACTTTGACAAGTAGAAACGTCTGCTGTGAAAACACCTGATCATCTCCAACCATCTTCCACTGGGGGGGGGGGGGGGGTTACTCGATTATGTTTACAGAATAAACACACTGCTAAAACAACTGCTTCATCATTTAAAAGGCTGACGGGGTTGAGCTGATCACTACTTGCATCTGAGCATCCACAGACAACTAGCATCAAAATAATGAGTAACTGGCATCATATATGCAAAGATTTAGATGAAGCAGAGTTGTGACACCATAGAGGATGATGGAAAAGAGAAAATAGAGGCTCTACATGCTTTAAAAAAAATTGATGCAAGTCGTATTCTCTTTACAATTTTTTGTAGCGTTGAATCGTATACATATGTAGCATGTCTTTGTTTATGTCACTTTTTAAGAAGTTTGTTATTATAAAAATCTTCTTCACATCATCTTTATGATATTAGCAAACAGCTGAGAATGCAGACTGGAAAAAAGCAAATGGATAAAAGGTTCATTTAATTTAAGACTGGTGTTTATTTCTTTTTAAAAAATGAATCATTAATAAATGTAGGTAAATTAGTTGTAATATTTATTCCATGATCACCAATAAAACCAGCAAAATTGAGAGCTTGTAGTAAATTCTTTTATATAGGGCTATACTTTTAAAATTGGGTTTATGGAATAGTTGGTGCCTCGTTTTCTCCGACAGCTCATCTCGCCTTTCTCCTTACATGAAGTAAGATGACCGACACTCTCACTTTTGTCTATTGTTATTGGGCTCGATGCTAAGGTTTCATTTTATAGCCAAGATGAAGATGTGCTAAATTCATTTTCTCTTTCATACTTTCACACTATAAGTCGATTTAAGTTAAAAAAAAAAACAAAACAAAAAAAAAACTTATCTTAGCCCAATCTCAGCTGTCATATTTTTTAAATAAAGAACTTTAAGAAAACTGTTAAATGTGTATGTGCAGATGGTATTTGGCAACATTAAAGCTATCACATGATTAACATGCATACATTTAAGCTGTTTCAAATCACAAAATGTAACATATTTAACTAAAGAGCTACATTTCCCCCTGCTGGCAAAGCCTTTGCTCCGCAGTCACCAACAGGAGAGTTACAGCCATATTATGTATGATCCACCTGAGGCAAGTACATTTGAAGCGGGGGGTGGAGTGGGGTGGAAAGCTCCAAGCTGCTCCAGCATCACCGCAGATCAGGCGTTGAAGCCCCCAAGTAAGTGCTTAGGTCTGAGATGTTAGATTTGATGATCTTTGCTGGAATGGTCTGCATGTTCAACCTCTGATAGGCAGCAAACCTGTGACAGCCTCCAAAGGAGTAGTAGTAATTTCCTCCCTCGCTGCCTTTGATCCAGAGCACATCAATAGGAGGAACAACGCTGATGTCTGCCGTCTCCTGGAAGGAAAGATAAAGTGTCAGTTAAAGCCTACAACAAGGTGTGGAGTGAAATTTAAGCGACAAGAAAAAGTAAAAAGTGTCATACATATATTCTATTTATCTGATAAACCAAAGGACTAAAATAATTCTAAAATCTTCCCAATAAAGTGAGGAAGGAACTATTTCTAACTAAATATATATTAATTTTTGAAGAAAATCCCACCATTTAACACCAATCCTGTGTAATCTCTATCTATCTATCTATCTATCATACTGAAACAATGTCCTATATTGTGATTGGCTCAAAAATACAAAAGTCAACACTTGATAAAATACCAGCTTCTTTTGATTTTCTTTTTAATGACGTAACAGCCACTTTTCTGTAGTTGTTTTGCATACAGTGAAAGTGGAGAAAGCAGAGAAGCCATGCAGGTTAATGCAGGAAAAAAACTGCCATGTCTTCGGCTGGACCGGGGGCGCCAACGGTCTTCATCACAAGTACGTCATTTATTGGGAGGAGTTGGGGCAGTGTTTGGGAAGTTAAAAAGGTACTTGGAAAACAAAGACGTTTTCCAATGTTTGCAGATGTTTGGGGGGGTTTTTTTCTTGTAACGCAACAGTGCCTGGTTTAGCGTATTTGGCACTGTTATAGCGTATTTGGCACTGTTATAGTAAAACCTGTCACTACAGAGGTGTGTGGCTAAACTGAGGCCAATATTTACCCTGAAACTTCATCATCCACAAACAAATGATAACATAAAACAACCGTGTCACCCTTATTGTGTCCATCAGGCTCTGGACTTTCTGCTCGTCCAGCACTGGAGGAAATGGTCTGATGATGACCTGCATCGGGATGTTATGGACCTCCTCCACGCTGTCCGAGTGAATCGACCTGTTGTCGGTGCTTTGGTCACCGCCCGCCGGTCCACGGTCACTGGGCGCTATCGACATATTTCTGCCGGTTAAAAACACCAGCTTCAGCGGAGATTTTGCACCACAGTACAGCCGAAACATTTAGCATACCCCCCGACTACAGTACACTCGACTGTTTCTTTACTTCCTGTTGTTAAAAATGAAAGGTTTTGATTGGTTATTCTCTCTGTCAATCACACAATTGCCATGCCCTCTCGAGGGCAGCGGTCACAGGGTTTCAACCACAGTAGAAACTTTAGGTGTGCGTTTGGTAGCATTTAAAGACGTGTAGATATAACGCATGCCTGCAAAACTGCTGTGTCCCATTAAAATTCACTCCAGAAATTAATCGTGCAGTTATGTAGAGCTGCAACAACCCCAGAGCCCTTCGGTGGCAGTGGTTTCTATTAATGAGGTCACTGTTTTTTTTGTGGACTGTTGCACGATATGGGCCTCTTCCTCCTCCTCCTCCTCCTCCTCACTTGTTCATATTCTATTTTTGCAGGGATTTCAAAGACCCAGCCAGGTTGCTGTGGCTACATGGGGAAAAAAAGGATGTCTGGGCTCACACAGGTAAGTAAACTTCAAAAGATCTGCGGCAGTGGAGCGGAAACAACTATTGTTTTCTCCAAGCCACAGCTACAGCAAGCTACAGCATCATCTTCTAATGAGACAATTAAAACTGATTTCTTGGACAGAAGAGGCAGCCCAGTATATTGAATTATTAGAAATTCTTTGAAATGCAGTGGCAGCGCCTTTTATGGTGATTAATTGGTCACACGGGGATCAGTTAGAACATGAAAGTGGCCTATATATAATGTGTAATCATTAACAGAGGTATCAGCATATAATATAATATTACAGATTAAAGATGAACAAAATGGATCCTGTTATGCTGCAGTGGGTGTAATCAGCTTCTTTTTTTTTTTTTGCCTCATTGTCAGGTGATTGTGTAGAAACAGCAATCTGTTTATTATTTCACTGGAGAACAGCTTAGCTTTGAAAACTGCCTCACATTTTCTACTTTGTTTCCGAAAGAGCAATTTAGCTGACACCAGAATACTGAAAACCCCACTTAAACTCTAATATAGTGACATGGATCATAATATGCTGACATGGGCTCCACGATTTAGTGTCCCTGCATGAATAACTGCAGTATAGTAAATAAGTACGGTGACATGTCTCTCCCCTCTCATTCACCACTTCATACCATAGTCGAATTGTTGCTTTGCCGCCAATCAAAAGCTGTTTGAAAAGAAACCAGCGTCACATGAAGACAAGAGACCGTGTCAGTCAAGCAGTATAGACATTTAAATCATCTCCAGCGTTAAAGTGTGTTCAGAGTCCCACTACACTCTGCGTGACCCTCTGCTGTCACAGCAGGGTGGTATGTGAGTTGTTAACATATCTCAATTACTTAGATTGAGTTAGTCACACAGGTACAGCGGCAGGTCACGGAAGAACAGTTCCCACATAATGATTTGCTGTTAATATTAGATTTCAGTCCCCGTGGGATTGTCACACTTAGAGCAGCTGGAGAAAATTACCTGCCAGCTTTCAGACAAGGAAGTGAGCTATATTTATCTACGCAGTATTATTTTTTTTACAAGTTGACATGCTTTTAAAGTGATAATTATTCTGATGCTGCTTTTCAGTCTTCTTTGTGATAGATGAATGTGTGTGAGATCTTAGCACAGTTTAGCAACAGCGGATGTCTGCGTGTTTCCGGCCGAACGTGTGACTGATTCGCTCAGTGATGTTGATTACTCGCCGATGGCTGTCGCTGCCGAAATCTATGAAATTATTTTCTGCACTATCTCCTTCAAGTACATGAGAATGAGATTTCTGTTTAATGATCTTCCTCGCCTTGAAATAAATTTGCACCCCAAATCTCATCTACAGAGAGAGAACAAGTGGTGCTTCGGAGAGAGGTTATTTAGATGTGGATTAAACTGCAGTCACACTCAGTGCACCGTTCATTGACCTTATAGCAAAAACAAAAGCACAGAGACATTTTTTTCCAACTGTAAAGCCAAAAGAAACAGTTCATCCAAAAATCAAATTAACATGATTTCCCTCCTTCCAATAGTGCTGTTTTTCCCAGATTGTTTGGTGTGAGTTTCCAGGTTTTGGAGTTTTCCGTCTTCCCTTAAACATATAAGAAGTAAACGTCACTCATCTTGTGGCGCTCGAGGTGATTCTTCTGCAGAATCATAGGATTGGCAGATCTGGTTTGGTATAGAAAGAGATTTGCACGCAAGTTTGATTAACTAAATCATGATTTCTTCCAATAGACATTGCTGCTGAGTTTTCTTTTCTTTTTTGGCACCACAAGGTATAACTTGCATTCCCTGGCCATCTAATTAGATACACTTTGCTAGTACTGTGTTGGACCTCATTTTGCCTTCAGAACTGGCTTAATTCTCTGTGGCATAGATTCGACAATGCTGGAACTATTCCTTGGAGATTTCAGTCCATGTTGACATGATAGCATCACACAGTTGCTGCAGGTTTGTCATCCATGATGTGAATTTCCTGTTCCAAGAGATGATTAGAGTTTTTTGACAAAGCAGCCGTCAGAAGATGTGTGACAGGGTCAGCATCAATATTCAGGTAGGGTGTGGTGTTTAAACAATGCTCACATGGTACTAAGGGACCCAAGGTTCCAAGAAAATATGCCCTCATACCATTGCACCACCACTGCCACCAACCTGAACCACTGATACAAGGAAGGATTGCAGTCTGGTCATTCTCCTCTTGACTTCTGGCATTGCTAAAGGGATCACACAGAGAAGTGCTCCTCACTGGGTATTTTCTCTTTTTCAGACCTTTCTCTCAAAACATTAGAGATGGTTGTGTGGTGAAAATACCGCACGTAATTCACCTTTCTTCCCCATTCTGATGCTCAGTTTGAGTTTCAGCAGGTCATCTTGACCATGTATACATTTCTAAATGCTCTGAGTTGCTGCCATGTGATTGGCTGATTAGATATTTGCAGTTGAACAGGTGTGCTAGTAAAGTGACCAGAGAGTGTATCTCTATAACTCAGCAACTCACATCAAAACAGTTTGTTCTGAGGACCAGAACCGGCCAGTAGATGATCTCATTTCATGAAGTCATAAAAGAAAAACAAAACAACCTCCAAAAGTCAGTAAATATCAGTTAACCTGGAGGTGACTGACTACACTGAGTCTTTACTGCTGTTTAACTCAAACCCAACAGAGGGCGCTCCACTTACTTAAGCAAGCCAATATTTAAACACATGTGAACACATAACAGCTGATGGATAAGCATCTGGCCTCTTTAAATCAGACAGACAGTAACGCTCATGCAAAGTGATCCCTATTAAATTATTCGTTGTTTATCTATGCATGTATAGGACAATGTGTGTGTTCAAAAATAGTTATAGTAATTTTTTTTCCCAGTGTGATATGCTGAACTACAAAGGTATTAAAAATTGAGTTGGCTAAACAAGAAATAACAGGACAGAAAATGATTTGAGTTCTTTAATATTGTTGTAATTATATTATTGTTATTGTTGTTATATTGTTATATGTTGATGTTTATTTAGAAAATTGTTTTTATTTTAAATTGTACTGAAAAATCTTAGATAGTTGTTCTGTTAGTTAGCTTTTACACAATTATGGTCGCCTGCACCCAACGCTCATCTTCTGAGTGTAATTCATTCACAAAAAAATGAGAAAAAGCACACAATAAAGAAAGTTAACGATTATTTTTTATGTGGCAAAGCGTCTGTCTGTCCATCCGTTGATTCATTGTTCACAAGAGTCAGTTCTCCTACAAGATTGGTCAGAATTTATACACCGTGATCATTTAATGCGTCTCCATCAAAAACGATGAAGGTCATATTTGCTATTTTACAGGCACATTTCCATTTTCAGATGAATCACTAGTCCTTTTTAGAGTGACCTGACAAAAAGGCTGTGATAAAATAATCAGACATGCCTACCGAATTCATCGAGTTGAACACAATTCAGTACTATCTTCTTATCATGTTTCAACTGACATTAATTAGTATGCTTTAAAAAAGCACAACAATTGAATATGGGTTTGAACTGCCCTTTTCATAATCAGCAAATTCTGTAAAATATTTTTTAATCCTCATCAGAACAAAAAAAAATAAATCTGAAGTTTGTGTAAACGTCCTCACATTTAAGAAGTAAATATTTTGAATTTTGGTCTAAAATTTGCTTTGTTATTTTTCTGTAATCAGAATAGTTGCTGATTGATGAACTTATACGCTAATCAGCTAATTATTGCAGCTCTGCTAATTATAATGCAATGCAGTGCTGTCCTTGTTACTGCGTACATTGTATATGAAGGAAAAAGGAGCTATTTAAGGAATAACCTCCTTGACTTTTGCCTGAGTGCTGATGACAAGTTGGATATCTAAGATGCATAAAAATGCGATTTTGACATGACTTCAAAAAGAGAAGCATACGGATGAGGTGGACCCTCTGCCAACAGAGAGATGAGGAAACAGATGGGTTTTACACAAACAGCACAAACATCAAGAACACTGAGTTAAAGAGCTTGGCAGTCTCACTTGATGAAACAGTGAGGAATGGAGGCGCTTTTAATGAGCATCTCTCCTGTGATGCAGAATGTGAAAAGACAAACTGTTAGCTCTTAAAGGGGCAGTTACAGTTGGTTGGTCCTGGCTGGTTTTACCAACCTCTTGTTGAGTGACTTTGTTCAGGGTGCATACCTGCTGGTTATGCAGTGGGGCACTGTTTGCATGTGGATTTTAGGAGCTTGAAAACGATGCAGAGCAGATTTTCTCCTTCAGCTGAATCATCCAGTTGAACTGACAGCACTGTCATCAACATCAAAGCCTGTTTTTTTTTTTTTTTTTGTTTACGCTGACAGTTGGTGAACAGCCTACAGATGGCGCCAGATGTATGAAAAGGGTCAGAGCAAGGGCCGGCACCAGATAAAGGAGAGTTGAATTAGTTAATGATAATTTAGATAATTACAAAAATGATTAGTTGTTTGCTTTTGCACCAGCCAGTAACTGAGAGACACCTGCAGCAACTGAAATAAAGAGTGATTGTAAATTCAGCAGGAGCATCCATGTCTATTTTATGACCGATCTTTGATGAATTAATGAGCCATTTATTCCATGAACAGTGGGGAAAAAAAGAGATCTCGGCATGTGCCCCAAACACTGAAATATTTATTTATATAAAACTCTTTTGTCTCACATGTCAGAAGCCAGAACCTGGAAATGTTTGGGAGCGAGCACCTGAAAGGACTCACTGATTAACAAAATTGTTGTTTAAGCTCTGCTTGTTTGCCGTGTTTACCACAATAGCCTGTGTATGACTTTCCTGTGCAGAGTAGCAAATCAGAATTTGAACTACATCAAATTAATAATAAAAAAAAAAACTGCAGATGTTTTTTTTCAGTTAGTTTATATTTAAAATATAGGAAAGGAGTGTTTTGGATTTTTTAAATATTCAAATCTTTCATTTAAAAGCCGCTAAAGAATTAAAATAAATATTCAACAACAAAGTATTTTAGTACTTCTGCTTTAAAAATTCTTACACAGATACTTGAGTATTAAAATTTTTCCAGGTTAATTTCTATTTGATAGATTTTTTTAAAGTTCAACTTTTTAGACAAGATCATGCTGGACAGAGCACATACTATACTTTAAAGATTATTGTTATTATTAGATTCCCAATTTACTGATTAATCTAACAAATGTCATAATATAGTAAAAAAAAATTAAATCACAGTTTTGTAATCAAACCTTTATCAAACGCTGCATGATTAAGGCAGATAACATATTAGCAAAATTGGCAAATATATTGACGTATTAGTAAAGAAAACACAGCTACTTCATTTTGTGTGCAGTGTTACCCTTTTTCCAGTGTGCGAGGTTTAACGGTTCCTGTTGCTCTAGATTTGTGCGGTAGCATTTTATTAACCCCTTACTCCTTCAGAAGGCAGAAATATTTTCTCTCAGACAGTCACTCAGAAGATGATGGTGTTCTCAAGTCAATATCTTTGAAGTGTGGGTGTAGCACGCTCAATTTTGCAGGTTGTTTTAAATAATTTACCTGATCTGCTGCCAGCGAGAGAGCAGTGGGAGGTGCTGGCTGTGTGCCGGGTTTTGGAGCGTTGCAGATGAGGGGGTGTGATATAGTATGCAGGGCCACAGTTGCCCTACCTGCCTCCTGATGGCGATCGCTCACAGTGGCTGTTGTTACACACACAGCACACCCATGGGTGATGTAATTGGATTCTGTGGGTCCCCATTTTACAGTCCATTGCCGTGTAATGAAATCAGTTATTTACTTTCATCATAAAATCTGATAAGGGACAACATCTGCCGGGGTAAAGTTTGAGTGAGCGCCGCATGTGAATGTTGATGTGCGGTCTGCAGTGCTGCGAGCTTAATCAGCACTTGGCTATAAACTTGTCATTTGACTCCACACGTGAAAACCAATATGCCGCTTTATTTTGTTACGTGTTTAACTTTAGGATAACTACCATGGAGGCAGGAGCCAGGATAATCACCACTTCCCCATGTTGAAGGAAGGAGTGTGCAGCTAAGCGTCTTGTTTCTGAGCCCCTGCTCTGCTCTGCCTGCTGTCTCATTATACTGCTGCTGTGCTGCTGGAGGACACTGAAGGACACAAGCGATTGAATTCAAGTGTTGTATATTCCCTGGAAACCAATCAAGAAAAGCCCCAGAATAATAATCCCTGTTCGCTGTCATGATTCATTTTTATTTTGTTCCATATTTTTCTCTGGCTTTTGAGTCACTCAGAAAGAGTAGTTCCAGCATAAAATCAATGTTCCATTAAAATTTAATGACCAGGAAGGGCTTAATAGTGGTGGAACAGATGCCTCTGCTTTTGATAACGCCGACATCTCAGGAACTCTTATTCAAAGCTACATTGGTGCTGTCAGGTCCTCTGACCGCTCCCGTTCCGAGCTGTTGTGAAAAACAAAGGATATTGGCATTTCTGTGCCTCCGAGCGGTGAAATTAAAAGTTAGTAAATTGACAGTAAAGCTCATAAAATCCCTCAAACATTGACAGAGGAGGCTACAGCTGATGGCACATTATAGTCATAATTACAATTACTCACTCTGCTAATGTTGACTAAGGGATACTCCAAACAGATACCAGGCTGGCCATTTTCTAAGTGTGTGGGCAAACATCTGCAGGATACATGTGTGTGTGCATGTGTTGATAATAAAAACACAAAAACACCCCGTTATCATTTAATAAAATCATATTTGACTGTTTTAAAGGGAAGAGTGGACTTGCAGGTTCCTTGTGCTATTGTTTTTATTAACGTTATCATTGCTATTGTTGTCATCATTATTAATTGTAGCAGAACAAGATAAAATCAAAACACCCCTCAGCAATCATGGCTTAAGTTTCTTCATACTCAGCTGGAACAGAGAAAGACAGAGAGAGAGAGAGAGAGAGAAGGAAGATAAATAGAGAGAAAGAGAGGATGAAAGTGGAAAATCTTAATCAGTTTTTTTTTTTCTTTGAGGACCATATGGAAGGTTTCAAGCAGCCAACCATATGTTGAAGGCTTTTGTCATGGAAATCATACTTTTTGGCACTTTTTCATTGCGCAGCCAAGCCGGGCACATAAATAGAAGAAAATAAATTAAAAAGAAAAAAAATACAACTAAAAAGAAAAACAGAACATGATCAAATCTTTGAGAATACACAGAGTTTGAAGGTTTTTTTGTTTGTAACTTACAACAGATAGCTTTTTAATCAAGACACTCCCTGATTCACGTGGCCACCCAGACTGCAATTGGTACCTGTATTTGTCTTTTTTTTTTCTTTAAATAAAAAAAGACAGCATGAATAGAAAAAGAGCAATTAAATGTCTACATGCATTGTCATATTATTGCTGTGATATATTTACAAATATATTTACAAAATTATCAAAGAGGAACAATGTTTCCCTACGTCTAAATCAGTAGTTTGGAATCAAATTGTGCCTCCCTCTCTGCAATTAGTATTTTCTCTGAGGACTAGCTGTAATACTCGCAGTTTTAGATAGAAGCCTACAGGTATAATATATGTCCAATCAATCTTTTTTTAATGATCTCGGTGCCTTCTGCCTTAGTAAAGGTTTTGGAGATGCCTTATATGCCATGGTGAAATGTAAAACATAGAATAAGTTGGAAGCAGTGATCTCTGCATTAGTTCACTAATACAGCGACGTGTGTTCGGCAAGTTAATCAGGAGACAGGTGGTTTGGATGCTCTCATGCAGTGATTCAGCTGTAGCGGTTAGGCGAGCATTGACAGGATGATGGTGAAACGGGGAGGAGAGGACGGACAAACAGAGCAGAAGCTCATCTTTACGCTCTTTTATCCTCAGCATTGTGTTTTTGTTTTATTAAGGGCAAGCTCAGCATTACTGTGATCGTGCCATCCATTTGGAATATGCAAATAGCTGACAGTGCATTTGCCTGCTGGTGCTTGACCTTCCCCTTGGAGGTCGCTCACCGACTCAATTACGCTCCCTATCTGCAGTCTGTCTGCAAACACCTGTTATCCTCCCACACTCCGCCACCCTCCGCCAATCCCACTTCAGCACATCTCATCCTCGCTGCGTCTGTTTAGAAGCAGTTGGGACAGGATGAGGACGGCTGTTGGGGTGGGGAGGGATGCGGGACAAATGATGTGGGAGTTAGAAGTGCATTACAGCGCGTCGTTTTATTGCAACAGTCTTGAAAACTTTCTCCACCAAGGCAGTTCATGTCAAGATCATTTTCATTAGTGCTGGTTAAGATGTACGTGCAGCCAGCTTTATTCTGCCTCAGAGATTTCCTTCAACGGCACGTGACACGTTTGGGATCGGTTGCGACTTTATTTAACTATATTTAATTGCTTTATTATGTCAGTGTGTTAAATGAGATTTATTGTAAACCTTCTAGCAATTCAGTTACTCAAGCTGCCAGAAGATATTTTTGCACCTGCTTGGTCTGAACAACAGTAATACTTTCAGGTGAATACGAACAGATTTTGATACTTTCTCACAATTATTATTGCTTTTTCACCTTTGCAGACTTGGTGTAACTTAATTACACCTACATCATTTGACTTGTTTTTACATCTACATCCATGTCTATGTCGGCCGTTTATAAAAATTCCTTGTCGCCTGAGATTTAAAGACAGAAAGTCCCGGAAAATCTTCAGTAATGAGGAGGAAGAGGAGGGGGAGGTGGACTTTGGAGAAACCGTGAGATAAAGTTGTTTCATTTTATTGCCCTAGGTGGAGTTATGATTGTTATACATGTCAATTGCTATGTCAGGTAAGTTATTGCCACAAAAACAAAAATACTTCTGCAGTCATTCATTTGAAGTCTTCTAGCGCTGCTACTGTACATTGTTCCTCTTTAAAAAACTAAGTCCCATGGACTCTCTACAGTTTTCATGCATATAAACATTTTCTTTGAAAATCAGCAGCATCTTACAAGGTCAATGGATGTTCCTTTTTTAAAAATTATAAACCATAAATAAATACATGATAAATAAGCAAGTCTTCAATAAATACACAAAATCAGGTAAATAAATAAATAGATAGATAAATAGGTAAATAAATAAAGTATTTACATGATAAATAGATGGGATGCATCTAAACTGTGGGCGGAGCTTTTAGCGACATATAAAACAGACAAACAGAAAAATTTGACTGTCACTTTGTAACTGAGGGTGGGTGAGTCCATACCTTCACTCTGAGGTAACACTGGCGGAGGGGGGGGGAGCACCTCGAACACTGGGTGAAGATTGCTCGTAAAGACTGGAGTTTATGGAAGCCACCACGGTGGAGGAAGAACAACGAGTTTTCATTGCTATAGACGAGTCAACCGCACATGGCACTTATTATAACGACGAGATCATTTGGTCTGGCTCTCAGTGTCTGTGCATCAGGGTGAGACTATGAATTTGATCAGGCGGAGTGCGTGATAACCTGTTCAACAGGCCAACGTTTTAAAACCACTGCTCTTGCAGAATTGAATTGGATGACCTATGATCTTAAATAGCTTATTTAACTCGGCTTTTTTTTTTGTGAGTACCCACAGTTACAAAGAAGCATTTGATTAAGAA
Source organism: Mchenga conophoros (assembly GCF_057382185.1). NCBI lineage: Eukaryota > Metazoa > Chordata > Actinopteri > Cichliformes > Cichlidae > Mchenga > Mchenga conophoros. Next base: position 19,572,358 of record NC_140545.1, read on the forward strand.
GGGATAATCAGCACAAAAAAATAAATTTAGAAAAATCAAATAGAAAAATAACATCCATTGAATTGAAACACTGGTGTGGAAAAGGGGTTTGTGTGTTTTACCTTTTAAAATGATCTCCCTTTTTTGCAAATACTGTCATAGTTCACATTTTCATAAAAAGTTCATGTTGGCAGTTGCAAAAGAATTCAATTCTTAGCAAATAAAAAGCAGCATAAAAATACAAGAGGTCATTTTGTCTCTAAAAAACAAAAGAACACTGTTAGTCCTTTTTTATGTTTTTTTTCTTTTTTCATTACTATTTCCTATAAAATATCAGGATTCTAAATATTATTACTATTGATATCAATATCATATTAGTCATTGATAAAAATTCACATGCCAGGCCTCATATATTATCGTGTGTGTGTGTCTGTGTGTGTCTGTGTGTGCACGCATGTCTTTGTGTGTTTCCATGTTCCCACATCCGTGGCAAGCATGTTGCTGAATTGTGTACATCTATCATCTACAGTCTCTATTTGGGGGAAGGTTGTTTGATTGTATGTTTCTGTGGACGATTAGCTACTGTGCAGGGAAAAAAATCCAGCATCTTCTGAAATTGTCTTTGCCATAATCATTAGAGTTTCTTCACGTAATCTCAGTGAAAATATTGCTTTCTAAAAAAAGGGAAGAAAAAAGGCATGGAGGGCAGAGTGAACAGGGTTATTGGTTGTGAACCTACAACAGGGGTTCAGTGTTTTACTTCTTCCTTGTGGTTAGTTGTCTGATCCAGAGTCATCTTCGTCTGCAGAGCCCTTGAAGCAAGCTGACTCATAGTGCTTGTTCAAGTAGGACTTGAGAGCGAAGGTCTTATTGCAGCGCTTGCATCTGTAGTGTTTGAAGGCAGAGTGTGTTTGCATGTGGGCGCGGAGGTTTGAACGGTCAGCAAAGGCTTTGCCACAGTGGGCGCAGGCAAAGGGCTTCTCCCCCGTGTGTGAGCGCATGTGACCTTGAAGCAGCCACGGCCTGCTGAAGGCTTTGTTGCACACCTCGCACTTGTGCTTGAGGTCGTGGGTGAGGATGTGCATGGCCAGCGCTGGCATGGATACGTACACTTTACTACAGGTGGGACACTTGCGGGCCATCTTGCTGTCCAGGCTGCGATGCGTCTGCTTGTGTCTGCTGAGGTTGGAGGAGGTGGCGTACGTCTTGCCGCACTCATTGCAGGTGTGACGAGGCGTGCCGGCTCCCCTCTCCTGAGCCCCACCGTTGGCACTGCTGCTTCTGGAGCCTCCACCACGACTCTCCCCATCTCCCTTTCGCCTCGAGCGCCCGTCAGAGATGAAGAAGGCATCCATGGTGTAACCCTCGGCCAGGGCCTCCGATTCACCAGTGTAGAAGCCGCTGGCGGTCATGCCAGACTGGGGGCTGTCGGGGTGCTTCAGGTCAGGGTCACAGTACTCCCCTCCGCTGCTCACCTGGGTGTACAGGGGATCTGACACTGGTGAAGCAAGCTTGTGCTCCATCTTCTTCTCCCCCTGGTATACAGATGGCGTGATGTAATCCTGGATGTATCCTGGACAAGAGAAACACACAAACACAGTTGGCCAAGGGTTGTGATGAGTAAGGACACAGTGACATGCTAATGATTACATGATTGTAGTGTTGCATGATGGTGAAAGACTGAGTGGCAGAGCTAATTTCATTTTTTCCACAACCCACAGGTTGTACAGACAATAGCTCAGTGATGCAGGGAAACGTGCAAGCTCAGCTGCGTTTAGAGAGGTTGCAATTTTACAATAAAGATGAGCGCTAGATAATAGCTCATCAAAGAAGTCTCCTGTATAGGAAGATGCATATTAAAATCCTTCTTAAATGTAGTAGGCTCACTGACTGGCCCGTCTTTCACTGCGACTGCTGACATCAAAGAGAATTATATTTTAAGACTAAATCCTAGAATAAAAATCTCCCCTTTTTTTACTATTTTATTTTAAAGCTTTTTATACAGGTTTAACAAATTAAATGTGTTTCTTTGCTTGTTGTGAAACAGACTAATGTGATACATGCATATCTAATGCAGGTCTTTTGTGCTACTTCTTCAAGCAGGTTTAAACATGATGCAGTAGAGCAAGGCCCCTAAGTGATTTAAACTGCGCAGAGCATGGTTTCAGAGTGATATATTTTATTGGCATCATTCAAGTCTTTCCTTTCTCTCCGAAGCAGCTCAGTGCTACAGGAGCTAGAAGGCTGGCTGGCAGCTAAATGCATCAAAACGTAACTCGATCTAGCCTTACGTTATGAATCTCTGGAGCATATACTACCTTCAGGCTTGATATTCTATAGGTTAAACATAAGCGAGCAAACATAAAATGTGGTGAAATTTCCTTCCCCTGACAAATAGTGCATAACTGCAGAAAAAAAGCCATTCCTGCACCGTGTGCAGCAAGCAGTGGAAATTAGGTATTGACTTCTTTTTTAATGAAATTCAAAGTTTTGAAGTGATCAATAGGCTATCATCTGTAAAAATAGTGCAGCTGTTAGAACAGCTGAGTGCTGGAGAAGACAGAAATAATGCAAGAAACAGATCAAGTACCTGCAACACACAATAGCAGTCTATTGAGTGCGTGCTTGATATTGTGCAAAATGGCATCATGCACGTTTTTTGTGAAGAAGGTCACCTGTCTGCAGCAGTGAGCACACTGAAGTACCTCCAAGAAACAAGCCATTAAGAAATCAGTTGAAGTGCTCTCTTACTGCAGCGTCTCCATTCCCAAGGGTTTGAGTTCACACACCCACTTTGTCAAAGACATGACCATGACACCCGGGGACAGGGAAAACACCAGGCCTGCGCACACATTATTGTGCTGCACTGCATGGCTTCACTTTTTTAAATGCACAGATGGTGTTTGTCAGAAAGAGAGGAACACTTGTTTTCAAAACCAGATTATTAGAAAAAACACGTTTATTTATCCTTTAAAAACATATTCTTATAATTACAGTTAAATAGGCAAGTGCTGCTTCTGCTTCAGAAATTAAATCCACCTGATTTGCAGCCACACTATTAAATGTTATGAATATAATTGCATGCTACAAATCGCAGCATGGGCTTTTTCTGCTTTTTTTTTTTTTATCAGCAAAGCATACTTTGCTGCATCAGTATAAGCGGAATTGTTTACTATGTTTCAATTACCCAAGGTCAGACACGAAGCTTTAGGACTCGAGCTGTATCAGCCTTTACAGCCCATAGACTCATTTCTGTAATGCAAAGCAAGCATGTAATTAATGGACCCTCTCAGCCACCCCTCTTTGTTGTTCGACAGACACTCAAGTCAAATGTCTCCACAATGGGGGGAAGAAACTCTCCTGGCACGGCAGAAGTGCTGATGTTAGGGATTTCAGCCACGCTGAGGATTCTTTTTTTTTTTTTACCTTTTTTTTTTAACTCGGCATGAAAAGAACAATTCTTTTGTTAGAATTAAATACCTTTTGTCAAAATTAATGTTTTGCCTTATTGTGTTTTCTTTCTTTTTAATATAATGCATTATTCACGGTGTTGAACAATAGATTCAAGAACAATAGAGAGTGACAAAAATTATACAAATGGATTTCTAATTATTTTAAATCTTGCAGAAGGAAAACTAAAAAACAGAATTAGTGTAAGCTGCACTATATGATTAAATATATAAAAACGTTTTAACAGACATAATTTTTTTTAGTCTTCACCTGGAAGTTATTTAGAGTTTTGTAAACCTGTTCAGTCTCTTTTGCCCCGAATAACATTTTTATTTTAAATCCCCCGTCTTTTGAATTTCACCTTGTTGCTGACAAGGTTGAATAACAGGTGGGTATGAACACAGCATTTAGCCGTGGACCGTGAAGCCTCTCTCGCCATGCAAACATCCCGAGAAACCACAACAAAGACTCACATATGGCCCACCAAACGTGGCCACAAAATGGAAGCGGCAGGCTTAAAGCGGACCGTGAAAGTGAAGGTCGCCTCACAGCTCTGACGGGAGCTTAGTGCGAGCAGTGAGTGTGGTGTCCACAGTGCAGCTATGTGCCTTTCTTCGTGTTTACTGTACATCTGTCACGTGATCGGCCTCATTGCTGCCCCAAGCATTTTTGTCTCCCTTTTCTCCTTCCCCTCACTATCCCTTTAACCCAACTCCCCACCTCCCTCCTGGCTCTACTGTACACTGTGTTAATGTCTCTTGTGGCGGCGATAGGCCTGCACGGCTGAAACTCTAACCCCTGCTAGTTTTCAAATGCCCGGAAGGAAGAGAAAGATGTAGTGGAGCGATGGGGGTGGGGAGACTGTGCATGCTCCATTTGGATGGGAAGAGGGGGGCAAGGGAGGATCGGACCGTGATCGGAACTCAAGGACAATAACAGCTAAGGACAAATGTATCATCTGATGCTCATCGCTCATATTCATGAATTTTTTTAGTCCACATGATGACCAGATATAGTCAGCCCATGTGCGTTCAGCCACCACAGGTTGGTGCAGTCATACAAATACGTAACAGGAGCTTCTCCTGATTAGACACACGTTTTGCTCCCTATTTACATAAACTAATCCGTGGCTTTGACCTGAATTGCGTCTGTCCTTCACTAGAGTCAAAAAACAAAAGTCTGGGAGCACACTGGTGGGGGTGGGGTGCCTCTGGAGAGGATTATTTAGGATACCAGTGCAAAAATCAGCTGGCTTAATGTAACATCTAAATTAATTTACATGCTACAAGCATGCTGTTGGCTGACTCAAAGGAAATTCTCACTCAACAACAAAGCAAAAGAAGATACCATCTGTGCTAAGTGTGGAAATATCAGGCATGCTGAAATCAGCACCGGAGCTGTTTACAGGCAGGAGCGCTAGCACATCTTTAACTGGAGCAGCTCGGACTGGAGGCATGTTAACTCACCATTCTCGCTGAGACGAACCCCGAGGCTGGTCACCGAGTCTGTGATGGAGCGTGCAAAAGTGAACGAGTCGTCCAGGTGGTGATGATGATTGGAAGTGGCCACATTGGACGAAGAGAAATCATCAAGCTTGATCTTCTTTACCAAAAATGAGCGGGGCATGTTTCAATGGATAAAAACACAGAGCTGAGAAAAACGCATGAGAGAACTGAAAAGACCCTTCTGAGGAAGCACACAAGCAGAGCTGGCTTGACGATAATCCTTGTGGTTAATGTGAAGACAAGAGCCAAAAACATAAGATAAGAAAGAAAATGGAAACCAGTGGACAACAAGGCTGCCGGCAATGCTGTGTGATACTCTCTGGCTCCCCCAGCTTCCCCCGGAAAAATAAAAAAATAAAAAATAAAAGCGATCCTGTTCAGCACTGGATAGCTCCTGTGATGCAGCAGGCTTAAGGGACCAGTGAGGAAGAGAAGAGATGGAGACAGACAGAGAGAGGAGGGAGAGAGAGAGACTGTCAGACTAGCTGAGATCAGCAATCACGCCAGCCTTTATATGGGGCACAGGCAGTGGAAGATCAGGTGGTGCTGCGAAATGGAGCTGCTTAGCTTTAATCCATCAAATGTCCCCGGGGACACACATCAAATTACTACTGAACCGTCTGTGCATTCGCACACAGACAGAGGAGAAAGAACACAGCCAGACCCCCACTGCCCCCACTGCTGCTCCCCCTCCTCCTCTCCTCCCCTCCCCCTTTCACCCCTCTTATGCTCCATGCTCAGAGGAGGAGTAAAAGAGGAGGGTAGACAATGGAGATGTGGATGAGAACACACTCAGTGTCCTGTCCCCCATTGTTTTCAGATGAAGTGGCACAGTTTATGTTTGTCTTGTACAGGCACGGCCTCCCTCATGTCACCTCCTTTACCACAAACAGCTTCAGATCTTTCCATCCCTTCGACACGCCGCACTGTACTCGCATGCTGAGAGCACACATACAGTACAGAGGAGAGGCTATCAGAGCGTCTGGGAGAGCTGGACCTTTTTTAAAGCTGCACTGGATTCCAGCACTGCTGACGAGCTTGGCTACAGGGAAGTACAAGCGCCGCACAGCTCAGCTTCCCCCTCTCTCTCTCGCTCTCTCCCTCCCCATTACCAGTGCACAGATGTGTGTCCTGCCATGCGTGGCAGTGAATTATCTGATTAATTAATTACATCTTTTTTGATTAGGGTGAAATCCAGAATTAGATTCGTGCTCACTAAATTGGCTGCATATCTCTGGGTTGGTTTGTGTTTGTGTGAATTCATTAGCTCACACCGTGATTGTTATGCTGCATCATTTTTCATTAGAGATTTCATCACACGGGGGAAAAAAAAGACAAAACAAAATCTTGCAGTTGCCTCACAAAGCAGAAAACACAAATGATGCACCTGTTTGATTCACTGTCAACAGGAAGCACTCGCATCACATCACTAGTTTGACTAAATAACACAGTATTGTACAAATATGAGTCAAGACTATTAAAAGAAAATTGTTCCTCTTTCTGTTGTAAGTAACATCAGATCTGTGTGTGTCCATGTGTGCTTTGCTTTTCTCTTCCTGTGGCTTGAGCGGTGCTAGAAAATTCAGTATGATACAAAAGTTTCTCAGATATTTCTTTCACTGAACATTTTATTTATAAAATGTTTTATTTTTACATTTTATTTATAAAATGTCAGAAAATATTTTTTTAAAAATACCCACCAGAGATTCCCAAAACCCAAGGTAAAATCTTCAGATTACTTGTTTACTCTACATATCAGTGAAAACCCCAAGATATTCAGTTCAACAGCAAAAAAATGAAATACCAGCTGTGTAAAGCTTTTACCAGATAACATATTTGATAATTGATTGTGCATCAGGGTGTCAAATTATTCATAGTTCGGGGGCCACATATGGCCAGTTTTATTTTGGGTGGGTCAGACCAGTAAAACCACTGAATAAAAACTAATCTGAAAAAGAAGCTTCCTTTTTATTTTTTCCCTTTTTTTTTAGAGTGAAGCCCTGAAAATGTTTAATGTAAAATCCACTTACAAAACAAAATGTGGGTCAGTTGAGATTTTCTAAGAAGAATTTTAAGAAGCACAGTTTCAGGTTCTTCTGTAGACAGTCAGTAAGCTGTTATTATATGTGCGTGTACTTTTAACAGATCACAGTTGATCTACAAAATGACTGCACAAAACTGTAGCTTGTAGAGTATTTTGTAACTGAAACAACAACAACAGTATTTTACTTATCTACAAATTGAACAGCTTTAAGAATTTCTTTTCAGTTTTCATGCTATCAAAAGCTATTTTGGTACGTCTTGTTGGACCTTTCTCTTCTCCCTGCTTTTAATAATTAATTGAATGTCAGAATTAGCTGTGGTTAATTTACTGGCAATTAACTTGATTAATCTTTTTTTTTCTTTTATTTCAACATTCTGCCTTATTTAACTGGTAATACTATCACTTTTTTATTGATTGCATCTTGGATATTAACAGTAGTTGTTATAGATATTATAGAAGTCCAACATCAGGAGAACATGTTCAGTGTTTAGAGCCACTTGTGGATTCTCCTGAAAATGTCAGTTTTCTTGAGAACCTTTTGACTAATTTCATAAATATGGATTTTCCATGTTGATCATACTCTTAAAATTGAGCTTGAAAGTGGTAAAAGGTAGTGTAGATTTACTCAGACGTCTCGGCGTGCCCACTTCCTGCGGGCCTCCTAAATCATATTCTCCACTAACGGTGACCCTGTGGATCGGCCGCAGCGGGTGCCAAGAGTGGACGGTTTAAATCTGTGCGGTCAGGATTTATCACAAATATGTGATTGTACATTACAGGACAAGTTGACGCCGCTGTCACCAGGCTTATAGTCCACAGCCAAGGACGAGCAAGGTCAGGGGAAGAATAACTGTCTGAAACAACGAACTGCGGTGAAGTTTTGTTTTTCTGGTGAAATACATTTTTTAGTAAACACTCTTTGGTATGAGTCATCTGAGGAAGTATTTCTCACAGTGTAATCTATTCTGACTGATCTAATTGCAGCTGTTTTCTTGTTGTGATAATACATTAATGTTGCAGAGAGAAAAAACAAACATCTGTGTAGCTGCTGAGTTATTCTTCAGATTTCATTCCACAGAGCCTGGAGGTTAAATGAAGAATGAACCTTTCTTTGACTGATATTGACCTTTTTCTGCAGCTTCTTAAACCTGCAGTCTGTGTCTTCCTGAACTACAGCGCACCTCTGGCAAAAGCTCTTGTTATTCTGCTCTTTGTACAATGCAACAGAACGTAGTGTGCAGTATGTCGTTGAAGCATGAACTTTAGATCTGATACGCTCAAGGAGTTGTTAGTTAAGGGTAACATTTATTTTTGTTAGGGAGCGATATGACTTTTTTTTTCCTACCCTCTTAAATCTTTTAATTAATATTTAAAAAGTTTTAAGAAAATAAATAAAAAATAGAGTCATCGCAAGATGAAGTGCCTAAAATTTCACTTGTAACTGATTTCAGTTTTAAGTGCAACAAAATGTTTACATTTTGCTGTTGTTTCCCAGAAGCTTTAAAAAGTAATGCAGTAGGACAAAGCCCAAATATTAAACAGTTAGGAAAAAAGTGTATCTGACATTTTACCATAAGTACTAAAGAAGGTGTCTTTTCTTAGTAAGTCTCCAATTTAGTCCTGGGCACATTGTTAAATACACCCATATTCAGGGTTTACAGTGAATGGTCCAAAAAAAAAAAGAAAATATCCAATAAATGGAACTTTTCTGGAAAAAAGTGATTTGTTGATGTCAGAGGGCAGAGGAGAATGGTGGAGATGGAGATTCCCATCATGAATGTGCAGCTTTCATATTTTGTGTGATGCTGTCATGTCAATAAAGACCAAAGGAGGGCTGTTTTCAGCACTTTGCTCAATCTATGCCACAAAAAACAAAGGCAGTTGAGGCAAAATTGGGTCCAATCCATTTTGCTGCCTAATTGCAAAAATTCAGGCAACAACAAATTTTACAATTGTGTAAAGAAGCCTTAAAGAGGAATGTTAAGGTAGCAGTCAAAGGCCATAACATTAAGAGATGCTATGCAACAACTATATCAGTAACAGAAAATTCATGATTTGGAATAATGAGTTGCTTTGAATCCTGACCTCAAACTAACTGAGATGTCACGGTGGGGGGTGGGGGGGGGGGGGTGCTGTGATCTTGAAGTTTGAGACATTGTAAAAATTGTGATGAACAGAAACAGATTTTGGGGGAAGTTGTGCAAATCTCAAGAAGCTGCAGGAACCATTTCCAGATTGCACTGTGAGTCATTACTTCCAGATTTAAAAAGCAGTTGGCGTGTTACTAGTTTAGTCTTAACTGTGTTTCAGTTTAATTTTAAATAAAATTATGATCAAACAGCATTTTTGAATAATCCAGTTAAGAAATCCAGGTACTTGCAAAGTGCATAACCTTTAATGAAGACAGACTACAAACTTCCGCTAAGGTTGTAAATTACATCTACACATCTACACAAAGATATCTGGGTTTAGATTAGCTTATGACATTTTTGGGAAAAAAAATCAAGACAATGTCTGCAATTTCTTTATTATTTTTCAATCTGATATCTATGCATGAAGATTTATTGCACTATTTTGGACTATTTTACAGTAGTAGTGAATTCTTCAAATAAATTCTTGACTCCATATTTCAAACAGTTGGGCCAAGTTCCAACTCTGGTCAAATTTCCATGCAAATTATTGCAAATTAGAGTAACCCTGCTAACAAACAGACAAACTGTAAAAACGCTATAATGCTCTAATGCCGGTGAAAAACCGTCTTGAATATTGATATCGTCCACATCTTCCAGAATGATGGCTGGCAATTTGGCTTTGTGGAATAAAACCACCTGTAACTGGAAAAGGCATCAACCAGCATGTTTACACCAACATCTCATTAAATATTCTGTGCTCAGGCTGTTCCCCACATGGCTTTAATATGATCTGCTAATTAATTACTGCAACATGTAATCTCATATGAATTTTAATGTTAAATTATAGAATACATGCCACAAGTCTGCTACATGTTAGAGATGAACTGTGAAAAACAACACCTCAAACATTTCTACAGCAGCATGACACTTTTTTTTTTTTGCCAGTTGTTCCACATCCTCGCTCTCCTCCTAATGCCAGAGTTCTGGGCCACTTATGGCCCCCAGACTCCCACTGACATGTGGTCAGTGCCTCAGGATGTTACCATAGTGACTGCACCCCCGAAGGCTGGAGGGGCTGGAGGGGCTTCTCTTCTGGTCAGATGGTGGGAGGGCTGAGATACTATCAGCCTTATTAACATCCTGTATGGCCCTCCAGGGTTATGGAGATGACCTGCCCAGCCACATAAATGAAGTCAGTCTAGTTGATTTGTTCCTTCACACTGCTTCACCACAGAATTACTCCATCCATTTATTTTATTACAGATGTGTCTTTTCTCCTGACATAATTAAAGAGTTATTGCACAGAAAACTTGATTTTTCACAGAGATTCGCACACATAAAACCTGAAACCTGAGCTGCTCATATAATAAGACTCAGTTGGGTTAGTGGAAGAAAAGCTAAGAGTCCATTAAGTGTAAACATCTATTTTTTGCCTTACTTGAGAGTGTGAGTGACATAACAAACAATTGACAACAGAAAATGTGAACGAAACCTTGAGTGACAGCGTTACCGAAAAAGACATCCTGACAGACAAAACCCAAGACTTAAAGGATGAAGACCAAAAAAAAGGATTAATTGTGCAGTAGTGTGGAGATATTTTGACTATTTAAAGTTCAACAAAGAAGCAGAGCAGCATGCACTGCAAACTGTCGAAAGCATGTTACCACAAAGGCAGTTAAACACCACAACAAGACATGATGTCAATAAGCAGTGTCGGAAATGTTGGATTTAGGCAGCTGATTAAAATAACTGAGCTTCGTTAACGACTCCCTGGACATAAACATTTTCCACAGACAGCACTTTCCCAGCGGTACACAAACTGTAGAGACAGTTGAATGTCTGTGGCATCCTGTGGGGTCCTGAGGACATAGATACCCCCTCTTCAATTTTACATAAAAATAATAATAATTTGCAAGGAATGATGAGCACAGATGCTAGAATCTAACTGTTCTGTTGGTGTACTAAATAAATCGGCAAAACCAAAATGGAGAAATGGTATTTTATGGCATTAAAAAAAGAACTTAAATATGCAACATGTATTTATTAAATTACAAAATACTTCTAATTTATTTCCTTATTCTGCCACAGCTCTTTCACTCCATTTGGTGCAAACCTTCCTTTTACACTGACAGTGATGAGACGTGGCTCAGTGAAGAAGGTCAGGAAACCAGTAATGAATGTGCTGTAGATTTCGAGTTTAACATGAAGTCTGAATGGACCTTAACTGCCTCCCCAGTCACACGGTATCTAATGCTGTTTGGCAGATAGTTCCGTGTATCACTCATGCCCTATTTGGCTTGTGTCTGCCTGTTGTCCTGTATGCATCTCCGAGCGTGTGTGCGTTTGTTGTCCACGGGCAACTGTTCAGTAAATAGGGCAATTAAGTGTGAAAAGCAGAAAGGAGCTAGCATGTTCCTATCTCTTTGGTGGGGGAGATAATTTATGCTAATAACATCTCTACTGCTCAAGCTGCCCAAAAATGATAGCAGACCCTTTTGGCTTCAGAAGAATCTTTTCATCCTCTTGGAGAAAAAAAAGTGGTTTCTCAACACCTTGCAAATAAGACAGCTGTGTGGCAGTGAATGGATCTCTCTCCCTCTCTCTCTGCCTTTCATCTCCAGATGATAATCTTTTCCCCTTCACTGTCTTGTATGGTGGATGTTTGTTCTTCATTTAGCCTGTGGAATACTTGAAACCTAGTTCCCCCTCTGTCTCCTCCCTGCTCTCTCTTATAGCCTTACACCCTGCATACAATCTATCATCATTTTTTCTTCAAGTGCCATCAAAGGAAGTCGCAGTGTGTGTGAATGTATTACTGTAAATAGTATCCTATGCATGAGTGATATTTCTTAATAACACTTAAATTCGAGCTCAGTATGCTGTTCATGTGACATAAATTCCTCTGTCACACAGAGGCTTTGGGTGGCTGTGGAGAGCAGGGGCCATGCTGGCAGTTCAATAAATAATCCCTGTGAAAGTGAGCAATAAACCACATGAAATCTCTACCTCAGTCAGGAGCTCCCATGTCAGCCACTAAAGGGAAGAAAGAAACAGCAGCAACGTGATGACCAGAGACCATGGAGTGTCAGGGAAATTCAGTGACTTGAACAGATGATACAATAAATAACCACTGGCGATGCGAAGCTGACAGGTACTGAGTTAAACTAATCTTAAACTACGTAGACAGATATGAATATGCAGACTCGGTAGTTTATTGGTACCAGAAGGCTTCTGGTTGTAGTCCACTTGTAGTCTTGAATGCTAATAACCAATCGTGTTTAAGCAGGTTTTGGTCACATGCAGTCAGACTTGGGTTGCAAAACAGGGATTTCAGTTAGCAAAATGTAATCTCAAAACCATTGATGCTTTAGCTCTTTGTTTAAGCTTTTACTTTTATTGTCTGCATTCACAAACCATTACCAGTGGACAGAACAGGAAGCCTTGGTCCAGATGGCTGCTGACTACACCAGAAGCCTTGGCTCTCTGATCTCAACTTTGAGGCAATGCAACAACATGATGTGACACCAATGGCTCTCCACATACTGCATATTTGGACCATTGGCATCAAATTCAAATGCACCAGGTACTGACTAAGTGTCACATTTGAATGACCCAGTGTTAAGAAAAAGCTTAGGTACCTAAAGTAAATACTTATTTTTTTTAAAAAGGAAATAAAGTTTAAACCAAGTATCTTAATTTGTCTTTGTTCACTATAAAAAAATAAATCCTGATCTAATTCAAGCATCTGATATCAAAGTAAAGCTTAACTTATTACTTTGTGCACAGTAAATAGGAAGTTAACAGTGTCTTCAGTGCAATGGGGACCTCTATAGTCAAAAAACCACCAGTGTTTCCATTTGAAGAAATCTGTATTCACAGTATGACTCTGTTCTGGGACCTCCCCACACTTCAATGGATATATGTGCAGCAGGAGGAAGACTGCAGTACGGAAAAGAGCAGGCATCAGTGACAACAGATGACACTGAGTCAGTTAAGCTATGTACACAATGGAAGTGATTTATTCAATGGATATTGTTTTTGAAGTTGATGACCGGTCGCTTGCAGACATCCCTATTCCAATCAGTTAAAGTTAAGTTTTATTTATATACTACCAAATCACAGTAACAGAAACCTCAAGCTGGTAATTCCAGTTTCTGATTGCCTAGGCAACCCATAAATATATTTACTATACTTTCTTCACTGTATTCTTCACTCTCATTGGAAATTCACTTTGGTCACTGGCCTAGAAGTACAGAAAATTTCATCTGGGATCCCACCTACTTCTCATTTCCAGCACTTTTTTCCGCTCGTAAACACTTGCAGTTGCTTGCAGTAGCAAAATGTGATTCAGAACATTCAAAACATTTCCAAAGTGGATGTAGCTTTAGATGCAGTATGATCAGAAGAGCTAGGGTAGAGGTGGGTTGCAAAGTGGGTGGCAGATTAACAGCAAATGTAAGCGGACTTTATTTCCCATAGCTACAGGAATTAGCACAGGTCATCTGCTAATCGGAAGGTTGGTGGTTTAAACCCTAGCTGCTCCATCTTCATGGCAAATATATCCTGGGCGAGATGCTAACCCCAGGTTGCTCTCTGATGCATCCGTCGAAGTCTGAATGTGTGTGAATGTTGGATAGAAAGTACTTACATGTTTTAAAAAAAAGTGCTTGTATTAATGGGTGAATGAGGGATTTTGAATAAAGCGCTTTGAGTGCCCAGGTAGAGTAGAAAAGCACTATATAAGAACCAGTCTATTTACCATTTGTTATTTAGAGGCTTATCAGCTAGTGTGCCTGGCACTGAGATCAGCTGATCAGCAGCAACTGTAGCTGAGTTTGACTTTGTGGCCTGCCTGAAGTAATGCTTGATTTATAGATTACATAGTAACGTAGTACAGTTGCGGGATTGCTTTTTTCAAATTACAGTTTGAAATGATTGCTTATGTTTACTAATCCCAGTAATTACAGTAATTATAGACACAGCACTGACGTGTGTGTCTATGCTCAATAGACTTTGTGGTCCAGGGTGTGTTTGCTGGAGGTGTTTCCAAAGAGAAGGCTGACTTCAAAGTTGTCCTATATGTTGTCAATTCCCTGCTGATATCATAAACCTCCTGAATAAACTAGATTTTCTCAGGATGGTGTGAGAATTTCAGCGCTTCACTAACAACAATATTAGTCTGTTGATTGTCAGTAAATCCAAGCTGCAGGTTGACAACTTGTTGATGCCGGGCAGGAAACTTCACAGGAGTAACTTTCCGAACACTGCTGGCTAATTTAGTTTATTGTGAAGGCTGGAAACAGGAAACAGCTTTGCTGGCTCTGTATAAGTGATTAAAAATCCTCACTAATTAGTCTGCTTTACTGTGTTTAATCCATGCTAAAACTGAAGTGTAAAAATGACACTTAACAACTCTATAAGAGGTGGCATGTGCCAACCAGCAGAGACTCCAGGAAGTTAATAATGCTCTCCAAGTAGTAGTCTAAATAAACCACATAAAGGAGGTAAATTTGTGAGTTTTGAAGGTGCTGGTTGGTGGATTTTAATACCTTCTAATTGGTAGAAGTCGTATTGATCTTCTTATCCTTGCAGAAATCCTATAAGCATATTTCTAAATTGTTAATCTGTCTTTAACAATGAATACATTTTGTGTAAACAATTGTGTGGTAGAGCAATTCTTCTTCTGCAAAATGCGTAAGTGTGTTCTTAGTAAAGCAATTTCATTTTCTAAGGCAGTAATTAAACCTTAACTATAATCGTCATCATCACACCTTGCTCTGATTTATCGAGAAATAATTGTACAGATAATCTTAGTCTAAATTAATTGGGTTAATTAATCACCACTGTGTCCTCGCCCTCCCTCAAATACAGGTATTGTAGGTCTTTTCACATTATGTTCCATCACAAAGGTCAGAGCAGTGGGTAATAGACTGTCGTTTCTAATTTGTACTTCCATGCAAAGGAAGAGCCAATGCATTAGTGAGATGATATCAGCCTGTTTAAAATTAGATAATAAATGGACGGATTTGCACGCACGCAGCATGAATGCAGCATGAATACAGCAGTCCGGCAGAAGGAGCAAGTCTGGAAAACAATTACACATGGGTTACTAATTTTCTTTTTGAAGATCCTCTACACCTGTTTGCAGCCAAGGGGACAAACAAAGATACTGGTTCCTGACATCGCGCCACGGTGCAGTTATATTAGAGAAAAATAAATAAATAAAAGAAATCTGCAACAAACTAATTTTCCACTAGGCAACACTGAGGCAGGCATTTTCAACTTATGTGTTTTTCTTACTGTGTCAGGGAGAGAGGTGAGATCAATTTCCACAGGATTAGGCTGCCTGGGGAAAATGATTGCTTTTTCTAATACTTAGTAACAATTTTTCAATTTCCTGTGGTCTTTGTTACTCTCAACATTTTTGCAAATGAGCAAAACAGAGGCAAGCAGCGTTGCTGCTCTGCGAACTTCACCTTGGGACCAAGCATCATTTGCATATATATTGAGAGCATACGTTTTTGGTTTATAATAGTCACCATTCTGGGGTGGGGGCGGGGAACCGGGGGCGGCTGGCAGGCATTCTGTCACCTGTTATGAGGCCCTTGTCCGTGAACATCCCTGGGAGACGAAAACAGGCGATAATTACGGTGCTGGGACTAAACTGGTGTTGTTCTCTCCCTTCACACTTTGTTGGAAATTTAAAGGAGAAAAAAGTATAACAAAGCCGGCTACAGGGCTCGGGTTTGTTTCTAAGCTGCTGGAGATTTTCAGAAATTCACAGAAAATGAAATTAATCTATCAGCACAGCACTGATTCTGTGGTGATTACAGTTTGAGTCTGGCACTAATAAATCCACACGTTCCACTCTTTGCACTTTCACAGGGGCTAACTATATTCATGCAGAATCAGAGGAGATGCACTGCAGATGGTCACATGACAAATGGCTTTATTGCCCCGTTATGGAGATTTGAATCATAATTGAGTGTCTCTACAGTGATGTGTGCACTTGGTATGACTCACAGTGAGTCTCTTGCTAGAGGACAGATGAGCTCTGTTGCTTCTGCTTCAATCTACTGCTACATATTTAGATTTCACCTCAAATCTTTTCTAACCAGCCTCAGTAATACATCTCTTTGAATACGTGTGCAACAATTTAATCTAATCTAAAGAAGTGTTTAAAAAAAAATAAACACTCAAATTGAATCTCCTGAAATGTACCCACTTTATATTTTTCACTCTGCTTTATTGGTTATCTGAAGTTGTGCAAAGAGCAATGTGAGCATGCACGTTTGCACACTGAGGCATGTGCACCACGCATCACTGCTTTTGTGTGTGTTGAGCGCTTTTCAAAGGGCACGCTTTTGTGCAGGCACAGATGATGCAGCTGGCAGAAACATGACTATTGCTGGAAGCACGTCCACGTTGGCACACATACAGAAAGCCCTGGCTCCTGGGTCACACTTTATATAGGCTGCATAAAGGCTGCTTGCCCGTCTGCTGTCTGGCCCATCAATAATGGCTGTGATGCACAGACTGTAAAGTGCAGAGATTTTTAAGTCTGGAACCTGAACGATTACTTAAACAGTCACTTAGCTAATTTCATAGCAAATAAAGATTTTCCTAAAAACCTGTTACTGATATATTCAAGTAAAAATGTCCAAAATTCCAACATACAACTTATTAAATGTGAGAATTATCTGATTTTTAAGCCCTAAAACATACTTCATTCATTTAACCTTGTCAATGTGCATGTGAATGTCGTCTTTCTTAGCAAAATGTTAAGAAGACAACTACTCTAGTGGGAACTACTAGTAGTAAGTCTTGCTTTTATATGCTAGTTTTCTTAAGAAAGTCCTTCTTACATAGAATTGGAAATAAGTGCCCCAAATAAAATGCATTAAAATTATTAAAAAAGAATCAAAGCTATGCAGACAGGCAAATAACAAGGAAAAGCTAGACAGATCAAATAAAAAATGAATACAGGTAATTTAATAACAGATTTAAGTCACATTAAAGAAGTTGCCAGTATGATCTCATTGTGCACTCTGTCCCAGAGTTTTGGGGACTTTAATGGGAGACGTCTGGTCAGTTTTGTTTGTTAGCCAAGGCTTTGGACCGTCCAGCAGCATCACCCATCACAGTCAAGCCAGGGTCTTGATTTAATGCAGAGAAAAGCTTTTTAATGGTTTAAAAGTGAACAAAATTCTAGAATCAATATTGACTTTAACAGGCAACCATAATACATTTTACATTGTTATATTTTTTAATGCAAGTTAAAATCTGGGCGTCATCCACCGACATTTGTGCAAAAAGGCAAACATTTGACATACTTTTGAAAGACCTCGCTGAGGTGAAACATGTATGTATTGGAAGCTTTAGTGGACCTTTGAGGAATGCCACATTTAATTAAATTAAAAAAGGCATTTTTTTTAGTACCTTTGAGTTTGTGTTTGTGTGTCTGTAGACACATTTCATCAGCATGATAGCATCACTGCTGCGCAAGAGCAAATCCCCAAATTTTATTTTGCACACGATTATTTCATGAATTTGGAAACATCTGGCAATTAATGAACTTTATTAACTAAAATGTTGTCATTATAAGTGTAGATTACTTTTGTGAACTTTAAAAAATATTCAGTTAAGATTTTAAAAAAATGTGAATTCAACTAAACAAATCAAGCTGAGATGGTGGGGAGAGAGTTTGGGCTCGATTTGGTTCACTAGATTTCCAACACAAAACAAAATCTTGCTTTTCATTGGAAAACAAAGTATAGCAATATAAATCCTTTTGAAAGGTTCTCCAGCTGTAGCCACGAGTACTCCTGTAATAATATGGTAATTCACCTGTATTCTCCTACATGTGATACGTCTTTGGGTTTGGATTGTTGATCACAGTAATCAAGAGCTTCCGGTTTCTGAAGCTATAAGAAATCGTTTTACACTAACAATTACGTGATCTGTGTGAACAATATTAAATGAAATGTATTTATTTGGCATCTTTGAAAATAAGTGGAGTTGACTACAGTGCAGCATTATGGAAAAGGCAATATTGGAAATAAGAAAACAAATTAAGATCAGCATAGAAATATAATAAATCATATATTCCATAAAATATACCTGTATTTACATACTTGAAGCTACAGTTAAGTTGCTTTCTTTTCAATACTCAAGTCAAAACCCAACAATCTAACTCTTAAAAGAAATTAAATTATTGTGCAATTCTTACAGAATCAATCATATTTCCCATGTAAAGATAGCTCCATTTATTCTGTAATTGCCTGATAAATTAACCAGCACAGACACCTGTCAAAACAGCAGACAATCTCTGTGAATCCACCTCCCAACAGGCTCATTTTGATGGGCTAAGTTGGTAATGACAACTCTCCAAGTCTGTCCCCTCAGGCTGAAGGATGAGAGCACCGCAGAGTTCTCTTTCCCCATCCGTCCCTATTAGGATAATGCATCAAATAGACATTTTAATTTGAAGTTCATTTTCTCCTCAAGGCTCTGTAAATGTCTGCAAGCACGCGTTCAGGAAGAGATAACCTTTCAGTGGGTGATCTTTTTGTTTTTCTGTCTTAATGTTCACTTATCATTTACTACGTTCTGGTATTGTGCAAGAGTGTAAATTTGTAAATTCCAAGGGGTCTTTTGAAATTAGGTGGCTTCCAGAAACGAGAAAATAAATCTTGATGTTCCGTGAATAAAGCTCCTCCTCCGTCTTGACTGAAAACAAAACTCCAGATGACTCATTGATTTCCACAAACAACCCAGATTGCCGGCAGTCGTACACACCACTGTGACTCTGAGGAAACCTCATCACTCAGCACTTATATTGTTGTGCACCCAGCGACCTCCTTTTTCAACCTAGCTAGTGTGACAATAACATGCGTGAAATGAGCGCCGAGGCCTGCCAGCGGTGCCTGAGCCCTCGCAGGGCCTGACACCTGCCAGCGCTCAGCTGTTCCTGCCATGCTTGACCGCATGTGGCTAATAAACAGACCTGTCCTTATCACTGGAACTCCATTAACGGGGGTCGCAGTCACCTGAATCCCTTGCCGGGGCGACATCAAATTACAAGGCAAATGTAATGGGTTTTGCTATATAGCCACACACTGAGATAGTGAATTACACCAAAGGCCTGATGTTATTGCATGTCCCCAGGATGCTGGCTCTGTGTTTTATGATGACTACAGTGAAAACCAGGTCAGTGCTCAAATTGTCATCGTCTTCGCCTCCATTGCTCCAGTTCTATCTATCATGTCCATTCAAAGAGGGCACAAAGGCATGCAGCAGGTCATCTGCTTCACATGTCAGCCAGTGTTCAGTGCTTTGCTGTTTCAATCTGCAGCCACATACAGACATTAAACCACTCGCTTTATTTGTTATCTGTATCAGGTGAACTGGTCAAGCTGATTGGCCTGCTGTGAGATCCACAGGACCTCTGGTTGCTCTGGGACATCGAAAAGAGCGATTTAAAAACAAGTAATATTGAGTACTAGCAGTGCACTGATGTCATGATAAAATAATTGGAACGATAAAAGGATTAAAATTTAAAAAATTAAAACTTGAGTTGGTGACATCATCATCATGTTTGTTTGTTTTGTTTTTCATAATATATTGTCAGGCTGTAGCCAAGTAGCCAAACTAGGAGGCTGGGAAAAGTGCAGAAACCTGCAGTTTCCACCACTGGCTCCAAAAGAGAGTTCGCCCTATATACTTCTATGATAACATGTCCAAATAAACTCTATTAAAAAGCAGGTTTATAACCTCCAACAAAAGCTGGGTCTGGTCTCAGTAACAGGTTCACCTCTTTGCAACAACTCTACAGGGGATTGCTTGACAGGTGGCTACCAACACCTACGGCTAGCAAACTAGCTGTTTGCTTGGCTCCACCACCATTATTTCAAGTCATGGAACTTAAAAAGGTCCCAAGACTTTTCTGTGTTGAGTATTTTAATTTTATTATATGAGAAGCAGTATGGCTTGTTGTGTGAAAGTTAAACGTAAACTTAAAACTAATTAGGAGATTTCGGTGTCTGTGCGATGCACTCATGTGGACGGAGCTCATAACTCACCACTTCATACTCTGATCCAAATGTTTTAGGCTCCAAAGATCCAACATGGCAGCTAACGTTGAGGCTGCAAGATCAATAAGGGCCTCACAAACCAATGAGTGACATCAGGATGGTTGCAGCGTTAATTTAATTTATGTTTGCTGTCCACAAAATAAAGCCACCTGCTTTAGTTTAAAAAGTCATTTTCCGATGGTAACCCTGATGAGAAGTAGTTTAAGGCCATATTTATCTATTACATCTCCTTTTTTGTAGCATTGTTGCTGTTTCTACACATGAAAGTCAAAGCTTTCAGAATGCAAATGTGATTGTCCAAGGGTAAAATACAGAAGGGGGTTGTGGCTTAATAGGTTTTTGCACAATTCTTTCAATGGTGGACATAAAAACACTAAACTAAGGACTAGCTTAACTATTAACCCTAAGCCTAAATGCTGACTGGTGCAAATTTAACAAAGGCATGAATTAGGGGAGTATATGGACGCTTGTTAGCATGTTAGTTAGCAGGTTTAGTTTTAGTGGCTTTTTAACAGAACTGTCTAGTTTGTAATAACAGGCTAACAAATATGGCATGTTGTAATAATTGAATTGACTGAAACAGGACCTTAACAAACAAATGAATACTTTATCTGTTGCTCCTTGTAACATTTTCTGCAGACAGTAGTTATTAAATGCAGCCTCTCTGTGGTCCATGGGAAAAAGAGCCCCTAACAGAAGGAGTCAAAGACAAGGGGTTTGTTTTTGATTATTGAACACTATATCTTTTCTCTGGCCATACATCTTCCTCTGCCAGGCCTCCCAGGGGCTTAAGGCAGTCCAACATCACAGGCCAGCACTTGAGAAGGAGGCACAGACAATGGTACCTGCAGGTCCCTATCCAAGCTCAGGAGATACCACTGGGGCCTCATTGACAAATTGTCCTTGTCTGGCCGCATGAGAGAGTGGGGATTGCAGTAATTGCATATTTCCCTCTAATTGCATTTGTCACATGTGGGGTCTGCTGTTATGGAGCCTGGTCTAAGACCTTTCTCAGTGATGTGTTAAACCAAACAGCTGAACTCTCACCTGCACCACGAGAAGGGGACGCGCAGGAAGAGGCCTGCAAAGAGAGCAATAAATTATGCAGTGGCACAAAACATCAGCAGAGCAGCAGTGAAAGTCGGGCACAGACGGAGATTCGCTGCAGGTCCATTAAAGTCTCAGACTTGGTCAGGGAGGACTTGACTCAGTGATGCTGTTTAAGGACAGTCAAGGGCTTGTCCCTGCATGATTACATCAAATGAAGTGCATATTACTTTTATAGACCAAAGAAAGTCATCAGAGGATTGAGCATTAAAAATTTTTTGTACTTTCATTGCAATAGAAGCACCGTATTATCTGCTTCTGCAAAGATAATTTAACTTTTATGAAAATGCTGAGGTTTTATATAAAAGGATACAAAATGTTGTAAGGAAAAAGTCAATTTAATGATCAATTGAGTTACCATTTGTTATTCAGTCTTGCTTTCAATTAAATGTTAGAAAACACTGACACATGGCCATTGCTCAATTGTCTTTTCAGCCAAAAACTCAAAGATTTCCAGTTGTTAGCTGTAAAAATGGAGAGAACAGCAGGTTTTAGGTTGGGATTTTTTGCCAAATATTTAGCAAAAGCTACAATAATCATTTTTCATCATTTATTTCAGCTTCGATTTCAGCCCCGAGTCCCGTGTTTCTGCCCCGTTTCCCTGCTTCAGCAAAGTTTCATGTCATGGTGGTGACAATAATAACAAGCAGCTCTCATCTTGGCTTCTGCTGCCTTGTGATATGCGGCCAGGCTGCTGCATTATACAGAGGGGTTGTACAACTACATTTTAATCCACTCGTGTTTCTGGCCTGATAAAAGGATTCTCTCCATCTCTTTCTGTTTAATTCACACCATCATCAATCAAATGTGTCCCTGCTCGCCCCCCCCCCCCCCCCCCCCCCCCCCTCCTCCCCTCCTCCAGGGTTTTGGGGATCTGCAGCAGATAGGTTGGGGGTCCCCCGAGGGGGTTAGGGACAAGACGGACCGGTCACAGATGCCACAGAAATTAAAATGCAAGAGTCTGTGCAAGGTGTTACATTTCTCAGACATGCTCATTTGCAGTAATATCTGAGCGACATAAGGAGGCTTATCTGTGATTTTACATACGACGCTCATAAGATTATGTGAATATGATAAATAAATTGCTCCTTGGCTGTGCTATCTCCACAGTGTGACTACAAGTGTGGAAGATTCCTTAGACTGTTTTTGTCTCCTACCATTGTCTGCACATGACAGTCGCCACAGGCTACTTAGTAATGAATATGTGCCTGTAGCATGTGTGCTGCGTGGAGCCTATGAATAGAGTAAATATGCACATCTCTGCACAACAGGTCAGCGTCTGATCACAAATAGAAGAGAATATGATCAACCGCAGAATGGGATTCTGAAACTACAAAGGAATTATGTATAAACAACTGCTCAGTGTGTGACTAAAGTGTCACTTGATGATGTCTGATATCCCAGCAAACCCTTTTTGTCTAAATAAGGCTACAATTCTGTGTTCCTCATCATCTTTCATAAACATCCATAAAGCTCTGATGATAGCTCTCTTTATGTGACACATGAATGTACACTCCTCTGACAGGTAATATAAAAATAGAGTTGTTTTGAAAAGCCTATGTTGAGCTATTTCATGACACGCATATAAAAGAAAAGCATTGCCAGCAGATTTGTACGTGTAACATGGTTAGCACTGAGTTGTGATGTTATTTCATGCTACAGGAGAGCAGCTTCATCTTCTTAAAGCTTCAAGATGAAAAAAGTCAAGATTCTTACAAAGCCATATATGGTTTTTCATCAGTTTGTGCACAAATACGTCAACCCTGCATTCACAAAAACATTTAAAGGAGACCTGTTCACTTTCAGCTCCGCATGTCATGGTGCCAGTTTTTTGTAATGTCTTTGTTGTGTTTTGTGGTCCACGTTTTATTTGTTGGTTTTGTTGCGTTTCTTTTTCCCTCTGTGTTTCTCTCACATCGTGTTTATCGTTATTCTTCAAGTCTCGCTATTAATTATTTGTGTTTTGGTTTTACTTATCTGCTTTAGGTTCAGGGTTCGTTTTCTCGTGGGTTTTTTATTTGTTTGTTACTTCTTGCTTTTGGTCCTTTCCCATCTTTGTCATTGTCTGCCCTGCCCTCATTGTTTTCACCTGCGCCTGATTGCTTCCACCTGTGTCTCATTTCATTTCCTGTGTCTCAACAAAAATGGACAATAGAAGACTGGAAAATGTTGCCAGGCCTGATGATCTGGATTTTTGTAGGGTCAGAATTCAGTGTAACCAACATGAAAGCATATTTGCATCCTGCCTTGTGTCAACAGTTCAGGCTGCTGGCGGTGTAATAGTATGGCACAAATCCTTTGTTGGACCTGAACATCATTTAAATGCCACAGCCTAAAGTGCTGTTGTTGTCCATTTCCATCCCCTGGTGACCACCAAGAGGATAACATGCCTTTTTACAAAGCTCAAATTATCTCAATGTGGTTTCTTGAACAAGACAGTGAGGTCACCAGATCTCAATCCAGTAGAGCACCTTTGGGATGTGGTATGATGGAAGATTTACATCATGGATGTGCAGCCAAAAATCTGCAGCCACTATTTGATGCTATCTTGTCAATATGAACCAAAATCTCTGAAGAATGTTTCCAGATGTCTCTTTTCTGTTGCCTTTGTTAGTTTGTCTATTTTAGCTCCACTTGCCTTCCTCCAGCTCCTCACTTTTGATTTTTATGCATATTTGCAGTTTGTTGCAACAGTAAACATTGTCTGCCTTTGTGTCCTGTCTTTGAACCCTCTAACCAACACCTATTGACCCTGTATTGTTATTCTTGGATCCTATTAGAGTAGCTTTGCATGAATGACAGTATAAAATAACCTTTTAAAAAAAAAATCTTGTAACATGCGTTGGTGCAGCCACTTTTACTGAGATTTACTCCATCTGAAACAAGCTGTTTTAGCACCCTTCCTCCTCCTCCTTCTGAGCCAGCTTTCTTCCGATTGGTTGTCCCCTGCACATTACTTTCACTTAGCTTACATTGTTATTTGCTACTTTGGCCATGTTTAATATGGGCATTCACCTCTTTAGCAGTGATTATATATTATAGATTTCTTCACAGAGAGCAAACATCAGATTCTCTTTCACAGTGACCCAACTTTAATGTTGAGGATCATCACTAGGGTTAAGGGCTTGGACTCCAGCTATAATTAGGAGACTAATCAACAGTTGAAGAGGCCAGTTTTCAAGCCTGAAGGCACTGGCCTTTAAGACTTTCACAGGGTTGTGCAGCATGAATTCATCCCCCAGAGTCAGAGGGGTAACAAAGAGTTCTACTTCACTGTCCTGAGGCGTCTGAGGAAGGACGCTCAGAGGAAACGACCTGAGCTTTGTGGAGGACATCCAGCTCACATTGCAAAGACACAAGTACAATAGAAAACCAAAGTGTTACAACTCTGACAAAGCAGTCTGCTTTAAGGAGGATATCAGTCAAATTTAAGTCAAGCGCATTGTTTGCTGTTTATATTTATAGGTGAAGTTCTGATAAAGCTCACCATCGATGGAAATACGTGTGAAGGAAATACGTGTGAAGGAAATACGTGTGAATCAAATACCAAACATTGCATTAAAAGCAGCATAAACTTTTACATAGGTTGGTGTTTATGTTTATGCTGAGATTCAATGCCCTCTACCATCATATGGTGGTGCATTCAGACTGAAAGCAAACCAAAGGGCAGAGGAAGGACAGTTTAAGATCATCATAAACTGCAAAATTTTATATAATATTCTGATAAAGGATTTTATAAATCTGGAAAGTTCTAACATTACAACAATCCGTACCTAACTAGGTGTCTTAATTAAAGTTCCATGAAACAAATGATATCAAATAATTGTCTTTTCATTGTATTAAAGACAAAGTTACACTACTGATCA
Organism: Mchenga conophoros; assembly: GCF_057382185.1. Taxonomy (NCBI): domain Eukaryota; kingdom Metazoa; phylum Chordata; class Actinopteri; order Cichliformes; family Cichlidae; genus Mchenga; species Mchenga conophoros. The sequence continues at coordinate 19,597,534 of NC_140545.1, forward strand.
ATAGAAACAAACTAGGTTCTCATAACCCAGCATTCTGTTAGCTGTATGGCAGCAGCAGCACCATCTGTGCCACACAGGAGGCGTTCAGACAGAGTATTGAAACTTTTGGTTACTCATATTTTAAAGCACTCAATATACAAACAATTTAGATATATGCTTGACATATATATGTATATACACACACACAGTGTGAGTAAAAAGTGGGCCATTGATCTCCCTGTGCTGATTCCTGGACTGTGTGTAAAAACCACACACAGAGAACTGTGGATGTGCCTCAAAAACCCAGTAAGACGGAATATAATTTGTACCCAGTGTGACTCACTCTGGCTCTGTTGCAGGGTCAGGACCTCTGTAAAGACATTTCTTCTTCCCTTCATAAATTCCCTGACAGTTTCTTGTGCTTTCACTGCCTGTTTGTTAAGCCTTGAGTGTTTTGCACAGGACCACAGTTGCTCTGTGTTTCAGATCACGTAAAGGCCCACGACAGACTTTAATGCTCTCAACATTTTATCTGTTTTGAAAGGACAAAGGATGCAAACTTGCACGGTGTAGTTATGTAGTTTAACAGGCTGCTTTTCCACTCTGTAGCCTTGTAAGACGACAGCAGGTGGCAGGTGTAGGAGGAGGAGAAAGTAAACGTGTTCCCCCTCTTCAGTCTTTCTGAACAGTTGAATTTGACTAAAGGATTAAGTGTCCAACATTAATCGTGGGCTAATCTTGTAGATTCAGGCAAGTGGTTTCTGAAAGTCAGTGCAGCTATAATTTAATCAGATAATGTCATCACAGTTTATAGAGCAAAATGGAAGGTTTACAGACAGTTTGCTTTCAGTTGATCACCTCCACACACACACACCGGGCTTTGTTTTTATGCTGAAATAAATCTTTTTCAATACAAAAGAAGAACCAAATGTTGCATTTGAAAGAAACTAAGTAAGTGCCTGATGGGCTATAAACTGTATACAGGATGTTTACGTGTTAAAGTCTGAGCTTATATAAATGCTGTGTTATTAGTTAAATGTCAGCGACGCATACTTTACATCCACTCTGCGTGTTCGCCTAAACATAAAAATGTCCCATTTGTACTATGAGTTGGTTTAATAATCTTCATCATTTTATTATCTTAGTGAAATATGCCACATAAAAAATTGCTTTTGCTCTCACTGTAACTACAGCCCTACTTCATAGTCGTAGTTAGTAGTTTGTGGGACAAAAGTATAAATATTTCATAGCAAGTAAATAATTTAACACCTGTGTATTCCTCTGTGATTCGCTACCAGCTCTGATCCAGTCTCTTCAAGACATCTTTTGTGGATGGAGAGCCCCTTAGCCTAAATGACACTTGGCCAAATAGCACTTAAGTACATACTCAATATTTTAACAGGGCCATGCAAGGAAGCTGTGGAGTGGTTGAGCAGTTTAAAGCAGAACAGGTGGATTGTTCTTGGTGTGGAGGCTCAAGCATGAAGCTCTTATTAGTGTCTGAAGAGCTTTCTGCTCAGATCTAGATCAGTTCACTCACAAGTGCTGTGAAACAAGTAGACAATTATTGTTATATCATTAGAATCTGTATGAAGAAGTATGCAGGTTTATGTATTTTAAAGAATGATGCAAATCCATGAATAGAGTAACAACAAAATAGCACTGACCCAGTATTTAATGTAAGAACCTTTTTAATTTGAAGTGCAATGAATGGCTTAAATACATTTGGGACTATCAGTAGTTTTCCTGAATTTATTTATGTTATGCTGTTTTCAAAGAGCACCAAATACTTTTATTTTGTCAAGAAAATGACGTTGACCTCCTTTGCCATCTCTGGTGTGGTGCACTGGGTTATTGCAATAGTGAAACAGATCTTTTCCTCTCACCTCATCTCAAACGTTAAGGATTTCTTGACATAACATTTGAATGCATTCAGTCAGTTATTATACCATGATCTTTTCTAAAGTCTAATCAAGTAATTTTTGTCATCTAAACTGCAGCAAGTGAAAGTAAAAAGTGAACAAAAAAGAGCAAATAAAGTCCAAGTAGTAAAATAAACTAAATAAAAGCCTCCAAACTGCACAAAGATACTCTACCACGATAATCCCTAACATTCTAATATAGACTTTATCACTGTTTAAGCGAAGTTATCTTGTGGTAGCTAATAATGCTGCATTCAGTGCATCAAGGCACTGATGTCAAACAACACCTTTTGTATGTCTTTGCAATGCTGGGAGCATCTGACAGGATGGCAAGATTTGACACCCCCAGGATGATGTTCATCAATGTGTATTGTTAATTTGCTTTTCTTTAATGCTGTGGTACTTATTGCACATGAATACCTCGTTAAATAGGCCAAAATTGGCTGTGGGCCAGTGGCACCCGTTGGTAACATTTTGTCTGGCCCAAAAGTGCGACAAGGACAAATGAAGCATCAGCAGTTCATGTCATATTTTAAATAAGGCCGGACAAAACTAGACTAAGGAGACATTTCTCTTCAGTTTCCATTTTCCATTTTAGCATACTAGCAGACTGAGCCTTCCTAACATTGAAAATGACAGTTACCAACAAAATCCATTGTTCTTTGAACACAACACTAAAAGCACTAACTTAATGTGTTTGAGTGCATTTTTCTTCTGTGGCCTTCAATCATACGCTAGCTGCCAAAATTGCCATTCAAGTTTGAAAAACACGCCGCTATAAGTTAAACCTTCATGAATGTTAAAATGTTCAGTTTGTTGTTGTTTTTTGTGTTTGTGTTGATTCAGCTTGAAGAAACTGTATCAGTAGAAACACTCTTCAGCTGAAAAGGTCTGTGGTGCAAAGAAAGAAACTATTACTCAGACAATACTTGTAGGATTTGTTGACACTATGAAAATATTTCTAGATATATCCCAGCAAACAGGTTGGCAGATTGTTTTTTTTATTATTATAGTTATTATTATAGTAAAGCTCCCGTCAGCTTTATTTTTTCTGCTCCAGTTCTAGTAATCAAATTTACCAAACGGTAACCTGAGCTCCGCCAGAATCAGCATTGAAATGGTCATTGAAAAAGCTCTGATTAATGCTCTGTTGATGAGAAAATTAACTTATATACACTTCATTATAAACCCGGCAGACCTCGAGGACCCAGACTTTTATGAAGCTGGGACCAGATGTCATCCAGCCACAGCCCCAATTAATCTTTGGGCCTTGTAACACGCCCCAAGAAACAAACAAAAAAAAAAAATACCCTGATTGGGTGTGGAGGGCAGAGACAGTGAGTAGAAAGCGAGGGTGAGAGATGCTATCCGGAGAGCAGCCGGCCCTGGCGAGTCTGCAGAGGGTGAGATAAGAGGTGGGCGGCTGCGGCAGAGCCTGGGTCTCAGAGTGGAGGCTGAGGTTATTCATTGCTCTGCCGTGAAAGCTTGAGAAGATTACCCAGAGCCTGGTTGGCAGTGATACAAGGGGGGACAGGCAGAGGGGGCCCCCCTCTCACCCCTTTGTTCCCCATCCATCTGCTTGAATCTCACAATGGCTCATCAGGACCAAGTAGGGTGGAGGGGTGGAGCAGCGGAGGCTTGCAGAATGGGAGGAAGTGAGCGGGTGGGGTGGGGCTGAAAGGAGGAGGGGGCAACCTGCAAGACATTGGGAGGTAATGCGAGGCGGCGTGAGGGAGAGTGCGGGTGAAAGGAGGGAGAGATAGCGCAGGACGAGGAATGAATCCTGGTGCTTGTTGAGATTGAATGAATGGTGCTGCAGCTGACAAGCTCTGACAGACTACATAGGGAAGGGCCGGGGAGGCGGGTGTTCATATTGTTATTTCCTGGGAGGTAATGGGCTGGCAGCTCCTCTTCACTCTGAATAATCAGTACTTTGGTTGGACTCAGACACCACTTCAAACCATGATAAATACACCTCTCAAAACCCTCGTCACCAAGAGGATAGCATTTGTCTCTAAATGCCTTGACCACCGTATTTATCTTGTTGAGGAATGATCAGATGATGAAGGGGGCTTTCTTCCATTACGCAGGTAATTATAGGTGTTTTTACAGAAGAAAAACATCAGCTCCACCTTTCTTTTACAGCAGGGGGCTTTACAGTTCATTGCACTGATGGTGGTGAGGAATGGTTTTAAGGCTGAAATAGATCCAGTTTAGGCTTTATTGTGGTCTGCGACTGCCAAGGAAATGTTTATGCACAAATACATGAACATGCGCTCAGCTGTTTGGTACTTTAAAATAGTTATTTGTTCAACATGGTAACAGTTTGCTATAATCTGCCACTGCACTTGATGATTCACTGCATGCATTTGAGAGAGCAGGACTGCTGCAGGCCTTTCTCAGGGAAAGGAGGGCAGATTTTTTTTTTTCATTCGAAGTGCAGCAGGATCTATTAATGGCTGTTCATCATGATGTAAGACTCACTGACTTGCTGAGATCCGGCACTCTTTTTCAGCCTTCATAACTAGCACAGTCTAACAGCATTTCTCCACCACAGAGACTATAAATCTCCTGCTAAATGCTGCAGATTTGGAGCTTGTGAATAATGTTTGACGAATTCAGTCTTAAAATAATTTATCTTTTCATACATCCCATCAAACCAGGTTAGATTTTCTCAACATGTTGTCCCAGTACCCCTCATGAAGGTCTGACGCTTGGGTCAACCCATCTTTTGATTGTCCTCAGTGTAACTAGTTCATGTGTGACTGTATGAATAGCTAGAGGCTATTACACTGCTGAATATGAATAGCAGACCAATTACTCTGGCCCAGATGGAGCTGCGTCCTCCTCGGAGAATGCTCTATCCTTGGCTAACACCCATGCACATGCACACACAAGTCCCCAGACCCTGCACTCTCTTGGTACTGAATTTAAAGGGACCTAAAAAAAGGCTAATGAGGCACATAAATATGATTTTTAAACTTATATCAGTGTTGAAAACATTGTGGACCAAAAGTGTTTCTATTAATCAGTTAGCAGTGACAGATACACTCAACAAAATAGCCATTTTAATACATGCAAACCTCAGAGGAGAAAAGTACACAGTTTAAGCATTTCAGCTGACCAAAATTGAGTGAACGGATGTTGTAGATGAATCTCTCACCATCCCAGAGGAGCTTTTACTGGGACGCTCCCAAAAGAATCCAATCTCAAACCAAGCCAGTGTAGCTGGCGCTCGCACACACAGTGGACATATGGCCAATCTCCCATCATCTGCTGTGCTATTTACGGCTCAGTAGTCTGTCATTTGTTTTGCCTTTTAGAAACCAGTATGACACCTGTTTGAATTCTCAATAAAAGGCTTTTTTATGTCTGGGAGAAGGCTGTTGTCACTTAATCTTTCTCTCTACATCACTGATGATTGGCACTGTGGTTTTCTCATGAGATTGACAGTAATGTGTTTGTTTTTGTTGATGGAAATTTGTGCTCACAATGACTGTCAAACCAGCCATCAAAACTTGAAGAATCAGAGAATTGTTGAAGCATCCATGTGCATCTGGACATGAATGAAAGGAGCACTTAATTTTCTCTTTACACACAAACAGCACATGTTCAGCGGCGCTATAAAGAACTGCTGACTGGCTGGAATAATCACCACTGCGTGGTCCATTATCTCATCTTTGTTCTATACTACACAATTAATGTTTAAAACCTGGGCTGGGTGAAGGGAATGGAAACTATAAATAACGGGAAGACCTAAACTACTTAAAATGAAAGGCACACATTTAATCAATAGTAGCACTATTAAGTTTAAACTGGACCTATTCTGCTCTATAATCGTTATGTATCTTATACTAGGCCTTTGTGCAGCTCTGCACACTGTCCACTGTCACTGAAACAAGGTGTTTCAGATCCCCTACCTTTAAGCCAATTTTCTTTTGATTGGCTTAGCTTCACAAACAGAAGGTCTGAGCAGGCAGAAGGTTGCTGTATCTCCTGTACTCACAGCCAGGGCTATGTGCCTCAGGTGACCAAATTAGTAATGTCCCCTCTCACTGACATCATACCAAGAGTATGAGTCCAAAAAACTGTTTGAGCTTTTGGCTCACAGGGATTATTTGTATTTACTCTGACCTCATTATTTTTAAACAGCCATGTTTAATAAGTGTATCCACTTCTATAACGTCATGTATATGACAGACAATAAACAAAAATTAAAGTTTACAGTGCTTATAGCTTCCTCAATGTCGAATAACCTCCACCTACCTCCAGCTTGACAGTTGCATCAGCAGATAGGGAGCAAGGCATGATCCAAAGTTTCATCAGAAAACATGCCTGGTTTAAATTTGGCTGACATTCCCTTCAAGATAGCTGAGAAATAATGACCACAACAAGGAAAATTTATTTTTAAAATCTTTTGGTGTCAAAAAATGACAAGCCTGCTCCTGATCTGATGCACCTTCTTCAGACTTGGACACAGTGGGCACTACCAATGAAGATTGATGGTGGTCTCTGGTTTGTCTCACCATTTTATTTCATCTCATCATCCTCAGTATGAACTCTGGGGTTTCTGAGGCCCGTACATTGTGCTCCTCTCAAGTTTAGACACATGAATGATGACTACACAGCTGCAAGTGGCTTTAATACATCTGCAAGTGTTGATCCCACTTGGCACCTGTTGCATGACAATGATGCACTTTATATGTGTGCAACGTGAACAGTCTAAGCTTTTTAATCAGCTAATTAATGAGAATGCACACTTTGGAGCCGCCTGTTAGTGGCAACAGCATGTTTCTTCTGCAGCTTTTATATGATGACAGCAGGTTGGTAAATGTGATTTAATATGTTTATTTCCAGGATGGTGCAGCGACAAATAATTAAATACACTGATAACAAACTTATGTTAAATATCTAATTATACTATTACAAGAACAGAAATGAAAGGTCTTTTAATAAACACATTTTAATATAAATGTATTTAACTGAACTTTTCTTGTGGGAAACTAAAAATGTAATTTGTATTTTTATTGCCACTGAGACATTAAGCTGTGTTGTGTTAGTGTTTTACTCCCAAAAGTGAAGCATTTTATTATACACAGATTCTAAACACACTACAACAGGTCTTAATTAGTACATTATTAATATGTACAACAGACAGCATTTTATATAAATAATTACAGTTGCTGTTCAGTCACTCTACATACTTAGGGCAATAGCCATTACTGCTCTGCCTTTTGTGTGTGTGTGTAGGTGTGTATTTGCATGCGTGTGTGTGTGTGTGTGTGTGTGTGTGTGTGTGTGTGTGTGTGTGTGTGTGTGTGTGTGTGTGTGTGTGTGTGTGTGTGTAAATATAATAAATAGCCACCTGTGGGGAATTTTAGCTCAGGTCAAAAACCTACAGGTTTTGTGCTAATTTGTGTTTTTTAGACTCAGCATATTTTAATCCCTGGAACCACGGAGGATTTAAACCTCCGTGTAGGGAAATAAAACATTTATTTTACGAGCCACTGAGTTCCTTGTTTTCCTTGAAGGTTTACCAACAGGAACAATATAAATCAGTACTGCTTAATGGGAAAATTTTAATTTTCACCAAGTTTATGAGCAGTTGTTTGTATCCTTGGAAGTGACTTATTTAAATAAAACATGAAGAAAATATAATTTAACAGTTTAAATGGATAAATAAAAGAAAGAGATGCTGTCATAGGAGGAGTGTTTAACCTTACGCTTGCACACCCAATCAATAACAACAGTTTCACTTTTCTGTTTTTAATGATGCTTCCGTTCATTAATTTGTCAGAAAGTCTTCATTCTGGGATCAAAGGTTGTTTCTACAGGATAACAGATGTTTGCTTTGAGGTCTCTGGACCATAGGAGGCAAATGCACAAGGCCCAAGGGGGATTGTGTGTCCTGGTTGTGGAGTCATCTTTTGTAAATGTGCTGAAATGTCTTCCTCTTCCACTAGCTGTAAATGCAGGAGAGCAGGCGTGCTGCACCAAATGGAAGAAAGGAAAAGCAGTAAGGACAAAATTAACGATTTTTGTTAGGAGTAAGAACGGAAACATTAGTTTGAGCTAAAGAGTTATGTGGAAAAAATGTTGTATCTTGACTAGTAGCTAGATTGTGTATGTTTTGATCACTGTAACTACAAAGATTTGAGAGTTAACAGTGGTTATGCAAGACAGCACTGCACTTGTATGATCGCACTGACAATGGAAACATACGGATTTTTCAGGTTAGTGTCTAACCCAGGGGTGGGCAATCTCAGTCCACGAGGGCCGGTGTCCCTGCAGGTTTTAGATGTGTCCTCAAACCAACACAGCTGATTTAAATGGCTAAATTAGCTCCTCAACATGTCCTGAAGTTCTCCAGAGGCCTGGTAACAAACTAATCATGTGATTCAGGTGTGTTGACCCAAAGTGAGATCTAAAACCTGCAGGGACACCGGCCCTCGTGGACTAAGATTGCCCACCCCTGGTCTAACCAGTTTACCAAAAAGGTTAAGCCAATTAGTACTACAGACAAATTACAAGCGAGGCTACTGAAAATAGAAATGCACGCTAAAACATTACATCTGAGGATTTTCTAATCTGACACCTTCATCAATTTAAAAAAAAGCTGTGTCTCAAAATGTCCATACTTACACGTTTTTGAGTGGGTAATGACATCTCCACTATCAAGTGCAGTTACATGACGTTCTCTGTGAGCACCTAGATAGTTTAGTTTAGTTTATTACGATCGCCATTAGCTGCAGTCAGAAGGTCGTGTGGAGCACTGCTTCTCACTCAGTGGTCACTATCTTGCACTATGTAGCGATCAGTTGCCATTGCTAGCTCTCTTGGATTTTGGTTGTCTATAGGTTCAAGTCATTTCCTGTTTTATTTTGCAATGCTTTGTACTTTCACTTCCTGTTACTGTTGGTTTTCCTTGCTTTTTGCCTAGTTTGTCGCACCTGTTTGAAATTACCCAGTCATTTATTTTACTGTTGTCTGCAAATAGCACTGCTTATTGTCATCTTATTTGTATGGTGGTGTATCTGTATTTCACACAGTACTTCACAATCCATTTAAGCTGTACACTTTTGATACAACAGCTAGTCTCTGACATTGGTTAGAGCAATTCAGTTCACACCAAATGAGGCTAGTAGCAGCAGATACCAACAACATACTAATATCATTAATACCATCTTTGCAGACATGTAACATCCCTGATCCAAACTGACAGAGATATTCAGCTGATATCTAACTATCCGTATTTTAAAACAAATAGCATCCAACCATTTTTGCTCCACTGCCTTTACTGTGTTTAGCAGCAATATCTATGAACTTATTTCACACACTGATTATTATCCTGCAAAGTACACGAACAACTGCATGCTCCAAGTGCATACAAGTATATGCACTGACATATTTCATGGTTTCAGCATCTGACACTTGAAAGTTTGGAAAATAATGACAAATGACAATTACAGTTAGTTTCATCAGCTACAAGAAAAGTCCTGCATCTTTACAGTGTTTTTATAGTTGGTGTATTAGGTAAATTAACTTGCAATCAGTTTTCATTTAACATTAACCAGTACACCACAGCTAAAGCCACACTGTAAAGCTAAACCTAAAACAACAGAAACTAATGTGATCTGCAGAACTTTTATGGAGCCTGATAATGAGTAGAAAGATGCGTGCTGAGAAGAGCTTCCTGTCCTCCTCTGCATTTGGATGATCGTATGGCCACCAGCGCAGGAGACATACTGTAGCACTACAACCTGTTATGAAGGGCACCGGATGCAAAGCTCAGGTTTAGTGTCACCCTCAGGCCACAGAGTGCTGAGTCAGTCGCCAGTGACAAGGTCTCTTCGCCCTGCTTTCACCCTGACAGCTGAATTATTCATTAAAGGAAAGGAAAACACAGGGGACCCTGCTAATTTCTCAATGGAATTGTTGGCCGTCCTCACAGTAGGCTGTCCAATGAAAAGATGAGCTCTCAGGGCCAGTTCAAAATGATCTGTGACTATTTTACTCAATATATTTATGAAATGGACATCGCCGGCTATCCACACAATTAAAAGTGCTCTCAGTGACTCATTGACTTGTGGCAGAGCGGATGGATCTTGTGTTTGCTGAACTGATATGGCATTAGCTGCTTTCAAGGACACTGAATGGTGACGTGTGGGAGTCTGAACCAGCCCCTCGCAGATTTATTGAGTGCACTCACACCATGGGATACATCCAGCATCGGCTCCATTTTTTTTAAAGGTTGGGGACTTTGCCAGTTGTCGTCATCCAAGAGAGTGTGTCTATGTTGGTGTCCTTTCATAACTGGCGGTGAGCCACTGAGGCACGCAGAGGTTAACTTAGCATATGACATTCTCCCCAGCACTGAATCCCTATAATGAACAAAATCACATTAAAGTGGGAGCGTACAGAGAGGGGGCACCAGTATACATACGACAAATTACTGTTTTTCCATCTCTAACTATTCCACTTACACAGCAGCAGTGTAGGCAAAAGAAGGATCAATAATCTGCATGATATAATGAAGTAAATCATTAAACCCTCATTATTTGCAACAAAATGAGTAACACGTCCTTTGATACCAGTTAAAAGGCAATAATTTTATACACAATATGTTATATTTAATCAAATCTTACATTTTGCTTTGTCACAGCAGAGAGATAAAAGTGGGAAACCATACAGATCAAGGCAACAGCACAACACATGCTTCCTTTCTGGTATCAATCAATTATTCATAATTTTCTTATATATTATGTACATTAAATATGAACAGACCCAACCCAGAGCAACCCTGGATCAGGTTATGTATCTGAAAGGTTCGATATTTGCAAGGTCAGTGGTATCAAAAATCATGTTCCTGTGAGCTCTTTGGAGGCCGATGTTATTCAGTGTAATGCCTCTCAGAGTCACCCAGTAAAGAGAAGCTTTCAGGCCAGCGGTTTGCACATGGTGTGACTTCATATAGTCAGATGTGCAGTTGCACATGCACTTAATCAGAAGAGTTTAACATGTGCAGAAGAGATGAATATGTCCTGCATTCATCTTCCTCAAAAGCTACCTCGTCTCCTTCACGTGTCTGATCAGCTTCCAAAGATGGATATCTATGTATCTATAGATCTATATCTATGTTATTTTGTGCGCTTTATACCAAGAGTTTGCATTAAAAAAAATTAAATAAAAACTGTTCTGCAGATGCCCAGCTCAGCTTCAATGCTGCAATGCTTTTGGAAAAACCAGACACATACGTCCACATATATTAACATCAAGTAAGGTGGAGCAGTGTGAATGTAAAGAACAAAACCAGGCTGAATTGTTTATACAATGTAACTTTCTTTTGAAGGTTTAATCCCCCCTCTGAAAACCTGTTAAAATTTCTGTTTATTCTCATTCTTATTAGATGGAGCATTTTTATTCTGCGTTTATTTTTAATATCAGTCAATACCGAATATCAGAATCCATGCAGACTTTTAGCTTGTGTATTAATATTTATATTTTTATATTAATTTTTTTTTAAATTAAACATTACTCCAAATGGCACTATAACACTTTCTAACGCTTTGGGTATTTTTAAATACTTTTTAAAATACAGTTTTAACAATGAAAACACTGGTGTGGGTGTTGCAAGGGAACTGGAATTCTTCAAATGTTGATGACCGAAGATGTGTTTACTCCAAACATGTCTGAGGTTACTTTCATAAATACAGCTTCTATGGAAAGGCTGCTTGCTTCCAATGCACATCCAAAATCTGGAAACACATAGTGCCACAGGTGAAATTTTTATGTTTGTAAAGTGTCTGTTTTGAGAATAGCGGCTTATCTTGGTAAATCTAATTTTTGTGGTATTTAAACCATTGTTGAGGTGTGGATGTTATATTCTTTATCACCAAACATTATGATTGTTTAGCTGACTCAAACCAAGGACCTTTTGCACTGCTGTATCACAGTATAACGTCAAGTGTGGATGAATGAAATACAGATCATACATTTTTTCCATGTCAACTTCCTGGACTGCAAAAAAGATGTTACAAGTGCCATGGGATGCAAGAGCCCTGGCCTCAGAGAGATGCTCAGTGGGATTTCCAGAGTGGATATGAGTTGAAAACTCCTGCAGAGTTGTAAAATATAAGTTATGGGTGCTTGTTTTACCTTTCTAATATAGAAAACAACCATTCAAAATGTCACATATTTAAGGATAGCACAACTTTCTGTCATGATCATTTGTTCTGCTCCACTGCTTTCCTCACTGAATTTCAACTAAGTAAGGCACTCTGTGTAAAACACATACAGGTGTATTTAATGCTAAAGACATTCAGTGCCACCATCAAAAAGCTTTTCTAATGTTTTCAGAGAAGATATGGCGTTCACAAACAGTCATTTCATGCAAACTCAGCAGGAAATAAAAATCTGTTGTTAAAGCATGTTGAAAAGACTGAATCTTTTTGTCCTTTTTACCTCAGTTTTTTCTTTTATACTTCATGTATATCTTTACATCTGGTTATCGGGAAGATAAAAGCCTCAATATGCTAATTTTATTAGAATGTACAGATCTAAGTGCTTCCCCCTGGCTCTGCTTACACTAATTACACAGCGAGCATCTTGCCATGTATAGGCTTGTCACCCATTTCCACTTTAAATATCAGTTTCACGACCACAGAGAGAGTAAAAGAAATATACCTCTGAGAGCAAAGGTTCCAACAGAACCAAAACCACAAATCACATATTTTCTATAACCTCCTCCTCCAGAAACATGCATGCACACAGATAGATGCCGACCTGCACGCAGGCACTTGCAGCCACACATCCTCACAGCAACAGATGGACGGCCTTGAGGCAGAGCCTGGGAGACTTGTGTGAGGGGTAGAGCTGCCAATTGATTGCTAAGATCAGGTGCGCGTCTACACAAAGGCACCTCCTGCTCTTTTCAAGTATCAGGGTTTGCTAGCCTCAGGACAAATGGAGACACAAAACAACAGTGGCATCTGTGGCAGGTAATGATCCCCCTCACCAAAAATCTGGATAATGACATACCTCGACCATTTGTTGCAGTTAAAATCACTGTTGCTCATTCTGAACTCCACGTGTGTCCTCCAGCAACATGTGCCGGAGCTGTGAGAGCGGCTTGGTCGAGTTGCAGCCATACATCAGCAGTCAGCCAGTGCTGGAGCGGCGCCAGAGAGAGCAGAGCCGGATGAAACGATTTCAGCTTTTATCTGCTGCTGATCCAACCTGCATGCATAAATTGGGCTGCACACACTGCATAAGGTCAAAGGTGGATTAGAGCACACTGCATCAGCTAATGACCATATTACTGTTCTCGCAGTTGGTTGTGCACATTTTCTGTTGTGCTTCCCATAACCCCACAACATAGTTATATTGTTTTGTTCTGCAAAAGGTCACCACTTACTTTAAATTTCAAAGAGTAAATGCATTTTCATCCCCTCTAAATATGGATTTTTGCACAGATACCCCCAGTTTGAACTGACCTAGAGGAAATAAACTCAAACAGGCTTTTGAGTTAAAACAATTTTTTGACTCAGATTAACTTAGATGACAAAGCAGAGTTAAGTTATAGGAAAATTTGGCATCTACATGTCATTAGGGGAAAGTTAGGAAAATTAGCTATTAAAACAAACTGTCCGTTTATTCTGTACAGCTGGGCAGTTTAACATAGAAGTCTATGGGGCTTGACCCACTTTATTAGGAGTAGATTATCAGTTAATTCACTGTCAATGAACAACCTGTTTTAGCTCCCATCCTCGCCGTTCAAACAAGCTTTCATGTGATTGGTGTAAACAGCAGGTGGGAGGGATTTATGTGCTCAGAGTCAGAGCTGTGTGCCTCAAATGACCATATTATGGATGCTGGTGCTCTGAGCTGAAGTTAAATATATATATATATATAAAACTTTTTACAGTTTTTACAGCAGTCTGAATGCCGTTTGACTCACAGAGGTGAGTTGTACATGCATTGACCTTATCTATAATATTTTAAACAGTGTATATTAAACAGAAAATGAGGACGAGTTTAATATGTCCAGTTTAATTTCTCATTGGAAAAGTTGCATATTCTTTACATCAGACTAAATAAATTCACAAATACTAGTTCCAGCAGTTAAGAACTCTTCAGATATTAAAATCAAGTCTCTCCAGCACTTAAATGACTCTGCTTGAGCGCACCAACACATTAGATATGAGCTGTTAAACTATAAATATCAGATGTTTTTGCACAAAATATTTTTGGCTCGTTTGAAGATAGCGTATCTGTACTTGAATGTACCTGAACAATGTGTAAAAGGAACAAGAATTGCAAGATTGGCTCAAATAAAGTGAGCTGAGCCTTTGAGAATTGTGATTTTCATTTGATGTTTGTGCCAAAGTAAATAAGAACAACTGTGCAGGAGTTATTTTAGCTGCAGAATCTGGCTGAAACAGGCAAATGGCTCGATAACAATCACACTGTTCCCAGATAACAATGCACATGCCAAACAACAACGCACATGCTGAATGACCAATCTCCACCTGACTGTGAGTGATCCCATGTCATGTTTCCCCACAGTGCCACTGTGGCACGGCTGGGATGAGCTCGCTGCTACCCCTGGATTCAAACATCAACCAACAGGGTCTCCCCTTGATCCCTTCTCCTCTGCTTTTGCTTAGTAAACACGATAATAGCAGTGCTGTGTTCATGTGGGCTCCGTGTTAACACTGTGGCTGTCAAAGGCCATCATGCCCCTTCAAAGGATGATGGCTCTCTAAAGTGGGCTCTCTCGGTAGCAGCCATTTTCCACTTGACTGGCCCCACACACGAAGGGGGACTGGTAGCCCCTAGCAGCTGGGCTCGACTGGTCACTGGGGGTGGGGAGAAGGAGATGAATGGGTTGGATGTAAGGGGAGGGAGCTAATGGTAAGAAGAGGATGGTGTCTATATGCATCAAGAGGTGTTTTTAGTATTTTTGTCCCAAAATATACCCCTTACTTTACCCTCCAAAACACTCCTGAAAATGTGCTTACAACCCAGGTGTGTTTATGCACGTAGGATGACCTGCTCATTGTCAATTTCCATCAAATATCTGACTTACATTTGCAGTCACTGGCACTGGGATAAAGTGCTATTTTGCATGTCAGCTGAAATATTTTGTTGCTCGGCAAAAACCTGGCATATCGCTTGCACTCCTTAATGAGAAACAGACTGCCAGTATCTCATCAGGAACCGGGAACCAGAGCCCATTGAGATGTTATGATATGAATGATAATTCAGCGAGTGTGTTTGCTCGGCTATATGGGCTTTGTGTCAACACTCTGGGTCCAGCCAGGTCTCGCTCGGGACACAGAGAGCAGGATGCATTTTCATAAATCATTTCTTGACACCAAATCAAGGTTATGTGGTTGGCAGACTGTAGCCTGTAAATTGCCTTTGCATTGTCAATGCAAAGGCCCTCCGCTGGGATTTAAGTAGTTCACTAGCTATTTATGGCTGGAAAATTAAGATGACCTTTTCCCAAAATGTGATGATGGTGCTTTCAATACAAACTAATGCACAGAAGAGAAATGCCTTATCATATATGGGAAGTGTAAACCATTCATTTAAAAGCCGCATACACAGAGAATAGCCTGCTTTTGTTACTCATGCATGATGCACTGGTTCTGTACTACCCACAGTGTAGAGGTAATAATTAGCTCACTACAGCAGGGTAACAAGTTTGCACCCCCGTCCTGCTGTGCAGCACTGTAATTGGTCCCCTCATGTGGCACCGTCGGGCCCCAGAACAAAGGGTTCCCAGAGGGGGAATCTATGCTGACCTATGCTGAACCTTCCACAACAATGACAGGCAGGAAGCATTTACATATGCTGACAGACTTGTCTCTTCCTAGGGTGGAGTGCTAGGCACTTCATTAAAGCAACATCAATACCTGCTGATAGAAAACGAGGAGTGGGCCCGTGCGCATCACTGTCTGCTCTGAGACACTATAGTGAAATGACATAGGGCTGTCACATCCAATTTCAAATAAATGGACAGCATTTATTAAACAGAGTGTGTGTGGAAATTGATGGGGGAGAAGCTGTGAGTTGCTGTCAGAGCCGTGCTTGTCTGCATGCATCAGCAATTGGTTTGCCCACAAGCTGTTCACCTGAACGTCAGCTGCCAAAATCTGTCAGCCCCCGGGTGCACCCGAGCAAATTTCCACACTTTCTGAGCATTATTTTTGTTATTTTTGACCTAAAAAAGCAGTTTACGCTCTTTTTCTGCGGCCGTGCTTCTGCGTCGTGTTTCGTCACAGAAGCCTAACGCGCTTTTCAGTGAATGCTGAAGAGAAGCGCGTGCAAAGTCAGATACAGGTGACATATCTGTCGATTCAGCAGCCACGCTGCAAGAGTGCAGGTGGTTCCATCCATTCATTGCATCATGCTGCTGTGAATTCATTCTCTTATCCCGTTAAAGGAAGGGTAAATCCTCCTTCCATTTGACACGCTGCTCATTTAGTTGAGAGGCACAGTGGCTGGCTGGAGGGAGGAGAGCCAAGGGGGTGCTGTGGTCGTGGTAGCGGTGGTGTCGAGGAGGAGGGGGACTCTTTGGGAGGTGTCGACCTGAGCAGATGGACTTCTCAGTTGCGTAGTAAGTGGAGTCTTCACACGGCAGAGACTGCAGGATCTCACAGGACCGGGACACAGCATCCAGGTGGCCACAGCCCCTCCTGACCAGCTGGAGGAGCGATGGGACCATCTGACACTCGGAGGAAAATGATACACTTCTCTTTGCTGCTTTGTTTTGTCTTGACACAAAAGCCCAGAGCCAATCAGGGAATTTAGCTAATGAAGCGTAGAGAAAATCCTCTTGATTGCATACAAGCATTCAAGGTCACATTAGCAATGAGAGAACAGCGTTTGCACAGTCTTCAGGTGTACACTTCTACTTTGTAGTCATGCTCAGATTTTTTATTTCAAGACAAAAACAATAAATCTCATGTATTGTTTGACGTGATTAAGATTTCATACAAACCCGTCCTCTAAATCTGCATCAGCAACTGACTGCAGTGATTTCTGCACAGTTTACACGTACTGCAATGTAGATTCAGCAAATCCAAGTGAGAAAGTCCCATCTGTGCTTCTCCTCCACTGATCCTGGGCCCTGGAGGCTATGTAGGGCTAATTGTGGCCCCATTTTCCTTTCCTTATCTTTTTGTTTTTACTCAGTGTCGGGGTCAGGGAAGCTCCCAAGTGACCAGCGGCAGGAGCAACAGCCATCGGCCCCTGCTGAGCATCAGTAATTAGAGCCCTCCTCCACCGCCCTGGCTTTTCCCCCCAGACCCAGGCCAGGGAACCTCTCGCTTTCCTTCTGAAGGGCATGGGGGGCAGAGAGGAGGAACAGCTGCTGATGGGAAACCACTCTGCGGTTCCCATCGATGACCAGCATCCGTCCATACTCCTCAGAGGATTTGCACCAGCATCTTTAGGATAGGAATGATGGGATCATTCTATGTCTGCTTTCTCATGGCTGCTAATCTTGCCTCTAAACACTAGTTGATGTTTATCAATGAAAGGGCATCGCTGTACATGAAAGGCAGCTTTGCACGACTCACACATTCATCATATGTATAATAGCAAGGGGACAATAAAATTTGCTAGACCTCTATTGAAAATATCCTTTGTGATGGTAATATTTTTTCCTTTAATTAAAAATAACAGTGTTGGACTAACCACCTCCCTCAAATTCTCCCCATAACATGCGTAAATTGATTCCTTGGATCCAGAAGGATATCTGGGCCTGGATTAGTGGATTAGTGATATTTTTAAAGACATTGCCGAATTCCTCTCATTTTAGTTTGGTATATTTGTGAGATGGTGCAAAATGACAAATTTTGCCCTATATCACAATGATTTTTTAAAATCCCTGAAAAAATTCCTGGACTAAGATATGGATCCAGGGTTAGTTAGACAAGTTAGTCAAGCCATGCACAACAATCCCGACTAACACCCTGAACCAATTAACTGATACTTGTTCATTTTTAGGGGTGCAAATTATTTCAGTAGTGGAGATAGCACCAACATATCATTGCAAAAACACCCACCACCAGTGGATCACTTCAATTGAAAATCCTACTTAATACCTAAATTAAAAATAGCCTCAGTGACTCATATATTATTATGTATCATAATACTGATGCAACAGTGTGTAAGCAGTGTTTTTCTGTTTTAGAAAGTGGATCCAAGTGATCTTATCTTATTAAATGTTTAGATACATTAGATCCTACCCTGCTGTAGAGGTCAGGCCCTGCTGCTGGGGAAGAACATAAATATGAGGGAAAGTAAGATAATTAACTAGAGAGGAAGGAAGGAAGTGATTCTGCAACACAAATATGTATTCAGCTTTAAACATTTTGTTCTGTTATCTAAATAAAACCATCTGAAAAGCTATGAGGGGAAGCCATTTGACTTTGAGCTGACCTTACTCACGATAAAGTGTTTTTCAACAGGTGGGTGGAAATCATGGTTCAGTCATTCGTCATATTTTGAATGCTAGTCACGTGTTTATACTTTCACATGTCTATGGTAACTTGTAAGTAAATGTAATAGAATAAAAAGTACGGTATTTTTCTCTCATGTCGTTTAGTGCAAGTCTAAAGTAGGATAAAATGAAAATATGTAAATATTAGTGCCCAAAATAACCACAACTGTTTCATATTTTCTGCAAGACTTCCATTGTTTACAATGACCAGAACTGCATTGGTCCTGGCCAGAACAGCCTGCTGATTATTTCAAGCTGTCACTAGTAGTGTGGTTCTATAAATAGACGTCCATGTCCTGTCAGTGTGTCCATCATCTCCACAGATAATAAAATGCATCAACCACCTGTTTTTATGAGATTTTCATTTTATACATGGGTGATTTAAAAAGCAAAACATCCCGCATAATAGCTGCATAAATATGAGCTTTCAATCTGTTTAACCCCTTTTATTGTTTCGAGCACCCAGTAAACTGTATTTCACGTCGAAGGATTTGTGGTCACTCGGTGTCTGCAGATTGTGAACCGACATGTCTTAAAAGAATGCTTGTGCCATCTAGTGGCCAAATATTGTAACAAGTGTAAGTCCAAACGTGTTTTAATAAACACAACATTGCAAAGTAAATATCATTTGAGCAACAAAAAAAAATGCAAAATTTAAACCAGTCGTATGTCTGGAAAAAGGTAGAAGCTGAATTCACCTCTGAAGCTCATTGACAAGCACGTCGGTTTTACCAGCTCAAAGAAAAAATGTAAAAATGACATGTTGTGATGTTTTGAAGGATTAGAGTCATGTGAGGGGAAAAATAAGTTTTCGCAGGACTCCCTGAAGGGCTAAGCACACCTTTACTGCTACCCCAGGAATTAAGATGATGTGAAGCAGCCAGGTGCTGCTAATCAAATGCAGCAAGTGTGACCACCTCTATAAAAGCTAACGTTTGGGCAGTTTGCTGGTCTGGAGCATTCAGGTGTGTGTTAGCACAATGCCACTATCTTCCCAGCAAGGGATGTCCTAGTAAATTTACCCCAAGGTCAGACGGCAATGCCCAACGACTGCAAAAACCTCAAGAGCTACATCTCAGACCTTACAGGCCTCAGTTAGTATGTTAAATGTTAACGTTCATGACGATAAAAAATTAGAAAACGACTGAACAAGTATGGCCAGTTTGGAAGGCTGCCAGAAGAAAGTCTCTTGTCTCTAAAATGAACATGGCAGGACAGCTTAAGGTTGCCAAGTTGCAATAAATCACAAGACTTCTGAAACAATGTCTTTTGGTCAGACAAGATCATAGTGAAGATGGTTAGCCACAGTGCACAGCGCCACATTTGACGGAAATCACATTTACCACATAAGCACAAACACCTCATTCCAGCTGTCAGCACGGTGGTGGAGGGGTGATTATATGGGTTTGTTTTGAGGCCACAGGACTTAGGAACCTTGCACTCACTGAGTCAACCAGGAATTCCTCTGTACACCAAAATATTCTAGAGCCAAATGCAAAGCCACCTGGCCGACAGTTAAAGTTTGTCCAAAAATGGGTCGTGCAACAGGACAATGATCCCAAGCACAGCAGCAAATCTACAAGAGTAGAAGAAAGAATGAAAGAATCATGGTGTTGCAATGACCCAGTCAAAGTCCAGACTTCAACCTGATTGAAATACTGTGTATTTATGAGCTGTGCATAAATGAATGCCTGCAAACCTCAATGAACTAAAGCAAGGCAGTAAAGGAGAGTGGGCCACAGCGGTGTGAGAGAGCAATAAAGTCATATAGAAAACAATAACTTCAAGTTATTGCAGCTAAAGGTGGTCATACAAACAACTGAATCATAGAGTGTATTTTGTTTTTCACAGGACTGCATAACCACTTGTGTGTTAATTTGTGCCTTGATTAAAAACAAGATGCAGCATGTTTGTTAGTGAGGGAGTGACATGCCAGAAACAGTTCTGGCTTCACTTTTTGTTTATAGTCATGAGAGCGCCTTTCATCTACATCTCTTGCAAAAAAAGATTAAATTAATCTAACAAAGTCTGCAGCTCGTCATCAGTCATAGAGGGCACTCGGTGTTGCAGAAGTCTCCTGACTTGAAGAACTGGTAAATGTTAACCAGCGGGAACATAATGACGGAGCCCACTAGTGAACCCATCTGTGTCGCAGCTCCACACCAGACCAAAGCGTTGTGGCTCCGGTCTCTCAGGATGACACCCACCATGACTTTGACATAAGACAATGTCCCAGTAAAGAAGAGCCATGAGAGCACCTGGTGAGAGTAAAACAAGAACACAGACTCAGCAGCTCATTTGGATGTTAATCATTATTTTAACAGTGTTTGTGACTAAAAAATAGACTCTGATTTCACACTGAGTAATGATGTTGCCTCATCATAAGTTATGAGTGAGCAGAGTTCAACGCTCAGGATGTTTATGAAGGAGGTTTTGTACTTTTGTACAAAGAACATGCTTGCGTTTCACTCACAATTATCGCCTCTCCCACTGCAGACCCATGAAGCAAGGGACAGGGACTCATAGCTGCCATGGCCATGTTATAGCTGCCAAATCCTGTCCCCACCACCGCCAGAAGGCCGAGAAAGACCAGCGACCTGGGCGCAAAAGACGTCTGTTATCAGCAGCAGTTAGTTAATTTCTCTGAATCCAAAGGCAACTTGTCTTTCAAGTGAATAATTCAATGGACCTTGTGCCCAAGCAAATATTTGAGTGACAGTGGGGGAAAAAACTTGTTAATAACAATCAGGTACCTGTAAATACACTAAAGTAGAGTTTGCTTGCTGTATGGTAAACACTTCTTTTCCAAAGAGCTTACAAAAATCATGATGGGGATAAAATCTACACTCCTCTGTAGAAAATGTAAGATTTGGGGAATCCAAATTAGATGAAAAAAGTGTCTTTGTCTTCAATGCTAAGGTGCTGTAGTATCATACCCAGTAAACATGCTTAATCAGCCTTTTGTAACTGTAATCGTCACAACAACCTTTATGCTCTTAGATGTGACTAAAGATTGAGACTACAATAAGGAAAGTGTTTACTGACGTCATAGATTAGAGGAGCAGTAGGTTCATTTTACAATCTGACCTACTTTTTGCAGGTGCTGTGGTAAGCACTGCTGCCTCACAGTGAGACGCTCCTGGGTTTGAGTCTGCCAGCCAGCTTTCTTTCTTTGTGGAGTTTGCATGTTCCCCCCAGCTCTGCGTGGGTACTTCTTCCCATAATCCAAAAACATGTGCGTGCATGTTAGGCTAACTTTTGATTGTAAATTGGGTGTGAATGAGCATGAATGGTCATCTGTCTCTCTGTGACAACCCTGCAAATGACTGGCAAACTGTCCAGGGTGTACCCTGCTTCTACCCCTATGACAACTGGGATAGGCTTTGCTCTTCCCAGGACCCTAAATTAGATGGCCATTCTTCAGTGTCCATTATATACTTTCCAGTGTCTATTGCAGATCAAGCTGTGGACCCATAACCTGCAGGCCAGGGGACCAGCGTTTATGAGTTATGAGTTATGTTCAGTAAATGCATCTGTAAACTATTTACCAACATAGCAAATTGATTCACGTGTTTTTGATTTGGTACAGATTTTACCCTGAACAGAGGAAGTCAAAACTGCTTCGGTGTTCATCGGGACACTTCACTTTTCGTTTCATACAGACTTACAATAATAAAACATTATTACCTGTTTTGGATGAACATTGCAAGAGTACAGGCCACTGGGTTGGCCACTGATGCCAGAGCTGCAGAGAGGTGATAGGCCAGGTTCCCGTATGGCATACAGGAGTATGTTTGCACAGAGGGAAGCAGGCCGTTGGTTGCAGAATTAACCCACACCACCAGAAAGTAAATGAAGGTCAGCTGGTACACGGAAGGTTTTTCCACCAGATGTCTGCCCTGGGCAACCGCCTCGCCATTGTTTTTTACGCTTCCTCCATCAAGATCAGCCCCTGAGTTATACAGATAGGATCTGACAGACACTACTGTATCCTGCACAAGGTTCTCAGTGGACAGCTCGTATGTCCGAGGGAGTCTGTTCAGTGCAACAAAAGCAGCCAGGCTTATGCACATCATGGCTGCTAGGATGAAGAAAAACACCTCGGTGGAGAAGTTTGGGGGAAGATACTCCGTATGTAATGATCCTGTGTGGTTTCCTGCAGTCTCAGAAGAGTTGACGCATTTGGCCATACCCACACCCTGAGCTAGAGCAACTACACCAGGAATGAAACCACTTAGCCCCTCTCCAATATAATAAGTGGTAATATATTTTGCTGGAAGCTGCATCATAAAAGGTAAGAAGGTAACTGAAGAAGTGCAGTCCACCAGAGAAAGGAAGAAAGTTATGATAAAGAAGGCTGTGCTACGTGATGCCCCTATAAAAATCGTGGTCCTGTCCCAGAAGAAGGCAAGCAGGATGCAGGACAGGACACCGATGGAGAGGATGGAGTAAATGACAATATACTCTTTAAGACACCCTGGGTACAGTTTGTGCATCAGGGTGACCAGCAGAGGTCCCACGTTAGCAAACTGGATAATTACTGTGAGGTAGGAGGGTAGATCCCAGCCTTCAGGGAGTGCGTTGACAATGAGCGGCAGCTCCACCCACAGTCCGTTCACAGCCACCCAGGAGCCAATGCCAAAGGCGCAGGCCAGAAAGTGGACGAGCAGAGCCATACTGCAGGTGGATCAGTGTGAAAAAGTCTGTGGAAATAAATTAATAAGGATGCATCAGTATGTAAGAAAAGTGCTGTGTAATGCTGTTGTGTCTGGGTGTTCCCAAACTCAGAGTAAATACCAGGGGTCTCAAACTCGCGGCCTGTATATTGATGTGAAGAAATATAATGCAGTTTGGCCCTTGAAGTTACTTTTTTTTGTTAGGAAGGATTTGTTTGTTGTTGAGTGCAATGTTAATAATAAAATTATTTAATATGAAGGCAATATGAGCAGAGAGTACAAACATGTTGAGGGATTGACTGTGCTAGTTCAGTGAGAGTTATTTGTAAACAATTTTCACTAGCAGTCAAAAACTAATGTGTCCACTTATGTCTGCATTTTTATTTTGTTAAACACGAACAAAATTATAGCAGAAGTGCTGCCACGTGTCTGAGCAGAAAGAGAGTACCAATGTGTTTATTTGGTAGTTCAATGAAGGGCTTGAGTTAGTTAAGTATGAGGAAAAAAATCCATTCACATTTGTTGTTCTGTCTTGTTATACAATATTTGACATTTTAAAAAACAAAGAGAAAAAACACTAAATTTTCTGAAATATTTGTGGGTGTTTTCTTGTTTGTTTGTTGTTTGTACTACCGGTACTTTAATAATAATAATAATAATAATAATAATAATAATAATAGTCGGCATTCTTTTGAAACAAAAGAAATTCTTTTCAAAAAAAATTATAACTACTCCCTTCTGGTTTTATGCCTCTGCCAGCAAGGGAAGTTGAGGTCTAAACTTGACCTTTGACCTTTTACATATAAAATGCCATCACAGTCTAAGAGCTATGGCCAAAAACATGTTTTGTGAGGTCACAGCGACCTTGATCATTGACCACTAACATCTGATAAGCTCATTCTTAAGTTAAGATAAATGTCATGTGAAGAAATTCATTCAAGTTCTTCGAGATATTGAGTTCATGATAACGGTACCAACAGACAGAGATCTCAAACAGAAACCTGTTCCTTTGTACAGCAACTGCTGGCAATATAAGTAAACTAGAAGCTAAGTAATGTGACAAGCAGTACCTGTGGTCCCGCTGTCTACCACACTGTCAGTCATGCTTTCCTCACCTGTATAGACTTTCATGCCTGAGATGTCTTTTATTGTTGTAGCCAGTAAAGCTGAAGCAACTCATCGTTACTTTGTAGTTAATTTGCTGAAATGGATCGTATTTTATATTTCTGATGCTATATTTTGTTTCTTTATTTCTTCTCATAACATAATAAATGTAGACTCATGTTACAAATGTAAATCAGCATAAAACAGAAATACTTTTATCCCACTGATACCTGCGATACAGTGTAGTGGTAGTTAGTCATTACCCAAAATAAATAACAACCTTTTCAGCATTAAGAAGGGTTCACACCTGCAGTGGCTGGTACAATTTTCACATTACTTTCAGACATTGTCGAGGAATTCAACAAACCATATGTGCCTGCCCATCTCTTCCTCTTCACATTTTCACTCTGTCTTTGTGCATGCGTGTGGCTTTCAAACTGATCTCATGATGAAATAAGTCAGAAGGCAGTCTTGTGATAAACAGAATTTGAAGAAGCTGACACTGAGGTTGCTGACAAACACAGTCTTATACTGTACTTTAAGTGGTGTGGTCAGTTGAGATAATGAGGTTAAAAGAAAAACAGAAATTACAGTGTTTGCACGCACTCAGTACTGAGCTCTCGAGTAAATGCACTTCCTTTTAGATACAAAAATGTACTTACAAGTTGTTTTAATCCTTGGAGGCGCTGAATAGGACTTGCTGTCATCTTACAAAAAGATTACTGACTGGTCTTGCATAAGCACATGCTGGTGGGACTCGTGTGGCTGCTGTGTAGGTCAGAGTCCACTCCTGCACCAATGATCAGCTCCACCAGATAACAGGGGGTAGTGTCTTCCTTTATTAAGGTCAAGTTAGTCTTTAGCACTTTGAGGAGCTCGCACAGACAGCTAAAAGAATAAGACAATAAAAAAATAAAAGTAATAATTGTTTTTGACTGTTCAAACGCAGCTACAGGGGGGAGTTTAACATCTGAAAGTTAAAGGGAAGATACCAAAGTGCCAAAAAAGAATCACAATTCAGCCTTCAGCATAATTAAAAAGAGACACATAGTTGTATTTTTTAGATTGAGTGAATTTAAACTTCCAGGATTACCTTTATATCTAGAGTGAATGCAAACAAGCCTCCAAAAACCTGCTTAGAAATTACAAGACATTTTTGTTCGATATATTCATGAGGAAGTCTCAAGAAAGAACTCCTAATATCTAATCCGTCTTGTTTTACATGCCAATTTGCCAAAATATAGACAAGCTCAAAAGCAAGGCTCATATTAATTGACAATACCAACCTGTAGCCCAAAGTGAAACACTAGATGAGGTTTATGGGGTCTTATATTTCCAATACCAACTCTACAGAAACATATTTCCCCCCTCAGGGTCACATAACTGTTAAATATCACACTGAACTGATGAAATCGAATTAAGTCAGGTTAGATTAATACTACATTGCCCTCTACTGGTCACAAGTGTCAAATAAATCGGTTTGCCACCGAGCTTTGACAAATCAGTCCTTTGAAAAACACTGGTACCAAATTACTGTGGAAAAGTAGCCACTTCATTGTGTCTATTTGGTATTAAAACATCATGGTCCTCCTGTAAAACAGAGCCAAAATACCTTGTTCTGGTAAACTGAGCTTAACTCACTAATGCTACAGTCACATTAGGGAAAACTGGACTGGAGTCCTGACTGGAGTCTGCAGTATGACCAAACTTTTTATGACTATATAAAATGAGCGTACACACTCAACCTCCAGGTCACCGGTTTTGTTGTTGAAACTGATTGCACTCAGTTGCTGACAGCAGAAAACATTCAATGCAATCACTAATTTTTCCTATTTACAAAAAGGCTGCTTTCCATTTTCACACTACGTGACTGAGCCGTAACACATCACAGTGTCACTAAATCAAATCTGTATTTATTTAGTGACACTATGCAACTGTTTCAGATACTGTCACATGGATCCAGTTTTCATTATAATCAGTAGGTTTTTAATGTTTACAGTGGAAGGGTGGCAGATTAAAATTTATTGTAACCAACTGAGAATCTGGACACATTTATTCATCTATTTTTAAGACATCAAAACTATTAAATAACACATTTCTTGCTGTCCAAACAAAGCAAGAAATATAAATTAAACTGGTGATATTTTTTTAAACATCCAAAATTTTTGATGTTTGCACAATAACTTCAGCTAAATGAAAAGCAATAACAGAAAGTAGTATTGCTAAGGGAAAAACTTGAATCATGTTTGCATTATCTCTGCATTAATTTATTTAAATGTATTAATTTATGGGATTTTTTTTTTTTTTTGC
This sequence comes from Mchenga conophoros, assembly GCF_057382185.1. Taxonomy (NCBI): domain Eukaryota; kingdom Metazoa; phylum Chordata; class Actinopteri; order Cichliformes; family Cichlidae; genus Mchenga; species Mchenga conophoros. The sequence continues at coordinate 19,624,038 of NC_140545.1, forward strand.
CCTCAATACTTAAGAGCAAATTTGTGTTTACTCTGTTTTTATTAATCTGCAGCTGTTTATTTTAAACATGATGATTTTTTGCATGTTTAGTGGTCATCAAATGAGGTTAGAGAGTGAGTATGCAAACATTAGCTGTATAATATACAACTGATCGTGTTGTGCCTGTCAGAGGGTCCAGTTGGATATCTTTACAAAGTGCCAAACTGCAGTAGCTGCTTATTCCTTTTTTAAAAATAAAATGCACTTCTGTTCCTGGTCATGGAGAGATTACAACACAAACAGTAAATGCTGTTTGTGTTGCTTAGCTGCAAGCAGTGCCTGTAGACTCGCTGAAACACATGGTTAAAGTCTTTCTTCAGACATCTCAGGCTGCTCTTCTTGTAAATGTAACACCCACATTTGAAATAAGCGGGCATTCAGAGGGGTGGACAATTTCATATAAAGGCTATCATGCTGGCTTTACTAGCTCAGGCCACTGATGTCACAGAGGTCTGCATGTGGTCCAGGAAATAAAGTGTAGAGCTGAAGATGGCACTACAGATCAGTAGCATCATTCATTTCAAAGTTACATTAATGTCAAGACTAAATTTTATAATAATAAATGACATAATTGTCATGGTTTTTTTTAATTATTTATTAAAAGATAATGTTTTTGAAATATCATTACAGTCTCTCTAATAGTAGAGCTTCCTGATGGAGTAACGGGGAAAAGATGCTGGGATTAACAACGCTAGTAGGAGTCATCCCTTGCTGAACAAGGATGAATATTTATAAAATTAAATTTATTCAGTTGAATCAACCAAAATATATCAATATACTGTGCTGCTGATGGACTGTCTTATTTGGTAAACAGTATCTTTTTGGGAAGTGCTGACATTTCAGCTGGATTGATACAATGATGATAATATTAGCAGTAAGAATAATACTATTCATAATAGAGCACTGTGTTAATTTGCTATGTATAAAGCAAAGTAAAAGATGTAACTAGCTTTACATTTTGTAAGAAAATACAGGATAAAAAGGGTTTAAAAATGATAAAATAACATACAAATCAATCAAGAAAATAAGGCTATAAATAAGGCAACAGAGTCTGTGATAGAAAAGATAAAAAAAAAAAAGGCATCCTGAGGCTGGTTTTTACAGAAACCTGAAATCAACCATAAACATGGGCAGGACCCTTAAAAGCAGTTAATAAGCATTTGAATTACACACAGGAGGAACTGTGGCCAGGGGCTAAGAGATGACTGATGTGATGACGTGTGCTGGCTCTGTCAAAACTTGTACTGACATACTTATGTTTCACTTCCTGTTAGTGCAAAACAATCAAGTAGGTTGTTTTATAACCGGCTCAGACCTGTTTGGATGCCTGAGAGCACCACCAACACTGACTCATTTGACTTCTCATTACAGAAGAGGATTTCATTAATAATAGCCTAATGATGATGATGTTTCCCTGTGTTTTCCCAGTGTCTCCATGAAACAGCACAAACAGTGTTCCACAACGAGTTCTCATCAAACAAAATTAGGCTTTTAGTTTGCATAGTCTGCCCAGACAAACAGGTGCTTGTTTTTTCTCCTTCTCCTTTCTCACAGCTCATGTGTGTCAGTTCTGCTTTCTGTTTTAATTTTACTCGACACTTAAATCTTTTTAGATCTGCTTTTGCTATTTTCATCCCATCTTTAAAACCACAACAGGTTCTCATGCGTGTGGAGTTTTACAGTTTTTGGTAAGCCTAAAAACAGACTGAAGTATCTGTGACTACAGAAAAGCACTCCTCTTGTATCAGCAGCATTTATTTCTATCAGACTTTTCAAAATAAATGCTTTTCAAAGGGCAGTTTTTTTTAACATCACAGGAATCACAAAACTGTATGATACATGCCGTAGCAGATATTAATAAATATAGAGCTTAGTATTTTGGCATTGCCTGATAGTTTTTAAAACCTATAATACTGACTATATATTCACCAGCCACTTGATTAGGTACACCTTTCTCATTATGGGTTGGACCCCCTTTTGCCTGCATAACTGCCTTAATCCTTCGTGGCACAGATTCATCAAGGTCCTGGAAACAATCATCAGACATTTTGGTCCATATTGACTTGAGAGCGTCACACAGCTGCTGCACATTTGTCAGCTGCGCATCTATGACGCAAATCTCCTGTTCCACTACCTCCCAGAGGTGCTCTATTGGACTGACATCTGGTGACTGTGGAGGCTATTTGAGAACAGTAAACTGAATGTTAGGTTAAAGAAACCAGTTTGGCATCATTGGAGATTTTTGAAATGATGTGTTATCCTGCTAGAAGCAGAAGATGGTCACACTGCAGTTATAAAGGGACGAACGTGCTCAGCCGCAGCCTGTGGGGTTTAAATGATGCTCACTTGGTACTAAGGGGCCAAAAGTGGTACAAGAAAATATTCCCGACACTATTACACCAGCAGCCTGAACTGTTGATATAACATCTATGTCCAGTTTAGGGCAGTCTGTGCAAATTGTAGCTTCATTTTATGTTCTTAACTGGCAGGAGTGACACTCGTCTTCAACGTGCGAGTTCAGGGATTTTCTTCTGCACAGCCCAGTTGGTTATTTGAGTTACTGTTTCCTCCTTATCAGCTCAAAGCAGTTTGGCCACTTAAACAAGGTATTTTCTTAAGAGAACTGTAGAAACTGTAGCTCACTGGATATTTTCTTATTTTCAGAACATCCCATTTAATCTGTGGAGATGGTTGTGTGTGAAAATCCCAGTAGTTTCTGAACAGTTTTTTTAATACTCGGATCAGCCCTTCTGACACCAACAAACATTCTGATGTTTTGTGTGAACTTCACCAGGTCACACACATGACCCACATGCTTAAAAGCATTGAGTACTATGTGGTGGATGTATAAAAGGCCAAAAATGTATTTAATATCATACAAAGCTTTTTTTTTTTGTCCCTTTTTGCCTTTTTCAAGCGTGTTTATTTAGTATTTATTTATTTATTGTCATTGTCAAGAACAATGAAATTGCGTTTGGGGCTTCCATACAACCCAAAAAAAAGAAGAAAATAATAAATACCCCTTAAAACCCAAGTGTACATATTTAACCCAGTGTGACTCCAATGCAATAAGACAATCCTTAGCAATAATGTTCGTAGAAATTCAGACAAAGACCTGAGAAACATGACAAAATACAACAATGCAACCCATTCAATATTATTGTACTGTGAGATATGATATCAGATATGATAGTTATCTATTTAAGAAAGAGGGGGGGGGGGGCAGGGGGGGGAAGAGAATAAAGATATGATGCACCAATGCAGACCAGTTCATTGCTATTAAGAAGTTGGATATGGTTATTGTCCGTGAGAGGGGGGCAGAGAGTTCAGGAGCCTCACAGCCTGTGGATACAGGCTGTTGGCCAGTCTGGATGTTCTGGCCTGTATAGACCTGTACCTTCTCCCTGAGGGAAGCAGATGGAAAAGGTGGCGCGCAGGGTGATGTTGGTCCCGCAGGATACTGTGCACCCTCCTCAGACAGCGAGTGGGGAAGATATTACTGATCTCTGGCAGACTTGTTCCAATAATTCTGCCAGCTTCTTTCACCACCCGCTGGAGTGCTTGCTGATCGGCCTTGGTGCAGCTGGGGAACCACACTAGAAATCCATACGTCAGAACGCTGCTGATGGCACAGTTGTAGAAGTTCAACATCAGAGATCTGGGAATGTGTGCGCTCCGCAGTCTCCTCAGGTAGTAGAGGCGCTGTTGGGCCTTCCGTACAACTGAGGTGATATGGTTGCCCCAGGACAGGTCCTCGGTCACAGTTACCCCCAAGAATTTAAAACTGCTCACCCTCTCCAATGCCAATGAAGAGAGGCAGATGGTTGTTATGACCCCTCTTCCGGAAATCTACAATGATCTCCTTGGTCTTTTTGGTGTTTAAGACCAAGTTATTGTCGTGGCACCATGACTCTAGTTGTTGCACCTCTGTCCTATAGTTTGTCTCATCATTGTTGGATATAAGTCCGAGCACTGTAGTGTCATCTGCAAACTTAACAATGAGATTGGACGCGCAGGAGGAAATACAGTCATGGGTGAAGAGAGTGTATAGCAGAGGGCTCAGAACACACCCCTGAGGGGCACCGGTGTTGACCACAAGGGTGGAAGAGGTGTTCTTACCCACTCTGACACTCTGTCTACGGTTAGTGAGGAAGTCCACAATCCAGTTGCACAGAGAGGAGTTAAGTCCCAGTTGGTGGAGTTTGGGACGGAGTTTGTATGGCCGGATGGTATTAAAAGCCGAGCTGTAGTCTACAAAGAGGAGCCGTGCATAGGTGTTCCTGTGTTCCAAGTGCTTCAGTAATGTGTGCAGCACTGTGGCAATCGCATCCTCGGTTGACCGGTTCTCCCTGTATGCAAACTGGTGCGAGTCCAGGGATGGTGGAAAAGCAGCTCTGATGTGTTTAATGACCAGTTTATCACTTGTAACTAATGCAGAAAGCACACTCTGTAGAAGTAGTCAGGTTTTACTTAACTCTAAGACGTGCTAAAATATTCTAAGCTGAGAACAAAAAAAACTCTTGTAAGTTTAACAAAGTGAGAGAACAATGGTGTTTTCGAGGAAGTTATCATTTCCAGTCACACATCTTTAAAGGTGTTAGTGGCTTGATTTTTTTTAGCCTGTAACCAGGCTACAGTCTGTTGTTGTAGAGTCAGCTCAGCCTTTATGCAAACTGACAGCCAGACCACATTTTGGAGATGTTAGAGAAACAAATTTAATGTACTTTGAATCATTTCTCTGGGAATAAATTCTCAGTGGACAGAATCTGTAGCAAATGACGTCAATCCATCCTGGAGCTCAGCAGCTGTGGGGAGCTGTGGTGGCTTTCTGCTTTTTGTTTGTTTGTTTTATTCATTTTGATTATTTTTGGCTTATAGCTCCAGTTAACCAAACACAACCAACATCAGCAGATGGCATGGTACCCCAAATCATCACAGGCTGCAGAAACTTCACACTGGACTTCAAGCACCTCGGATCCTGTAACTCTGCACTCTCCCTCCAGACTTTAGGACCTGATTTTATAAATCAGAAGCATCTGTCCAGTTCATTTTTCTCCGTAGTCCAGGCGAGATGCTTCTGCCATTGTCCCTGGTTCTGGAGTAGTTTTAGATTAGAAATGCGACAGATGTAGTTTCTTTCCTGAAGACATCTGTGCATGGTGGTTCTTGGGGGACATACAGAGCCTCAGTTTATTTCTTGTGAAGCTCCTTCTTGAACTCTTCTCGAGCCTGCAGTCATCAGTCTTTTCCCCAGTCAACTTTCCCTTAATATGCTTTAATACACTATTTTACAAACAGCCGGCCTTTTCAGCAGTGACCTTCGGTGGCTTAAGGGTGTCAATGGTCATCATCCAGACATCTGTCAAATCAGCATAGTCACTCATCATAGTGGTTTCATGTACTAGTCTGCAGTATTTATACTGTATAAATAATAATTTATTCAAACTACTCATTTACTGGATTTCTAATTTTCATGAGCGACAAGCTATGATCAAAATTAAGATAAAAAAGGTTTGACCTATTGCACATGAAATTGCAAAAAAATAACTTATTATAATATTTAGTCATTTTTGAGAGGCACTAGTACACTGTATTTGAACAGGGACTGAAGCTTTCTACACTGAGTGTCTTGCTTAGTAAGGCCCTTTAGGATTAGCCAAAATTAGAACAAATGGTCCGTTTGGACAACCCCATTTATTTAATCTTGATTAATTAAATTGAACATTTTTGGTTGACAGCGCATTTTATTATTCAGGTTTCTAATTATTTCAATTACCATAAAGGTGCCAAAACAACATGAGATGTTACTTCATGCTTATCAAGGTATATTAAATATAATTGCAATGCAAGACTTGTGTATCTGTGTAAATATGGCCTGAGGGGGGAAATTTCCTGTTAAATGAATTACATGTCTACATATCTTCTACCACAACTGCTAAGGTGATTAAAGAACATTTAAACAGCATTGTCACTCTTCCTGTAAACTTGCATGACTTCATACTCACATGCCCCGCCCTGTATAGTTAGATCGAGCATCACAACCATGTGACAAGCATGAATTTGGATTTATGAAAGAGAAAGAGCAAGACACATTCACATTAGATAGTTGCTCTTTTTTATACAGGCTCAAAAGAGGTAGCTTGTTTCCTTTATATTTTTAGAGCATGGTTTAACTGCAGACCTACAGTACATATGCTTAAGATCAGGTATAGTAGCGTGAATATGCATTGCTCACTTTGGACCTTTCTTAGACAGAATTTCTTTTAACAGTCATGTGCACCCACTTATTGAGATCCAGTCAATTCTTTATAAGCTCGTGTGAACACGGGCTTAATAAAATATCTCATCATGAAAAAATAAATAAATAAAAATAAAAATTTAATGTGTTTTGGATAAGAGGTTTCAGACGTACACCCTGATGGAGAACTATCCTCGAAGAACCCATGCATCGATGTGAAGATATGTATACAAAAAAAGTCAACACACAACGAGATACACTCAATATTATTTATGTTATTGTACAATCTGCATTTTTAAACAAATAATAATAATAAAAAAAAAGATTAGTAAGATGTACAGTATTCGAATGATCGTATCTGGTGTGGACTGACTCGAGTCCACCCAGAGCTCCAGTGATAGGAGAGGACAGAGGGCTGGAATGACTTATGACGGCTTAATAAGTGGTGTGTGTGTGTGTGTGTGTGTGTGTGTGTGTGTGTGTGTGTGTGTGTGTGTGTACAGCTGTGTGTGTGTGTGTGTGTGTGTGTGTGTGTGTGTACAGCAGTGTCTGTGTGTACGTCTGCATGTATCTGCTTGTATTCATAAGTTTTCTGTTGTGTGTGCATTCAGCCAAGGTGTTGATAGGAGGTGGAATGTCACATGGCGGGGGATGGGATAAAGGGATGAAAGCAAAACAGAGAGAGGAACAAGTGGGAAACAAAAAGAAAACATGGAGTCAAAAGTAGCAGGGGCTCAGTTGGTGTAGATCTGCCCTTCAGGTGGCTGAGGAAGCTTCATGTTTTCCTTGCAGGTCATGAGCCGTCGAAGCTCCAGCAGCACCATCCGGATACTGTAGGAGTTCTGCCACTTGGCCAGCGCAGACACTGCATGCATGTCAACCTGCAGGGTGGAGATGGATGCAGTTAGACATTGTAATTATCCCCCATCTTGGATTTACCTTTTTAAAGCACCAAAATGTTTTTAAAAATTATTTATTTTTTAATAACTGTATTTCATTGTTCAGATCCATTATACCGGTATTCATATTTATTTTAATAGAAACTGATTTACTGCTGCTTTAACCTGCAATGTGTTTAAGTCACGCTTCACACATTAACCTTGGGCATACAATTAGAGAAAAAAAAAGCAGAGCAACAGATGAATGAGCACTGACACGCTTGACCAAGTGAAATGAGTGCAACCACCCACAAAGAAGCGAGGAAGTCATGTTATTTACGTGCAAAAAAGGGGACCTTTGTATCTATTCCATTTCCAAATAGACTAGTGTCACTTCGCATGATCCATAGCTCACAGCGATCCTTAATGAATTACCTTGGTACAGCATCTCAGTTTATCCACAGACTGAAACAAGCAATTTTATCCTTTGCCCCCAGCGTTTTGCCACGTAAAATAAAAGGTTTGAGTAGCAGGTGGGTGTTTAAAGGTAGAGCAGTGTGCCTGAGATGACCATATTAGACAATTAATCTCTTATAATATTATATTGCATTAAAAGTAAAAAAATAAAATAAAAATAAAAAAGTCTGAAAGTATAATGTGTGTATAATGTGTGTGTATGTGTTAGTCCCCATAGGGAAATAGTTCCTCTACATTTAACCCATTCACCCAGTGAAGCAGTGGGCAGCCACCAATGCAGCGCCCGGGGAGCAGTGTGTAGGGACGGTACCTTGCTCAGGGGTACCTCAGGGTAGCCGTTCAGTGGAGTTGAACCCCCGACCTTCTGATCATGGGGTCACCACTCTACCTACTGTCCCTAAGTGGGTTTTTAAATAAGAATGAAGGCTGAACTGGCCCTCGTCTTTCTTCCTAACTTGCATGGTGCTCATGTAAGTTAGGAAAAAAGATCCCACATATTACCAATTTTTTGAGATCTTTAAAAAAAAAAAAAAAAACTCTTGGAAAATCCTAAAACATCTGAATAAAGATCGAGATGTACATTATGTAAATCATCTATTATCGTCTTTTTCCATGGAACCAATGGCCGTCTTCTAAACAAGATGATATGAACTCATAACCAGACAACTGCAGAGCTGGACCTTTTGGGACTTTTAAGGAGTAAATAAAATCTTATATTGATATTTCAGCCAATATTCAACCAGTAAGTGAGAGTATTAAACAATAAGATGATACGAAACATATATCCTGACATATCAGTGATAGGCCAGTTTAAGCTAGTTGATCAGTTGTTTATCTGACTCCACAGAGCAGATATGATGCTCCTTCCACAGAGTGCATCCAAAATGAGCCAATCAAGCTTAAGAATAATGATAAATAATTCACATACCACACCGTTGGAGGTGTGCACGCCATTCAAGTTTATCTTTGTCACAAATCTGACAAAAGGTGGTGATTCTGGGTATCCTGGCCCGCATTCAACCTTCAGATTGTACATCCTGTTTTCATAGCTTGTCTGTTGATCAAAGGAAGTTAGGGAGAGGTGAGAAGACAGCACACCGAACTTTGAAGAACAAAAAAAAAAAAAAAAAAAAGTACACAATGTTCACTGTGTGCAACAACATCATGTGAAAACTAAGGCAGGAAATACCCTTGTAGGGTTTTTTTTCTCCTGACTCACAAAGGCCCTGGGGAGAGTTTAAAGAGTCTGCGGTACCTTGTTTTTACACAAATCTGTGCCTTTTGCTTTAATCTAATCAACAAAATGTCTGCTATAATTAACATAACTGCTAATTTTATTACAATTTTTGGCTCTGGCCAAAACATTTGGTGGCATGCCAGAATTTTTTTATGCTCCCTGCATACAGGCTGTAACTGTGACAGCACTGCTGCAGTTTTACCCAGTCACACAGTAAATGAATACACTGTAGATGAAGACAAACTGGCTGACCCAGCTGCAATCTAACATACGGTAATGTCCATGGTCCTGTGAAAGAGGTCCTCAAAGGACTGTAGTCAATAATTTAAAAACAGCATTTTCAATAACAGTCTCATATAGGTCATTTCAACTTTACAGCTTAGCACTGAGCAGTGCTAAGTATTTATAAATACCTATAAATAAAAATTAACTAAAAAGATACTGGGACATCTGTCAGCAGTCAAAAACAACATTATGCTGCAAACTTATGCGATATTTGGTCTTTAGTCAGGAGTTTAATTGTGCTTCTGCTTCACATTTATTCTGTTTTAATTCAAAAACATTCATTCGAAGCACTGCAAAGTAGTGTTAGTGCCTCGATGTTTTCCTCTTCTTCACATGGACGACCTGATTTGCTCCCCAACATCATGCCATGCACAAATCAAACCTGACACCTTTGGTTTAAGTAACTTAATCTTTTGGCTTGGTCAACACTCCCCTGCTCCTGCAAAGTCCTCATCCAGGTGTTAAAAATGGCACCACTAACCCTTGGGGGGCCAAGGATCACCCCTCTCCATCGTGTTAAGGTCATGTCCTCATCATCCTCCAAGCCCCAGCTCACCGTTCCATCTCCCACACCTTTCTGACCTTCCTCCAGCTCTTCCAGGAGCCGGAAATTGCGAGGAACTTTAACGCCTGTTTGTGGGCAAACACACAGCCATTCAGTCATGCAAACTTCCAGAGCCACAGGTAGATTTACGAAGCTAAATAAAACTGCCAGCAGTGTGCCAGACAAAATGACTTGCAGTTATGAAGTTATGACTCAATAAGACAGAAAAAATAAGGGACGCCTCAGCTGCGCAGCCTACGTGAGCCTTTTGATAAGAGCAGGTGTTATTTTCACGTCCTGTGAGACTTGAGCATCTGGCTCCGGCGGTGCCGCATCACTTGGCCTCCGCAGTGAGATACGACGAGGCTGCACCCTTAACAGAGCCATCCAAACGAACCCAGTCACACTGCCAGCTGCTGCAGCATTTCAGCTCAGCTCACCGGCGTCTCCAGAGAAGCTCAGTGAAGCTCAGCGCAGGTCATGTTTCCCTCATGAGCTCTCGGAAAACGTACAGTCACTGTTTACGTTTAACAGCCGGGCAGGAAGACCGTCTTACTGCGGGATTCACCCGCATTTCTTGATGACATTTAAGTAACGCTACACACCCGGTTTGCAACACATCGCGCCTGTAAATAATCTGATGTCGCAAACAGGCTGTCATTTTCCGGTGGGGTGGCGGTGCTGTGGTTTGACAACAGGATGCTGTAATTTAAGCAGCATCCTAAATCAAACTATTAAATTAAAATGTATAAATGAATACACAAATGCATAAGCAAGTTGCAATGCCTCATATTTGCTGATGGCTGGCGAGTAACGGCTCCACGCCCATAAAACAGCACTGAAGTGAGACCTGCTGTCCTTTTATCTAACTTAAGATAGCTTAGCTGCTAGCATCGCTTCCTATTCATTCTCCTCAGCTTTGTTTTAGCTTCTATGTAATAACACAACATAGCACAGCGCCTCAATGCGGAATCCATCTAATCATAAAACCTAACAGGTACGCGGTAAAAACTCACTGACAACACTGTTCAAAAATAGCTTTTCGCAGTGATTAAATACGTCTCAACCGTTTTACCTGATCCGGCGGCGACCGCCATCTTGTCGCTACACAGCGGGAGCGAGCACGCACTTTTACCATTGTAGCCAGCGGTGCGTGCGCGAGCAAGAAGACAGCAGCGGCGCTTCCTTTGTTGCTCTAAGCAAACTGATTAGCTATGTGGCTGCATAAAACGGAACTGTTATAATAATAATAATCATTATTACTATTGTTGTTGTTGTTGTTGTCGTCAGAGTAGCACATTAATTTAGAGATAATCTAATCTGGCATACTTTCCAAGGCAGGTCACTATATTAAACGATTTAATTCTGTCAGAGCATCAAAAAAAACTGTGCTTATTTTAATAGTCATTTCATTAAATAGAGATATTATTAACTGCCCTTTTGCTCCAGGGGTTTTTTAATCCACCAGTTCCAAAGGCAAGAGTGTTTGTCCAGAATTCTGCCTTTATGGTATATCTTTCAATCATCTTTCTTCAAATGTAGCATGTAATTCTCTACTAGTTCTATTCACATTGCATGATAAATCAGTATACATGTAATTTAGGTCAGAGTTTTGTGCTTCTGCAGAAATTGTGGAAATCCAGCATGACTGAGGAGGAGGATGGGCCTATAAGAGGTCATTCATCAGCATGTGCATCTACTTTTAGGTAGGTATGTATAGGTATTGTGCATGTGCATCTACATCTACTGATTTGAAACCATTTTACAGCACCCTCAGCGTCATGGGGAATGAAAAATGAAGGTATTTCTGAAGGCAAAGGCCACAATTAAAATAACAAAGATGGGGGAGTGTCAATATATTAGAAGAAAAAGATCGCTGTGAGAGATTAAAACATGAAACCCTTAATTAGCAAGGATAGATTAAAGCATGCCAAGTTTGATTAGGTCATTCACTGACTGACTGCAGGCTTATTACATAGCAAGTAAGCTGTGGAGTCTGGTGTCAAAAGGTTGACCTAAGCTTGCAAATTAAAAGGAAGAGGTGTTCTTGACTCAGAAACAATATTTCTCTGTGTGAAAACGCCTTGTGATCTCAAGAGGTTAGAGCAGAGTGGCCAGTTTGCTTTGAGCTGATAGGAAACTAAGTCAAACAACCGCTTTATACAACCAACGCACAACACGTCAACAGGTGCCACTCCTGTCAGCTAAGAACAGGAAACTGTGGCTACAATTCACACGGGCTCGCCAAAACTGGAAAACAGAAGAATGGAAAAAGAATTTGCCTGATCTAGTGTCTTGATTTTCTCCTGTCACATTCAAACGGCCGGGTCAGAATTTGGTAGAAACAGCTTTCAAGCATGAAAGCGTAGATCCATTCTGCCTTGTCTCAACACTTCAGGCTTGTGACGGTGATGTAATGGTGTGACGAATATTTTCTTGGTACCCTTTGGACCCTTTAGAGCCAAATGAGCATCTTTAAAATACCACAGTCTGCCTCATTATTGTTGCTGACCATGTCCTTCCCTTCATGGCCACATTGTATCCATTATCTGATGTCGGTTTTCCAGCAAGATAAAGCACAAAGCTCACAATATCTGAAACTGGTTTCTTGAACATGACAGTGAGCTCACTGTTCTCAAATGGCTTCCACAGACACCAGATCTCACAGAGAGTACCTTTGGGATGTGGTGGAACATCATGGATATGCGGCCAACAAACCAACAGCAACTGTGTGACACTGTTATGTCAGTATCAGCTGTTACGGAAATCTGAAACAAAACAAGTTGTCTCTGTGAGATTTTAATTTGCCTTGGCAAAGGTCTCAGAAAACAGTACAGAGTACAGCAGCTCTCCAGTGCCATCACATTCCCCCCTTTTGATCATTTATTGATTCACAGGGCAGCACGGTGGTTAGCACTGTTGCCTCACAGCAAGAAGGTCCTGAGTTTGACTCCACAGGAGCCTGTCTGTGTGGAGTTTGAATGCAGTTGGGTTAACTGATGATTCTAAATTGTCCATAGGTGTGAGTGTGAATGGTGTCTGTCTCTCTGTGTTATCTCTGCGATACACTGGCGACCTGTCCAGGGTGTACCCTGTCATCAATTAACCCAGCCCTACTAACTGACATGACAGCATCACACAGTTGCTGTAGGTTTGTTGGGTGCACATTGTGAGATTACTATACTATCTTATGCCACCTTTTACTTCTAATCAAAGACTTGTTGAATCATTATACGGCTATAGGCCACATTATTCCTTGGATTAAAGATTGTGAAATCATTACACCGTTTTATGATGCATTATACTGCTGAGTTATAAGAAATGCTGTTTGTGTCGAATCATGGCCTTCCTTTTCTGATTACAAAGAGAACAGAATATATTGTAGAGGTTTTCTGCCCCATCTCATCAGGAGGAGCTAAAACAGGAAGCCAAGGCCGTCACTTAGGTGCTGTAAGAGAGAAAGATGGTAAATGGTAAATGGCCTGTATTTGTATAGCGCTTTACTTAGTCCCTAAGGACCCCAAAGCGCTTTACAGAACATTCAGTCATTCACACACACTGGTGATGGCAAGCCACATTGTAGCCACAGCTGCCTTGGGTCGCACTAACAGAGGCGTGAATGTGAATGCTTAGTGCGGAGGGGGGCCGGAGCTATAAGAATGTGAGAAATGGTCAGACACTTCTGGCGGACACCCTCCTGTCCGGATGTTTGTAATGCTCAAAGTGTGTATGGAATAAAGAGAATTGTTTTGATGAGATTGTTGAGATTGTGTTGTTCTTCCTTCAGCCCAAAGATCAAAGAACTGGGATATCCAATGATATCCATGATATCCCACCACAACCCAAAGGTTCTCTCTGTGAGATCTGGTGTCTGTGGAAGCCATTTGAGAACAGTGAGCTCACTGTCATGTTCAAGAAACCAGTTTCAGATATTGTGAGCTTTGTGCTTTATCTTGCTGGAAAACCGTCATCAGATGATGGATACAATGTGGTCATGAAGGGAAGGACATGGTCAGCAACGATAATGAGGCAGACTGTGGCATTTTAAAGATGCTCATTTGGCTCTAAAGGGTCCAAAGGGTACCAAGAAAATATTCGTCACACCATTAGATAAACATCACAAGCCTGAAGTGTTGAGACAAGGCAGAATGGATCCATGCTTTCATGCTTGAAAGCTGTTTCTACCAAATTCTGACACGTGACAGCAGAAAATCAAGACACTAGATCAGGCAAATTCTTTTTCCATTCTTCTGTTTTCCAATTTTGGTGAGCCCGTGTGAATTGTAGTCACAGTTTCCTGATCTTAACAGACAGTAGTGGCACCTGGGTTATTTTCTGTTGTGCGTTGGTTGTATAAAACGATTGTTTGACTTAGTTTCCTACCAGCTCAAACCAGTCTGGCCACTCTCCTCTAACCTCTGAGATAACAGGGCATTTTCACACAGAAAATTGCAGCTCTGCAAAGATATTCTCTCTTTTTCAGATCGTTCTCCGTGACCTCTTGAGATGGTTGTGCAGGAAAACCCCAGCAGATCAGCAGTTTCTGAAATACTCAGCCCGTCAGGCATCAACATTTAAATCACCTTTCTTTTCCATTCTGGTGCTTGGTTTGAACTTCAGCAGACCGTTTTGACCATGTCTACACACTTAAATAGATTTGTCTTTGTACCATGTGATTGGTTAACATTTGCATTAACAAGCAGCAGAACAGGTGTGCCTAATGAAATGACTGCTGAATGCTTTTGTTATTGTAGAATCTCCTCAATATGGTGTAGTCGAACTGAGTGCAGAATAATTTGTCTGTTCTGCTTGAACAGGATTAATTGAATAAGTGAATTTAAAGTGTTTGTTTTGCTTGGAATAAACAGAAGCCTGGAATGTAACATGACAGCTGCGTCTGTGAGAAGTGCATCGATTAGCAGTAAATGTGTCGAGGGCCAGGCTCCAGGTACAGACAGGGTCATTAATTATTAATACGCTTTTCATTGTGGATGTTTTAACCACTGACGCAAGTACCTGTAGCAGCGGCAGAAGACCATCAGATGCTGCCGATTATTGTACCTTTTTTGCAAAAAGTTATGGTGAGAAAGTCTTTACTTAGGCAAATATAAACACAATCAAGCAGTTGATTTAACCCTTTAATGCTAAGTGTATCATGTTTGATATGTGAGTTTTTGCAAGTTTTAGAGACTTTATTGGTGTGATTTTTTCCCCATGTAAAAAATAAATAAATTGCACTATACATTTTGAAAGAATGCATTGCAAAAAGATTTGCTAATATAACTCAAATTAAAACTGTATATACAAATTAGCTTTTTAAAATTTCATCACAAGGTTAAAAAATAGAATTATTATGTATGAGAAGGTGGTGTTCTGTGTACTTGTGCACGTGGGCGATCGTGGCTCAAGAGTTGGCAGTTTGTCTTGTAATCGGAAGGTTGCTGGTTCGAGCCCCGGCTCCGACAGTCTCGGTCGTTGTGTCCTTGGGCAAGACACTTCACCTGTTGCCTAATGGTGGTGGTCAGAGGGCCCGGTGGCGCCAGTGTCTGGCAGCCTCGCCTCTGTCAGTGCGCCCCAGGGTGGCTGTGGCTACAATGTAGCTTGCCATCACCAGTGTGTGAATGTGTGTGTGAATGGGTGGATGACTGAATGTGTAAAGCGCTTTGGGGTCCTTAGGGACTAGTAAAGCGCTATACAAATACAGGCCATTTACCCTGTGAAATCGTCACAAGTTCCTAAAACAGATTAAATAATACACTTTTTTCCCAGCCTTAAACTAAATAAAAATAATAATGATAACAGAAAGAAAAACACAGAAATATGTTTATTAGTTTATTTATAAATACAGTATATTATTTACACTGTAAGTCCTCCAACTGGAAGACAACAAAAAGGCATCAAGGCATTAATCTGATATCTAAAACTCCATCCCCACCACCGGTGTACATAACCAACAACAACAACATCCACATGGACCTTACCTCAGAAGAAGCAAGAGTCAAATCATGAGCAATTTAAAGTCAGTCAATGAACTCTTTTCCCACATTGTTGGCAAGAGGATAAGGCGATTCAATAAAGTCCGAGGACCATTACAGGAGAGATTCCGACTGCCCATCTCACTTACTAACATCTTCATTTGCTCTCACTAAATTTTTCAGGTGCGAAAAAAAAAAATACTTAATTGACCACATACTGTCGCAAAACACCGTTCAAATCCACTGCTGAAAGTTCACTGTCTCTAAGCGGAAAATCCAAATACAGCTCGATCACAAATTCTACCTCAATAACAAGTGGCCAAGTTAACTGTACTGATTTATGGTAACAATAGATCCCAGAAAGCATCTACGATAATGTGACTACTCTGGATTTTAAAAAAAATCTGATGTACATGACTTTTACTTCTGAAATAATGGCCTTAACTTCACAAAAAAAGGAATTTGTTTTTCACAATTACTTTAATTCATCTAACCACAATCCTGAGATCATCTGGAGAGTAAGAAGAAAGCTTATGCATGTTAGAGCCACACTCACAACCATGTTATTCACCATGAAAGCCGTACACACCAACAGATGTCCAGTCTTTCTCCAAGAAAAGATTATTATGGTTTGGGTTCCTTCTGAGCTCATCATACATATTTAAAATAAAGTTGTCAGTTTCCAAATGAATGACAGCATGTCATATCTATCATTTCCACCCTCTATCCTTATTTTTTTCTATTCTGCTGATTTATAAAAGCACAAAGCATCCTTTAAACTGCCATTACCTTTATAAGATCACAAAAAGCAACTTGCTGAAGCACTGAAACATCCAGCAAAGCCAACGCCAAGATTCCCACTTGGAAAGTTGTCTGTAAAGGCTCTAACGCGTTCACTCACCGCAGTGTAACAGTGCACAAACATTTTGCCTAATACTGACCAAGAAGAACTACAGGAGTAGAACTCAAGCGGGCCTTAAACTTTAATGCAGTCACACCATCCATCTACCAGCAAAATGACACTACCAAGCGCACACAGAACTGCTTCTCACAATACTCTACAAGCACGATGCAGTCTGCAGTGTACTCCTGCTGCTGACCTATGGTAAATAATCCTATATAATCAAGTATGAAGGATTCTAAAAGTGGAATATCACGTAACATAAAGCAGAACTTTGGCTGCAAACGTAACTGTAATGATCATTAATCTGTCTACTTTAAGCTTAACAAGTAAGCCTTTAACCCAGTCAACCTAAGAAGGTTACCTTCTCCCATTTCCGCCTGAAAAACTTTGCCAGGATTTCCTTGGAATGAAGATAACACTTTGGTGGTTCAGACATGGGACCATTTGGTCAAAGTTTGGGGTCATTTCTTAAAAGCAGTACGATTAGTTTCCTCTGGAGCGAGCGCAATCCTCCCCATTCATGACTGCTTTTGCACAAACTCAAAGGAAAGCTGGTGACCCAGTGCATTGCTTGCACAAGCCGACATGCTATATGCATGCATGCATTCTTTCGTCTGTGTGACATCTTAATTAGAAAAAAGAAAAATTGTCATGCAATTTCTTAAGTAGCTAAATTTTTAAACTCCTGTTCTTCTGATTTAGCAAATATGTGTAAACTATAGAAAAAGAAAGGCATTTGAACCTAATCAGATGAGTTAAGACATATAATTAAGGGCCTCTTATTACAATGCATAGTTAATTGCTGTACAATACATTTACAAATCAATGACTGAAACATTAAAACTTTCAACCAATTAATCTCATCTAGACATTTTAAAGGAAACTCCAAGATCGTCACCCTTCAGTGAAGCCCTTGAAACAATCACCGAGCCTGCTCGTCAGTTACCGAGAAGGTACACGGTGGCAACGTTGGTCAGCGGGAATGTTATGCTCTGAACCTGACAGTCTCCTTCCACGATACAAGCAATAGCGAGAAGCACGGAGTGAAAACGGTATCACATAAAGCTGACACGTAACATTGGAGTGTCTGCGTCTCACCATGCGAGATACAAACCCCAGAATGACAGAACAATGCAACATCACAACAAAAAGAGCTGCAGCTGAACCAAAAACAAACAGAAGTACTGCATATGCGGCGTGTAAGGCAGCTTGACAAAAAACTGCATGTGCCTCTTTCCTGAAAACTGGTTTGTTTGCATGGAGGGCACATGATCGTCTGATTTTAGGGCCAGACTAACCCAGCAGATACAACAACCGAATTTATTTCTATTTGCCCCAAATTTATAATGACCTAACATCAGTGATGACTGCAGTTTTGTAAATTTTTACAAGCCTTTCAAATCAAATGGTTTTGCTTGAAAATGACTTTTTCAATGGTTGGATCACATGCAAAGATCCACAAATGAAATTGAAAATACCACTATGATCCGACAGGAGCAGTTAGCTTTTCTTTTGATTTTTTTTAGGGGAGGGTTTCTTTTCCTTTAGCATCTCGTGGTAACATCTCCTCTTTGTTAGGAAAGTATAAAAGATGGACGCAGCTCCTAGGACATGAAGCCAACATGGAAGTGCTTTAAATATACGTTCTTTTTAATGGCCTCCAAGAAATGCTTTTATGGATCTGATCATATTAGATAAAATATTAAATACATTTTGCTCATTCTAAGTTTCAGAAAGGATAATAATCCATTAGCTGACCATTTGTGATTGACAAGTCGTCAACCAACAAGTCTGCAGTTCACTGACTTCTGGGTGACCTCACTGTGGCTACGTCCATCTTTTACACCGTCTATGTTTCTCAGTATTTTTGGAGTCATTTTTGGGGGGGTTGACACGCCCCAGATTAAACAATTAAATATGGCTGTGTTTTAGAAACTGTTTATATTAATCATCCTTGAACGCATCTTTACCTCGCTTTTAAAGAGTGTCAAAAGTGGGCTGAGCTGAACCCAAATGTGCAAGTATACAATAAATGTAACAGTAATATTTATCAATTTGATCTTTAGATATCAAAATTGGTAAAGCTTCCAAAAAGTCCTACATCACTGCAGCCTGACTACGCACCGTGACCTAAATAAAATTCAAGCCTAAAATCACTTGCACATCAAGTAGATCCTTGATAAAGTGGAGATGCAGAAACAGATCCACAGAAAATAAAGCTGAGCTAAATATAATGTGATTCATCATCACTTCAAATTAACAGCTGTGGCTCTGGAGAAGCAAAGAGTTTAACCTTTCAAGTATTTTTTTTGTTGAGTTTGATTTTTTTTTTTTATGTGGAGAAAATATTTGATTTCCTTAGAAAGTGATTTCAAATGTATATGATCGCTCTTCCTTAGCAAAACCCCTAAAAAGTGATGGGCTGTGTTAAATATATAAAGTTTCAAGGATATATTGCATTTATTTTTAAATATTATCTGTGTGAGAGTGATGAAAAATTCCACCAACAAAGCCCTCCTTTTGAAAAAAAGAAAAACAATGTGCAATAGTTAAAGCTATGGCATCAGAAAGTGTTAGATTGTAAGTCCATAGGAAGAAAAACTAAGTGTGGGGGGAAAAAAGGGATGAGAAGCCTGGACGGACCCAGTGTTGTCTGAGGTAGGGTGCAGTTAGCCCGCTGTGTTACTTGACTTTCTGAGCCCATTTCAGATCGTCCGACCTCGGCTTCTCTCCTGTCACACCCTGGATGAGATCCTCCAAGTATCTCCAGAAACCCAGCTTCTCCAAAGGGTAGTTCAGCCAACCTGGAGAATTAAAAAACAAACATTAACTCTCAAATCATCTTTAATTACATCCCTTATTCTGTCTGTCTTTCTTAAGTCAGACCCACTCACTCAGTGCATAACACTGAGCGAAGCACTCTTAATGAAGATGTAGGGTCAAAACCCATCTTTCAACAGAAATAAACACACAATGGAAAACTATAAAACCTGCCCTAACCTTCTTTCTTTGAAACATATTCTTATTTTTTTTTAACTCTGATAAGCTCTGGAAATCTGTAATAATATAACCCTTTCCACTAACTAACCATATCCGATATTTCTACTACTGAGAATCCCTCAGCTACTCTGTGACTTTGCTTTTGCGATCAACCGCCAATGTCTCCGGGCTGCACGTGCAGCCGGATATCCTATACCTGCATCAAAACTTCCTGTTAATGACCGGGCTCTGGGTAACCAGTGGTTTCTAAATTGAATTTAGGTCAATAAGTTCCTTTTTTGTTCTCCACTCAGACAGTTTATAAACATGTTACTAAAGCTTGCTCAGACTACAGGCGGGCTGCAATCAAAAAAAGCCTCTCTTTTGCCCACAGGTTCCGAAGATACCTTAAATCAGGCATTACAGCAAGGTGAAATAATCACTCACTTTTAAGACCCAAGTGTGGAACAAAAAAAGATTATTAACTTAATTATTAACCCAGCCTGTTTAAATACAGAACTTTAGGACAATTTTTAATTACACACTTAGTATGGGCTTAAATACAGAGTACTGATCTTATTTTGAGCAGTTGGCAGATAAATGTACATGTATTTACACACAATCTAACTGCGCAAGGAGCAGTTTTCATGACAAACACATTGTCAGTAAGTCAGCACAGGTGCAGCTTCATTGTTGGGAGGTTTTGTAAAGCACTACAACCCAAAGTCAGTCATGCAAGCCTGGACATGAAGCACCCTCTTTGCAACCGTTTTCGCCCTGCAACAGCCAGCAACCTTTACCAGCTGGTCAGGGAATACACGTTTCCTTAGCGCACAGCAGTTGCCAAAGGGTCAACAACCAGTCTCTGGGCCTGTATGACTAAGCCCTAATGTAGCAAATCTTCCATGTGAACATGCAAACATAGTAGAAGTGGGTAGACAGAGTTTGGTTGGGTAGTGTGAGAAAAGGTCTGGGTAATCCTGACGAAATAATACTACAAACCCGTAGTGATGCAGAAGTAGGTCTCGTGAGGAGAGACATGATGGATGCGGTGGTGCTTGCGGGGAAGGATGATGTGGCAGTCCTGCAGGAACACAACCCAACGAGGCAGCCCGAAGTATGTGTGAGACCACTTGTGAATCTGGTTGGTAAGAGTCACAAAGATGGCCAGTGCATACAGGTAGCAGTACAGGGGGTAGATATGGTAAATCTCCGCTGCAGGTAAAAGAAGACAAACATGGTAGTTTGTTTGCTGTTGCCTTCCTGCCCTTTTCTTAAAGAAACCGTTTTATTTTTTTTATCAGATTAGAGCATTGTCACGGTGGAGATAATGCTTTGTTGATACGAAACTCACCAGGTGAGAAGGTGAGAAAGTTATAGGCCATGTTTGCTAGAGGGACTATGGTCAGCATGCAGTTGTCACCGTTGGTCTCAATGAAGTCGTGACGGGTGATGGCTGTGGGGTCGATGTGGTGCTCTCTGAATGGACGTATAAAGGCCTGCATATATGTGGCAAATTAAGGAAAATGCTCCCTTTGAAAAATGACTATTTGGAGGTAAATGATGGGAAATCATACCTTTCCAAAGATGGGTAGATCTACCGATCCCCACGTATCAGCCCCCCAGTGAACAAATCCTGATGCAAAGTCTGCAGTGAGGATACCCGCCACTGAAAAGAAGAAAAAAAGAGAAGCTTGTTAAACGAGACAGCAAATAATAACACATAAGAAGACTACATCGTTTTTTAAAATTTAGTACTTACCAATGCCCAGCAGGATGGACCATATATGTCCCTGATGGAAATTGGCAAGGAGGTAAATGAGGTTGAAGGCCATGAGAGAGAAGCAGAGGATGACACTGATCCATTCTTGACATCTTTTGCCTTAAAGAACAAGAAACAGGAGCTTTTTAGTGACAAATTCAATCACTTGTGCAGCATTTTCAGTGCAGATATTCCAGTGATGTTCAAAGGTTAGGAAACGACTCTGCGTGTTTGTCTGATGTGGCAGCATTCCTCTGTTCTTTGACAATAATGAGCAGCAGGGCCTGAAATACCTGTCCACATGTTACAGCACAAAGACTGTAATTTAGTGACCTAGAAACAAAACAGCAAAAAAGCAGCAAACACAGTGTTAAACCACAAGACTAGATCTTAGTAAAAGGAGTGGGTGAATAGGACTTATTCCTTTTAAAAAAAACTCAGTAGTTTAGTGCTTATCCCACAGATTTTAATATTTGTCAAAGGGGAAATTTTGAGCATGCGCTAACTCCTTTTGAACCAACTCACATTTTTGAAGCATTTCGATTTATTCATTAAAAAATATAACACTAGTTTGTTGCATTAACCCTCATTAACGTGTGACCTCATTGTTACTGGCTGTTTTATATTTACATCAGCTTACGCTCCAATAAATCTGTCCCGAACAAATGTATGTTCCATTAAACTGTGGTGCTTATTTTTTTCTGTCATGCCCCACTTGTGAAACCATAACGATTTTACCAAAACATTAAAAACAATTAGAATGATCTGATGATAATTTAGCCCACAAAACATTTGATTAATTCAGCTTTCAGCAGATCTTGTCTGCCGTGGCCCTATCATCCACCAGTCGGATGCACACCCCAGAGACACTATAAGCATGAGATTTAATGCACACAACAAATGAACAGAAATCCACTGGCGAATTCAGCAACACTAAAGATGGTGTTTATCTCACCCCCTCTGCCACCAAAGAGTCACTCAACAGCCGAAGCAGGAAACATGAGCCAGCTGTGTTATTGACCAGACACACAGCTGAACATGGCAGCTTATCTACCCGCTCCATCATAGTCTGTGGTTTTATCACTTTCCTTGCCTAACGTGAATTTGCATTGCTTTTGGTCAGAAATGTTAGTCAGTGATATTGGTGCTCTTTGCTGAGCTGTTAAGAAAGCCCTAACGTTGAGAAACATTCATCAGTTTTGTTCTGCTTAAGTCAAATTTTTGTGGCTCCAGACATGCACTGGGTATTCCAGAACATCATTATGTTTCCAGTAACATATCTCATTCCTGCCAGGTCCCCAAGGTGTTCCCAATGCAGATGACATAGTGAATTCTGGTTCTATCCCGGGATCTCTTCCCAGAGGAACGTACCTAGAAAACCTCCAAGGGAAGGCACCTAGGAAACGATGCCTGACCCACCTCAGCTGGCTCTTTCAGGGGAGCAGCTGCTCTGCTCCCAACTCCCTTCACATGTCTCCTCACCCTCTCTCTAAGGCCTGATTTAGACTTTTGCCTAACCGACATTACCTATGTTAAGTGTTTGCCAGCATTTGTGTTGGTGCATTATGTGTTAATAATGTATCCAGTGCCAGTTGCCAGATACAAATAAAATGATGAGACGTTCTTCCCTCCTGCGGACATCAGCCTTTGTTTTGGTCAGTTTCGTCAAATCTCCTTCCAGGAATTTGCTGACATTTGTGAGTCCGAATACTGATACTATGATTATTATTCCTCATATTCTCTCACTGAAGGTCCAAAACCTGCCATGAAAAAGTATCCTAAAACAAACAGGAGCAATCAACAGCACCCAATAACCATGCATTAGCCTCTACTTTTGGGGCATTTTTTAAGACTTTAAAGACTTCCTGGGTGTTTTTAATGCAGTGTTTCCAGTTTGGCCCACTTAAGATCAAACGGGGGCTGCATGTGGCCCAGGAACTAAAATAAGTTTCTAATCAGTCACATGCAAAACCTAGTTTCAGTTGCCATTGTGAAAATGCATTTTTATGATGGGCGTGAAACACCACTGAGTGTTTTGACAGGGTGACCGATGGAGCTCTCCAAACAATTCAGAGCATGAGTT
Source organism: Mchenga conophoros (assembly GCF_057382185.1). Lineage (NCBI taxonomy): Eukaryota > Metazoa > Chordata > Actinopteri > Cichliformes > Cichlidae > Mchenga > Mchenga conophoros. The sequence continues at coordinate 19,647,439 of NC_140545.1, forward strand.
TTTGGTTGTGTTTGCAGCCCGTGTGTGCTGACTTGGCAACCAACAACAGCACAGATACGAAAGGTCACAGCAGCTCCGTGACCAGACGAGGTTTCTGAGCCTAAAGCAGAGGCAGTGTATTCTTCTATAACCTCTCTCCCTGATGCTCGAAATGTCAAAGCAGCACAGCCACTCGAAAACAAATTCAGCCACTCTGACATAATTTCCTCTTGTGTCACGACAGCACCGTGGCTGTAATACACCCATACTGCCGACGACTGCTCGGTGTCATTTAAGTGGAGCAGTTAAATACAATCTGCTTCTTTTCGTTTAGTAGTTTTAGCAGTTTGTTTCTTGGTGACTGAATAAAGACCGTCGTTATGTCACACCGCCACTCGGTGAACATGCCCATTAGACGGAGCTGCAGCGGAGAGGATCGACTCACCTGGCGAGTACAAATTAGCCAGTTCTCGGGCACCGGCGTGTTGTGGACCCCATCTGGCCGCTCCCCGGCCCGGTCCCTGTGGCTCAAGGCTCTGTGTTTCCCCTCCACACTCGTTCTCGTTAACCATACTCGCCATTTCTTTCCGCTATGGGCCCGGCCCCTTCAATCTCTCTACTCACCACCAGGAACCAACAGAATCACCAACTTCTCAGCCCACAGACAGCGCAATGTTTTCAGCCAATGAGGTGCAAGCCGTTGAACGCAGCTACCAATCAACAGCCAGTTGGCTGCTTGGTTACTTCACAGGCAGCCAAGTGACCAATAGGGAAGGGGGCTGCGAGGGGCGCGATCGAATTTCCTGACCCCACCCGTGCTGTCTAGAGCCCGCTCTGCTCGTGCCCGCGGTAGTCCAGAATGAGCAGGAAACGCAAATTTAGTGCAGTAAACAGTAACCTTCACTAAGGCCAATAATGTTTTAAGGCGCTGATACAATTTACAGCTATTCCTTAAAAAAAAATCGTACATTTCTTTCTACTTTGGGTAGGTCACCGCACTGTGTGCCACTTTACGGTACGGTATATGACATTTTCATTTCAGCCATGAAGCTTGCAGCCACGGAGACCACAAGAAAAAAGTACTTATTTGTTTTATTTTGTTTTACACACGCTTAAGTTCCTGTGTTAATATAAATACGCTTCTAAATCAAATATTCATTACTAGTAGAGGCTTATTAATGGGTATCGTCAAGGGAGTCTATCTTGTCGTAAATCCTTAACTAACCAATCAGCAACATTGACAGAATGCTAGAATTTTATCTGCAAATTATACTCTCCTGTAAGAAAAAAATGAACTTTTATTTCAATGCGAACGCACTATCGATACCGTTTAGTGAAAACTGAAATTATATGTGGCATTTTCTGTCTTAGAAGTATTTGTAAATGCCTTTACTTCCAGTCACCCTCAACACTATCTTGAGCGCCCTCTCCTGGTGTTCTACGTGAGTTGCAGTCAATATCTGTGCAATGGAATTAACGGGAAGCGGAGTTTTTAGACAACTTTCTTTATGAACAACCACACAGTGAAATAAGGCACTAAGAATATTTATGTACAAAACCAGTGTACAAAAAAAAAGAAACTAGACACTCAAACGGTGCATTAAACTTAAAATAACCAGCCATGTTTATGCATGGTTTAAATTAAAAATTGAATGCAAGTATTTGTGAATAAAAGACATCCCTAATGATACCACAATCCAGATAATTGAATCCAATTTAGGATTGATTGATAATAATTTCAAATTTAATTTAAGTCATTGTTAAATGTGGGCATTGAAGCAGCCTGGACTGCAGCCAGCTTCACACGTTGTTCTAGAAATTAAATGAATAAAAATAGAATCATGAGGTCCACACTTTCAATAACTTTTGTAAACCAGAGTTCACATCCAAATAAAATTTCAGCTTTATGTATTCATTAGTTGGGTAAATCTCATTTAGGAGAGGAAGTGAAACATATTTCTCTGCAACACCTGAGCTTCCTCATGATATAATTCCTTTTTACTGGGTTATGATACATTTTGTCTAATAAAATATTTCTGATAACTTTGTTTGTGCACCTGCTATCACAAAAGTCAATTATTGTCAGTCTGGGAGAAGTCCTAGAGTACACAGTGTCTTCTTTAATCATTGATCTCAGAGGGACCCAGATGGCTCTTGTCAATGTTTTATAACTCTTAGCAGTGCATACTAACTTGAATTTTTTTCAGTACACCTCAGGCTGTAATAGATTACCGTTCTAATCCATAAAATGAGCTACATCCGTACACAGATATCGTACCAAGTCTAATGCATCTGGAGTTCCACACAGATGTGTTGTGTGGACAAAAGGTATGGCTATAGATTCATTTCCAGTAGAGAATGACCTGCTGATAGAAATCTGTGAGTTTAACTGATAAAGAACTGCAAACAAAGTCTGTTTGAGCCCCTTTTCCAAAAATCACACTGGGAATAACGTTCAAAAGTATAGTGTCTGTTCAGAATGAAGGTTCTAAACCATCTCAGTTTGAAGTACTATTCGTATTATTAAAAAAAATGGCATTAGCCCCAACATCTTTATAATTTTTAACCATATCACATGTTACATTTATGCCTCCAATGGTGTAGTGGTTAACACGTTTGCTTAGCAAGAAAATTTGGCTGGCTCAATTAAAGCCAGACACAGCCATCCATTTTGGAGTGTGTGTCCATAAGCACATCTGTTGTAATAAATAAATAAATAAGCATTAAAAACCTATGCCAAATCAAACACGTGGTGCTATGTGGAAACGGAGTAGCTGAAAGCTGCTTTTATTGCTTTGCTATGTCCCTCTGCGGCAATCAGTTTAAAATGAATATTTTGAACTGGTTTATATTTCTTATACCAACACAAATATTCCTATTTTCAGTTCCTATCTCATCTGTATAATTCCATAACATTTCACTTCCTTTTAAATGTGTATTACATATTGACTGCAGGGGGGACTCATGCAGAGCCAGTATCTCACATTTATTTATATTCAGCTAGAGACCTGAGGCTTTGGGGAAGTGGTTGATCACATGGAAGGTAAAAGGGAGTTAATGAGTTCATTTTTCAGATAGAGGGTTGTGTCATCTCTCTTTTTTTGACACATCGTGAAATTTTAAACCAAAACCTTCATGACTCAGTTGGTTTTAACAGGTCATAAAAACTTCACACCTATAGAACATTTTATGGATCAGTTAGTGGTTTTAGATCCACAGAATAAGATAAATTCAACTGGGGTTCCTCAAGGGTCTGTCCTCAGTCCTTTATTCCTTAACCTTTACATGGTTCTGCTTGTTACTATCATAAGGAATCATAATATATCCTGCCATTCCTACACAGATGATGTACATTTGTACTCAGCATTTTCCTCTGATGATCTTACCTGCACTGATGACATTAACTGCTGGATGCCTCCAAACCTTTTAGAACAGAAACAAAACAGAAACTTTGTTGTTGATCCAAAAAGTCAGAGACAGAAAAATGTGGTCATATTTGTCATCCCTTTCTCTGAAATACAGCGTGAAAAACAGCAATGTTACCATTTTGGACAGTGTTCTCAGTTTTGATGATCATGTTGATATTCTATTATCACATCATGCACTGTAGATCTATGTGTTTGTTTTTTTGTCTTGTATGTTAGGCACTCTGACAAATCTGACCTTTTGTCATCTGTTTTTTCATCACGTTTAAGCCTTCACTGCAACTATGTGTAATCACAGACATCAACTTGGCAACCATTATCAACAAAAGTGTTAAGCTGCTAAATCCTTCAGGTATTCCTTTGTTGACCCCAAATCTTGAGCAAGTGCCACATCACTGCTGAAAACAGGAACAGGTGTTACAGTGATATCTGTCACCTGTGATGCTTCAGCTGCGTATAAAGTTGCCAGTATATGCTCAGGTAAGGTGTCTTAACGGTTCATTGGTTATTTAAAAAATAACGTGACACATTATAAGATTTAAAACAACATGTGGCAGGTAATCCCTCTGATCCCCAAAGAGGAAAAATTAAAACCTAGAGATGGTTGTTTGGGAAATCCCAGTAGATCAGTAGTTTCTGAAATATTCAGACCAGCCACATTCAAAGTCATTTTAAAACACCTTTCTTCCACATTCTGATGCTCAGTTTGGACTTCAACAGGTCATCTCGACCATGTCTACATGCATAAATGCACTGACTAATTAGATGTGTGCGTTAACGAGCGGTTGAACAGGTGTACCTAATAAAGCGGTCAGTGAGTGTGTATTCTGCTACAAATAGGTCAGTGTATGCACAAACAGTCTCTGGGGGCCAAAAGCTCATACTTCAGACAGTTCTTCTTACTCTTGATGACGTCAGTGCCAGGGGAAATCCTTATATGGTCTTCGCAGTGGGCGCAACAACCTCACCCCTGATATTCAAATATTTACCAGGAACAGCCAATCAGAAGAAAGTTGGATTAAGTCGAGCGAGAAGGAAGCTAAACAGCTTGTTTCAGACAGTGGGCGAAGGGAGGCTTCTCTAGTAGCAGTCCAAACATGAAAATACAAAGCTGGGAATTAGTATAACAGGTTCCCTTTAATCAGAAAAACAGACACAAGTGAGATTTGTACGGCAAATGCGCCCAGTTTCCGCCATGTGATTGGCAGATTAAATATTTTTCCTAGTTGTAGAAGAAGTGTACCTAATAATGTGGGGAAACGGTGATAGAAGGTTTTGAAAAAGAGGCACCAAAAGTGTTTCACAAATTAGTAACAGCTCAGCTGTGGGTGTGTGTAAGAGTCTGTCCCTTTACATAAATCTCATTTTAGTAAACTTGAAACAAGCGGATAGTTCTTTTAAATGTAAAAAAGAGAAAATGTGTATACGTTATTATTCAGTGATTTAACAGCTCAGGTCTACTTGAAATCAGATTGGATGTTGGCCAGGAACTCAAAACCTCGGTTTTGAGTCAGTTATAATGACTCTTGTCACCAGCAGGTGGCAGTAAGACTTAATCCATAACTATGTCTCTTAACTTCGCCGCTTAACTTCGCTGTTCACGCTGCATCTCGGGTTTCTTACAAGTCGCCCCCACCACACACACCCACCACCACCACCATCTCCGGTTCTCCATCAAAGGACCTTTTTTGGGAATTCTTTCCTTATCGGAATTGCATGTCTAAGAAAACAGATAGTGCTGACTGTAAATCCAATTCAGAGGCCACGTGTGACTGGTAACACTGGGATGTTGGGCTTTATTCTAGATTGTATGTTCTGGGAGAATTGTTATCTTTGCGCAGTGAGCCTGGGTTCAGACGTGGAGCCACTGGACTGTCATAGGTAGACATAGACCAGATTCACTAAATTTCTCATTACACCCACCTTGACCCTGATACAGTGCTGGAAGAGATGTATCATCTTATAGGGGTCTACCACAGAACAGCATACTGGTTTAATCTAGTCAGCTCAAAGGAAACAGCTGTCAGGGGCTGCGCTCATGAGTATCGTTGTTATGAGACGATTACGCACGAAGTTAGAAAATGGTAAACATGCCGAGTGGAATTTTTCCATTATTGTCGAGTTGATGAGATCTGACTGTAGAGGGCGTGATGGGACCCGATGTCAGAACTGGTTTAAAATAATTACTAACATATGGTTTTGTTTTCGTTATTGCGCTCTTGGTTAAGTACTCACCGTTGTGCGATAATATTTTCACTTTTATTTTGCTTTTTAAGTTAAGTTTCGTTTTTTTTTAAATCATACAAATGATTGCATTTCCTATCTTGACACTCCTGTTGTAGCCAAGTGCTACAATACCACCAAACAAACAGGGAAGGGGGAGAAAGACAGAAAAAACCGCTTAAGTGCTTAAACTTGCTTTTTATTGTGTTCAAGCGCAGTTCAGTGTGCCAAAGATCCTCGAAGAACAGCACAGGTTGTCCACTTGCCTTGCGCGTCACATACCTGAGCTCCGCCCCTCGCAAGAAAAAATAAAACCCCTCGAGACAGGAAGAACCTGTCAATTCCTCTCACTCCCAGAGCACAAGTTCTTCAAAGTAGTTTACTGCATGTTGTCACGGGGGCTATAGACTCACCACATTCAGACGCATCTCACAGCTCAACCCAAAACACACAGGGCGTCTCACCTCAGCCCTCCATGCTTCTGCAATCCGGCGGGTGTTAAGATCCATGGAAGTGGCCGGCTTCTACGAGGAGGGCAGCTTTGCTATCCACAGTAGAGACAGCGTTATCAGCCCCATCGGCGGCGGCTCATATTGGAGGCTCGGTGACTCGATGACGGAGCTGGGCATTGAAGAGCGGGAGAGAGCGATAGACTTCAGTGTTTACCTGGACTCAGCTTTGCACTACCCGCAGCTGGCGGCGCAGACGCAGCAGCAGCAGGGGGACGTTTTCACAGATTTCTTGGCAGAGAACAAGAGAAGAGTTGCAGCTTTGCAGAACTACAAGAACTACTCGCTACTGAACGAGCTGGAGACGAGCCAGTGCGACAACCTGAGGGACCCCAGGGAGCCCTACGCGCTAGGTTACCCGGAGCTGCAGGAAACCCGCGTGGATAGCGTGCTGAGCCCTGAACTCGGGAGCCGCTACAGACCTGCTGCTGCTGTTGCCGCCGACAGAGAAGACAGTCAGGAAGACGCAAAGATGGAGAACGGCTCGTCTGCTTTTGACATGAGGTCCTACATTCATTACCAGTCCACTAGTGGCAGTCTCGGAAACATCTCCACTGCGTCCTCGACTTGTTCCAGCCCGCCCGGCACACCTGCTCCGTCAGGTAAAAGCAGGTCACCATCGCACAGCGGCAAAATGTCAAGCGGGAAGGCAAAGAAACGTCTGGACAAGGACAGTGAAGAGTACAGGGTGAGGCGGGAGAGGAACAACCTCGCCGTGAGGAAGAGCAGGGACAAAGCCAAAATGCGCAACTTGGAGACTCAACACAAAGTGCTGGAACTGGCCGCTGAGAACGATCGTTTACAAAAGCGAGTGGAGCAGCTGTCCAGAGAGCTGGCCACCCTGCGCAACCTGCTCTCTGCCACCGGACAGTGTTAAAACACACACACACACATTCACACACCGGAGACTCTGCACGGATCTCCGTGCTGTTGTCTGATCATCGGTGGACTTTAAAGGGAATCCACTGTGCTGAAAACGGTACGCTTCACAGGTGAAGACGGCGACCACCAGTTTACAAGGACACTTTGAATGGGACTGAAGGAGTGGGTGCATGTATTGCGCAATCATTCACGACTCTTCACATGTCACCTTAGCTTTATTCTCAGATGTGATTTTTGTTTTCTTTTTGTGTGTGTGTATGCAGTATTTCTGTGCAGGTTTTACGTACATGCGAGTGAATTTCTACATTTTTTGTGTGTATTTGGAGCAGTGGTTGTCAAGGGAAGAGTTGTGCTGCAGTGAAATGATGCAACTCTTTGTAATAGTATTGGCAATGAATGAAATAAGTCTAATTATTTAATATTGAAAGGTGAAATGCTTTAATTGTACTTGATATTTTATTGAATTAAACAGATTTATACTTTGTTTAAACAATTTCACTTGTAAATCTTCTTTTTTTGTCCCTTTGAGGCAGGTGAAGGCTCAGACAGACAGAAAGGGGCGTTTGCTTGTCTAATGCTTACACTCATCATAGACTGACTGTGTAATACCACATATTTCTCTTACAACATATTGCAGATAAGAAACTGGCTCAGCGACAAAGCATATTCCTAATCTTTTAATTGAGGCCTGCGTACTGAAATACACCCCAAAAGAAACATGGAGCAGGAATTTGACGTTTCTTCTTGGAGATGGAGGACATAAAAAAAAAGAAACATTACATTATATGTACAGTATTTGCTCATGTGGTGTATTCATGAAGCAGAAAATGGCACCCAGCGGTTTGATCAGAAGGTAAATAGAGAAAAATTGACAAATAAAATAGAAAGATGATTTTTCTTCCTGAAAATTAAGAAAAAAAAAAGCTCTTTGAGTAAATCTGAAAGCTGTAGTGCTTCTGTTTACTTAATGATTGGCAGAAAAGTTCTCATATCCTGAAATACATCCAGGCAATTTATGATGAAACGATACTGCTGAGGGCAGCAAAAAGCATAAAAAAAGACCAGGTCACACTGCACGCAGCACAGAAATGTTGGCTTTATCTTTAGCACACTGCTCTGTCAATAGTCTGCAGGGTCCACTGCCCCAGAGAGGGGTTCAAGGTTGCATGGAAATTAATCAGCAACTAACCTCCTCGCACAACCTGAGGTCACGCTTCAACAGCCAAGATCTGGCTGGCAGCGAGCGCAAACCTTATTTTAACCCTCAAGTCAGGAAAAAGGAAAAATGTAGAAGTTTTTTTTTAAAAATGGAAGTAGGTTAGCTACAACAGACACAATAAGTTGACAAATGGTCTGCAGTGGAATTTACCAAGCCCTGACAAGGCAGTTCACTGTGTGCACAATATGAAACATATCTGTCACAAGCAAGCAAATCCCAGACTGAGCAGATAAAGAAAAGGGAGCACGGTGGGATTTTAAAGGATATCTATGACAATTCAGGGTGGAGAATGTTTTTCAACCCTTTCCTCAAACAGCGAAAAAAAAGTGCCTCTGTTAGGTTTTCTCTTTTTTAAGAAGTGACACATGTACTACACTGACAGTGAAGAGAAAAACGAGGGGAAAAGCTCACTTTATCTTCTCTTAATGAAGCATAAAAACTATGTGATGCTGTTTGTGTGCAGTGAGAGATGACATTTAGGATATTTCAACACACTCCATGATGAACAGTTTAGCTTTTAACTGTTGTGCAATATCCTCCCTTTCCAGCACATCACCCCACGAAGAATGCTACACCCACATTTAAATAAGACATTGTTGTACTCTATGTTCACGACAATGGCTTTAAGTGGTTGTGGTTTGGCTTTAATCCCCAAGGCCAATCAGAGAAACAAAGCAATGTTTCAGAGAAGCTCTCCATTGTTTGTCAGCAGGGCTCTTTGCTCCCGTTGCTCTCGTTCTCTCTGCAAGCGCTGGCACAGACTCCTTCAAACATTCTCAGCATACTTTCTTCGATGACCCCTTCGTTTTCTACTGGAGCCCCACTCAGTCTTTCCCTGCTTCTGGCTCACATGCTGACAGGCAAGAGGGAAATTCCCACACAGGATGACCTCTGTGCTTCAGTGTTTAGCCCGGCCCCCCATGTTCGCATTTTACCGTCAATGGGCAGTGTCTGACCGTAAACTCCTCATTGCATCACAGCTCCTCCAATTGGTCTCCTATAATCCAATACAAACACACAGGACACAATCACATTACACACACACACACACACACACACACACACACACACACACACACACACACACACACACACACACACACACACACACACCTGTTATCCCACTGCTCACTTTGTACTAGTTGTTGTGAAATTGAAGAATTTTTCTTATATGTGAGTCATTCTTATATGTTAGCAGTTATTTGTTCCTCAGAACAATTTGTTATAATGTTGTAACAGATTGTGCTTTTCCTTAAATAAACTTGAAGAACTCTTAAAATTTAATTTATCTTTAATTTATCCCTTTTTCTCATTTGTTTTTAAAATCTCAGCTGACTGCAGCAAGAGCACACTACATGTTTTATATCACACAGAAGGTTGTCAGAGTGAATTTAATACATTATAATGGAGCAAAAACAAACAAACAACATTTCAAAAACTACTGATTATGATTGTGATGCAGTGTTTGCTGAATGAAATACCTTTACAAACGAGGTATTTTATGACATGATATGTGTTCAGCTATATAAGGAGGTGACTGTGGCTCAGGACTGGATTGGTAGATCGATCCCTGACTCCTCCAGTAGTCCACACACTAAAGCGTCCTTGGACAAGACGCTGAACTCGAAGTTGCCTCCGATGCAACCATCATAGTTCGTGTGAATTAGAAAGTGTTGAAGCAAAGATAAAATCTCTGTGTGTCTGTGTGAATGAGACTTGTTACAGAAAGTCCTTTTAGTGCATGACTGAGTAAAAAGCTGCAATACACATTGAGTCACTGATCTTGCAGCAGATTTAATGTGAAAACATTTAACTAGAAAACTAGTCGACTCTCTGTGGAAGAGTTAAAGTATTTGTGTTAATTTTTCACTTTTCTACCGTCAGAACTGAGCAGACCAAAAATATTAATCGTATTATTAGATTAATAGTTTTAATTCTGTCATATTATCTCACAGACTGGTAACTTGTTCAGCATATTCCCTGCCTTTCGTCCTATGTCAGCAGTTTCATAAGAGCCAGCCGCCCAAGCTGGATAAGTAAGTGGATAGAAGGATGTTTTTTAAGTCTAGTATTGTTGTTGCTGCCTGCAGATGTTGCTTCATATTAGTATCCATCATAATCAGCTTTGTCATTGAGTTACAAAACACAAAACAACACATAACAATGATATGCTTGATATGTTTCTGACTATGAGTAGAAATCAGGCTGAAGCTTGTTGGGTTCTTTTAAACAACACCTTGAAAACTGTAGTTTCATCTTTGTTTGCTTTTTTAACGTGAAAGGCTCAATAATTCCCTAAAACATCTGGATACTATAGTTTTTAGCAACAAAATAATTCAAGCAGATCATCATTTGTTAACCAATATTTCCAGCTATTGATTTATGGCAGCAGGATAATGCACGTGTGGCTCTATAACATTAGTTTTAGTATTGAAGCTTTATGGTACAAAAATATAGCTAACCTATATATGAGCACTGAAGTATCTCAAGGTACTATAGTGGGGCCATTTTTGTTTTCTGTTTGCACATCTTTTGTGTGTGTTTTTTTTTTAATTTAATTACCTTAAAACAGACGCACCTTTGCTGAGTATCTTGAACCCGGTGACCCTAAAGTACATGTGACAATATGCCCATGGAACAAATCTGGCTTTCTTTAAAATTTGGACCACCTAGTCGAAGCTGTGGCCTGTACGCATGAAACTAAACAAACAGTTATACTTCCACTGTGCCTGCAAGTTAACAAAGACTGCAACAGAAAGAAAAGTTCAAGGAGAAAGAGGGAGAATGAGTATCTTTTATCTGTACTGAGTGTGAAGAGAGAATTTTTGTTTTAGAAACATCTTTTCTGCTATTGTTTTGCTGTTTTAATCCACACAGCAGCAAGCAGTGAGTCACAGATCGGGTAGGCATCAGTCAGAGTTATGGCAAAAGATCAAAGAGCTTTTACTTTTCCTGGCTCAATGTTGAGGGCACTATATGGACCAAACTGTATATGAAAGGGCTGTATGAGACACACATTATTGATTAGCTGTGTAAAATACGTGCTCTTTTGGGCCCTTGATATGAATCTCATTTCCAGGTGTGTCCTTCAAATGAAGCTGGATAAAATTTTACTTTCTTGCTCTTCATACACTTTCTAAAGTTTACTATCTAGTAATTAAACAGAAAATACTTTTACATTAAAAACCCCACCATATTTCTTCTGTATTATGAGACCTGTACTTTAAATTTGCAAGAAGTTGTTCCCATGTTTCAAAGTGTTGCTTCATTTCACAATGCGGCCAACCATAAGTACAACTAAATCAAGATTCAGGTAACACCCAGTTTGGAGAACTTTCTTTGACTTGCAGTTGGTTCATTGAGCAACATTTGAGTAATGTGGGACTCTTAAATACTGAGAAATCGCTCCTGCCGAAATATCTGTACCTTGGGCAATCCTTCTAGTTTTAGTCTAACTTAATCCTAAAAAACATGTATCCATTAAGCTATACTACTATCGCAACACATTTCCTTAAAAAAAGGATTGATTTTACAAAGTGTCCACAAAATTGAGGAACTGAAGTTATTACTGAAGGACAATGCCACACGACACTTTTGACACGAGTGACAAATGCTGAGACTCGAAAGCTTCTGAGATTGGAAATGGAAAAAAAACAGGACATTTATATAGAGCTTTTCTGTTTTATTGACCAGTATAAGAGGTTTAAACTATGAGCCACATTCACCCATGCACTGCACTTTGTATTCTTATGTATTACCTTCTTATATATATATATATATATAACAAACTAACTCAGTGATGGAGAGGACTGAGCAAGAACACATCTAAGACCTGTCGATATTGTAAAAAATGCGTATTTAAACCCTGTCTAAGTGTTCAGAGTGGGTATATATAGAAAAATGATCTGGAAGATAGATTAAGTGTTTTGAAGTTTTGCACTAAAAACATAGACCCTGTAAGTTAACACTAAAGGCAAACAACTATCAGAACTGAACCAAAAGTAGCCAAACCCTTGCCATTTTTTAGCAACAATGAAAACAAATATGTAAGGGTGATTTTAACACTGATTTTGCCTTTTTATTTTCAATTTTTAATTACAGTTCCTCCTCCTAAGTGAAAGGCACACCGGATATCCGGACCATGAGTTGTAACGGGAAGCCAAACCGCCTGAGATACGGTAAACGGACCAGTACATGATCTGTCTTGAAGTGAACCAAGATTTCAACATCTTAGTTCACTTCTGCAATTTTTTTTGCTGTGGATGACTGTGAAAATTCAAGACTGACGTGCAGAAGTGACTTGCGGTCACTACGCAGCAAGCCTCCCTGCCCAGATCTTGCATAAGAGCAGGCCATCCTTGCAAAACGAATGCTGGCTTAATTATTCGAGCAACGTTTGTGATCAAGAAGAGTTTATCCTAATAAACTCTCAATGTGTGAAAATGGAGAGCATTCAAAATGTACAGTACAAAAACAGGGATGATTAGAGAACTAAATAATACATCTTTATTCACATGAAACCTGAAAAGACTTTCATTTTCAGCGGTAAAGATATTAGGGAAAATCCACTTGAAAATAATTTTTAAAGTGTTTAGAAAGTCACAAAGTTTACTTACTTCAAAAAGCACATTTTCATCTTTATATGCAGTCTTACAAAATATTAAAATGCAATAGATTTCTGAGTCTTCTTGAAATTTGTGGTAATGTGATAATTCATTTGCACAGTTTACTTTTAAAGTAAAAAGGCCACAATGCAAAAGCATCCCAGTAAAATTTAAAAAACAAACAAACTGCATGTACATTTTTTACCAAGAAGCAGTCACCAATTATTATTAGCATGTTTATGTAAAATATTAGATTGTGTTTATTGCATGTCACAATAAAATAAGCCAATAGATGTCCAATGACTGCATAAATAAAAAAGCAAGTTAAACAAGTTAGGTAAATTTCAACTGTTTGTTTATTTAGTTAGTTATTTGTAACCACTAAGTAGGAGGCAGCCTTACAGCCACTTTAGGAACTGCTAGCCAATCAATAGTCAAGAAAGAAAATAGTCAAGAAATAAAGAAACAGAAATGTGCATCTGAGCTCGTTTAAACAGTCAAGACTTCATCACTCAGAGAAACTGACTCTAGGTATGACTGCATGCACTTCACTGAAGTAGGAATAAAAAAAAGGAAAGGAAAGGAAACACAACATCCCACTGATCTTTAAGGTAATGAAGTTTATATCAATATTGAAAGTTCAGTCTAATGCACTGTTCCTCAAAGCTGCCCACCAAAACTTTCCTAGATTACCAGACAAATGAATCGCCATGCACACAAAGCAAACATCCTGTTTTATTCTGACGACCACTCCTTGAAAATGTTGAATATTGTGGAAGTGAAAATTTGTCCTCTGATGTACTCGGTGTATTTAAGAAATTCCACTTCCATCTAGAGGTGTATGATAGTACTGATACCAATGTGGGTTTTGGTATCGTATCGATACTGGGCCTCTGAATTCTAGCCCACTGAATTGTGTTAAAAAACATGTAAAGAAAAAATAATACCTCAAATAGTTTCAATAAAGTCTGAGCCTTTTTTTTTAATGATGGTCACGTCTATTTTATTCATAGCTTAAATCACATATAAACAAGAAAAGCTGCCCCACTTTCAAAATATACACAATGCTGAAAGGTGTGTTTTGTTGTATTAACTCATTATTGTAAAAAGTACAAATCGATGATTCATCTCACAAATCATGGGACACTGCTCTCCCCCATATAAGCGGCCTTTGTAAGTTAAAACTATCAGTATCGGCATTGGCATTAGCAATACTGGGCTTGCATTTACTTGGTAATAGATTAATAGATTGATACCAAAATTTGCAGTATGGCACAGCGCAAAAATATGGCGCCATCTGGATTACAAAAGCCCAGCTTAAACCAGTTTAAACAGGTAGTTGAAGCCGTTGGGAGGTCATATACCTCTGAGGCCGAGGGAGAATAATATAATGATGAAACACTGTACAGCAAAAACTCTCGGCTGATAAATAATCAAATCACAGACAGCAGCTTGAATTATCATAGTAGTAGTGGTGTGTAGGCTTTGACTGACATGATTACTCAAGAGGAAACAGGGTGTGTTGACGTGGGTGGCAGCCATGAAAACATTTCACTCACCCACACAACTATGTGGCCATCCTCACGTTCACGTACCCTTACCTTTCACCTCATTTGTAACAACAGCTTTTGGTAGCACAGACTCAGCGGTACACAACACCACACGCAACACTTCTTTTTTTCTTTTTTCTTTTGTTCCTTTCCACCGTTTCTACGAAGACAATATCAACAACAAACCCAAAGGAACACAGTGATGACATCTGTGGTGAGGCAGGTCAGCCAGCTTTGTTTACATGTCGACCATGTGTCGACGTCAAAGTCCTCGCTCCTTGCTGCGTTCAGCAAGAGGAAGGATGTGGAGCTTATAAGCGGGGAAGCACCGGCTCGAACCTCTTATTTACGCTATGACCTACATGCATGTTTTTACCCTATGATAGTTGATTAGTATATGTCGCATCAGTGAGAGTGTCGGTTGGTCCCAGCAACAGCAACCGGGGGGGGGGCAGGAACAGGAACAGGAACTGCTCACGGCTGAATGTCTCAACAGAAACAACCAAAGGCATCAGCCTCTGTCAGAGAAGCAGCAAAACAGAGCTTTTCCATTTAACTTAAAAACAACATTGCTGCTTGGTTTGCAGAAAAATTACCCCCTGCGACTAACACATAAAAACACAATTTGACATGTTTGCGTGTAAGCTGTGCAGCTGCTTGGGGGGGAGCAGCAGGGGTGTAATCCAAGGGTTTTTCCAACCTCAGCGTCAGGGTGACTTCAAGAGGTCACAAGTTAACCTCAAGGACTCATCAGATGATGAGATGAGATGCAAAGTTCTGCTATATCCAGTCTTTTTTCTCACGTCTTTGCTGCCTTAAAACATTACATCCTTTTATTTGTTGCATACCTGTTTGATCTTCTCATGTGGTTTTTGTTTAAATAGCTACTAGGGGAACTAGAGGGGAAGTATCTCTGGGGTGGAAGTGGTAACTGTTTTGTGATAAAAGGCCCCAGTTACACAAAGCTTACAGTCCGAGGTCATAAATCCTTGTCCTTTTCCCCCCTTGAAGCAGGGATATCGAACTCATTTTACATCTAAAGAAGTTTGACTTTGTGCATTAAACTCCTGAGATAACCTAATATAAGTTAAAGAAGAGCAATTTCAACAGTGCGTCTCAGATTTTCTACATGATAAAGAGACGCTGCTGTAATAAATGAAAAAAATCAATCGGCAAGAGTCTTATATCCTTTTTCACATTTTCACATTTGCCCCATGGGCCGATTAGGGCGTTTGCAGGGCTGATTTTGGCCCCCGGGTCTTAGGTTTGACACCCCTGCACTAAAGGATATGTTAAATACGAAGCACCAGCAGCTCATTACTAATTACCTATTTAAAAAAAAGTTTAGACTTTGTGTAAAATGGAGATAAAAACAGAAATCAAACCATTTTAAGGGTGTGTTTAGGCAAAGCAATAAGAAGACAACATGTGAAACCCTGAAATGGAAAACATTTGCCTTTCGATTAGAAATTAGCCTCTCTTATTTTAATGCTCTCTTTGAATTTGATGCCAACAACAGGTTTCAAAATAGCTGGGACAGACACATGTTTACCACAGTGTTGCATCACCTCTTATTTTAACAGGCTGTAGGCGTTGAAGAATGAAAGAGATCAGCTGCTGTAGTTCTGAAAGAAATATATCAATGAAGAATGGAAAGACGTAACGTTTGGAAAGACGTTTCAGCTACTCAGCAGTTTGTGGGGTCTTTTTGTTTTATTTCAAATGTGCCCTATGTTTACAGTTGGTGACATTTCTCGACTCTTACTACTACTTTTACTTTTATGGCGCAAGTTTGGGTGTTGAGATAAGATAGCATGCAGGCTTGGTGGCAAATATTTCAACATTTGGTAGTTTGTCTCACCACTTCATGTTAAAAATACTCCTTAAGCATCTTCAGCAGAGGATATTTAGACGTTTCTCATGTTGTTTGGCATACAGTGTCCATGTACGCCAAGCAAATTGCAGAGAGCAACAGCTTTGTAAACCGTAACTTGGGTGATTCTGTTTGTTATTCCGTACCCTCTTTCTTAGTTTAGCACTAAGAGTCCAAGTCTTCATTAGGGTGAGGATTAGACCAAAGTCATAGCAGGATGTATAGGAGTGATCCATTAGATGACTCTGATTTGTCTGAGTGACAGATAAATCCTTATTACTAGCAGAGTGGTACTTCTCTCACTGGCACTTTTTGTATTTTGGTTTTGCTTCCAAGCGCGCAGAAGAGGCAGTCATCTAAATGTGCATGTAGGAGGACACCGTCAAGAAAGGTCAAAGGTGTCAGAAAGGAATAAGGAAAAGAATATGTGAACAGGTTTTGCCTGGAACGCATCTCAGAAACCAGTGTTAGACTGATCAGTACGCTTCATACATTCATGACCCAAAGAAGGCTGTAATGTTTCTAGATGTTGTTTATATATGCTTTGTTTTGAATTTTTTGAATGGACAGCGTTCAGTAACACTTGTTGTTGAGAGTCTTCCTGAGCCTTTAGGGCAGTGATTTCCAGTAGACTTTTTCCTGGCTTTACTACAGTCGCACTGAAGGGCCTGAGAATCATGTTCAGACAATATTGATTTAGATTTGGCATCACCGCTGGCACTGTATCAGTGGAAAAGAGATTTGTTGCCAGTAAACTGAGGTGTGAGTTGTTCAACCAGATTTTCGCTTTTTGTTTTTAATCATTTAATATCAAAAGGAGCCGGTTGAGGTGGCTCAGCCATCTGAAAAGGATGCTGTCTGGACGCCTCCCAGGTGAGGTTTTACAGGTGTGTCCAACCAGGAGGAGGACCCACAGCAGACCCAAGACATGCAGGAGAGGTTACATCAGTGTTTTCCCTTGAAGAGCTGGAGGAGGAAGATAAATAAAACGAGCATAAATTCTTCAAACTAATCACTGTGTTTAAATGATGTGCAATTTTTTTTTTGATTCAGTTCAATTCAATTCAAATTTATTTCTATAACGCCAAATCACAACAACAGGCAATTTATATTGTAAGGTAAAGACCCTACAATAACACAAAGAAAACAGAAAACCTCACCAATCATATGACCCCTATGAACAACCCCTTAATTGGAAGTAAAAACTCCCTTTGAACAGGAAGAAACCTTTAGCAGAACCAGGCTCGGGGAGGAGGTGAGCGGATGAAGAATTTTCTTCTGGGTTTTATGTTTCTAATATATTTCCAGCCTTTTTAAAACAAAAAACAAAAACCAAAAAAAACCAACTGCATTGCAGTTTAGAAAGACTAAAGAAAGACGGAGCCAACGTGTCTGGCTCTGCCGACTGGTAACGAAAATCTTTTGCCTCTAAAGGTTACTAATTAACAAAAATCAAACTCTTCATAAAGCTGTCAATATTTTCAGTCTAACTCCTGGCACAGTATAGTTTTTACAGTTAGAAGAGATATGTTTATCAGTGAGCTTTAGAGGTGCTGGAAGGTTGATTTTATTACCTTTGGACAGAGATAAACTGTTTCTAGTCTTCTGTGGTTCAGCCAACCCCTCTAGCTTTCTGTTTGCTGGTAGCTGCCTTTCACAAGAAAGTAAATGAACATATTTTCTATTATTGGTAGAGTGTTTCTCAAACAGTGGAGTGCAGACCACCAGGGGAAACATATACAATAAAGCTAAAGTGAGGTAAAGGATATTAAACAAGCAAAAGTTAACTCACAATTTAAGTAAAACTTAATAAGTAAAGTGTGAAAATTGGTCAAGTGTGAACATTTTTGGCTCCTGAAGAGGGGCGTACCAGAAAAAAAAACAAAAAAACTTGAGAGCTTCTGTTTTAAATGCAAAAGGGTTAAACTCAAGACCCACAAGCCAAATCTGGCCCTTTGCAAATTTTAATCTGGCCCGCTTATAGCTGTGGTGTGCACACCAAATTAAACAAAGAGCCGCACCTTCATAGCACCTGACAGCTAACAAGGTAACACACAGTCCAACCAAAAGGCAGCTGAGGTATGAGACTGAGTAGGTCATGTGAAAAGAGGCCAGTTTAGGCATTAGCCATGAGGCAGTTTCTGTTTTAAGAGAAAATTGTGTCATTAAGGAACCAGTTGAAAGAAGAAGAATTTTGATGTTTAAATGAAAAAAAAAAAAAAGGCATTTACAGCAAAAAAAATTATTCTTCCAGCTAAATCTCAGAGTGGGAAGTTCTATTCCTACATCCAGCTGGTTCCATGCCTAAACTGTGTATCGCAGATGGAAAGTCGAGACGTTCTGGTGAACGACTGTGCTATCATGTTGAGTCCTGTAAAACGGGCTCGGTGAGACTTGCGGGCATATGAACGGGAACAGAATGAAAGATCCGCTACTTTGCTTTGACATGAAGGTGTATTTTTAAGTGACCCATAGGGCAGGTAGCTGTCTGTCAGGTTTGTGAAACAGGTTGCTGTGGGCTGGTTGTGTGGTAGCCTTCTTATAGTTTAAACACACAACTTTATAAAGTCTAAAAGACTTTTATGTGGGCTGATTGAGGCCTTTATGTGGTCCAAAGTGTACATGAGAAGGCTATATGAAGCATAAATTATCAGTCATTAAACTCTATATGTATGGCCCTTGCTATGCTTTTCATTTCCTGGTGTGGCCTCTTCAGAGAAACTGAATTTGACACCTGTGCTTTAACTGTGATTTTTCTTTTTAAAAAAAAAACAAAAAACTTGTTTTTAAAGCCTGAAAAGGGATCGTGACTATTTGCATCTTAAATGTTGTGGAAATTTGAGCCAAGTTACCTTTCAAGACAAGTTAACACTGAAAGCTTTGTCTTATTCACTCTCCTGGGTTTTTGGAGTTTTGAAATAATAAGGGCATGAATAGACATGATACACCTGATGACAGTGTACTCACACGTTGTGGTATTGAACTCCCATTGTACAGCGCTGCCGAGTGTGGTGACTCAGACTTCTGCAGAGTCACTCTTGGAAAGATCTGACTCTCCTCTTATTCAGGAATTTCCTGATCCCTGCTCGGCTCCCTGTGAAAATGAACTGCAGGCTACAAGAGAGACTTCCAGTCAGCCATTGCCCCACCCACCCTCACAGCTGGCCAGCTATTGGGAAGTTCCAGGTTAATAACTAAACTGAGGACATATGCTGAAAGAGTTAGCCGGGCAGGGCTGATATCTTTTTTTGGTCAGCTGTGAATGTGGAGTCAGCATTGTGAAAATTAGGCTGAGTAAGGAAGCAGAGAGATAACACAGTGCACCTCTGACATTTATTTAAGCCCGTCTGTCTTCCTCCATTTTTTTCTTTAAGTTTCTCACTAAAGTAAAAACATCAGAAAATGTAGGCCGAGATGACATATATAGATAGGAAACACAATCAAAGTGACATTTAACACATGTCTAATAATAAAATAACAATTCATTTTCACCACAAACAGTGCATGAGTCACAGCAGCGCAGTCAGATTAGAAAGATTGTAGTTTCAGTTGAAACATTTGTGGTTTTAGGACTTCCGGTCACACCTTGATTGTAGTTTTCCTAGTGGTGCGTGTTCTTTGCCTTGACGTCAGCAGAGCGGTGGTTGGGAGTGCTATTACTCACTCACTGTTTAAAATGCATTCTTGTACACCAAGTACAGCACAGTGCCTGTGTCTTAACTTCCCAAACAGGAAGTTCTAGCCAAGACTGTTGCCAAATCATCTGCGCTACACCCCTGTGGTGAAGTTTACTCAAGAAACGCATGCATCTCTGGACATGTTTAACCTAACTTTAAAGTTTGATGGTTATTGTTGTTAAAGCTTTTACACTAGCAGGAGCAAAATCTCGTTATTTATCAACCGCAAAGTTTGCTAATCACAAACTGTACAGCATTGTGGTTTTATCTGTGGGGATCTCTCAGATTAAATAATGAAAATTAAACTTTAAAGATAGGGAACATTTTCATTAAAACCAGTTTGTAAAAGATGAGGAAAAGTTTGAAGACAAAAAGAAAATTAATGTGACGTCCTTCCTCACAGTCACTGTGAAGTCTGAAGGCAGTGTCTGCAAACTGGTTTACTCCAGGCTCTCCACCGCTGTAAATACAAACATAATTGATGAGCAAACACCGATATCATGCAGACAACAGGAAAGAGTGGGCCGTAACAAACACGGCCACGCTTCACATCGAAAACAGGTGAGGATCACAGTCCCACAGAGCCACCTACTGGTGAAGACAAGCAGAGGCTGGTCAGTACTGCACGGCTCATGGCATAAAAACTCAGATCTGAGAAAAGTTAAATATTAAATAAAACCACGCAAGATTTCCCCTTGAAAGTACACAACCTTTTTGCTTTTTATTTTGACATATAATGTCTTAAGTACAGGAGATATCCACATGAAAAACATATTTAAGCTCTTAAAACCAGAACCAAATCAATTGTACACTCCCTCCAAGTGTCACGCTCTAAAGCCAGAACCATTTTTCTACAAGCATATTTAAGTAGAAACATCAGGGGGTGTATCATAACTGGAAAAGCAAAACTGCCCCATTTTATGCATTGTCTGTTATCTGATTCTTCCTTCCACTAAATTTTATGACTGCAGGATACGTGGCTGCTCAAAATAAGTTCGCATAAAGTTTGCATAACAACTACTGAGGAGCAAAAATGTAATGGTTTTATTTTTACAGTAAAACTGCACAGTTTGTTACTTTATTATCTGGATATTTTTGAATTTCTGTCATAGATAAATTGAACCGTATAAGAAACAAACAGAACCAGTAAAAGAAGTACAATATTACTACAAAAATACCCCCACTTTAAGTCAGTAAAATCTTTTCTTTTCTGGAGGATTAAATTACGTCTGAAAAACATGACGGGCTCTTTGAGAGTTAATAAAGCTATGAAATTTTTCTTAGTCTCCTCTGTTATGCAGAACCTTATAAATAGGGTCATCGTATGAAAAATTAGCGAGTCCCTCCCAACTAACCCCGCCAAAATCCTTTTTTTTTTTCTTTTAAATTGTGCAATAGCTGTAATTTATCTAATGAATCCATGCAAAGTTTTATCTTCATTTTCACTCAGAGCTGACACACACTGGGCAGTTTCTCGTTTTCAGAGCATTCTCTGTAAACCCAAAAGATGGTTATGTGGGGGAAATCCCAGCAGAGCCGCAGGTTCTGAAATACTCTGAGCAGCGTATGGCACCAGTCACTTAAATCAGCTCTCTTCTCCACTTTCATGCTCAGTCTGAATTTCAGCAAGTGGCCTTGGCCATACCCATTTGCCTAAACCCGTTGAGTTGCTGTTAACGAGCAGTTGAACAGGTACAGCTAGTGAAGTGGTCAGTGAGTGCATATTTTCATTTTTTCCAGTGATTCTGAAATCATCCCCATCCCCAACAGCAATCCAACAAGCAGGAAACCTCAGAGGACTCATAGTTCTCAGCTCACAGCGATTATTTGTCCAAAATATAAATACAATGAGACATTTCAGGACTGAAAACAAGATTAGGTGTGAATCAGGACAAATCAACAGCAACTGTGCTTTTTTTTCTCTTTTATTTAAAAAGGAAAATAACAAATGTAAATAAAAAAATACATGTTTTTGAGCTCAGCATAAGAATAGAAAAAACGGGAAAACCTGGTGCAACGGCTGCACAGGTGCTGAGATTTAATCCCTCGCTAAAGCAGAAAAAAACCCCCAACTCAGCACACTGAAACCTGATTTAAAATATATGTACAGTATAAAAAGAAATGAGTACACCACTCTTTAATATCACCTAAATGTCAGCTCATGTGAAAGAGACAAAACCAGCTATAGTTAAAGCACCGCAAATGAAAAACTCAGTGCAACGGTAACCAATTAAAATGTGACTGAGCAGCAAATAGAGAACTGTCAGGTTAAAGGTCGTTTAATGTTCAATCGGATAAACATCCACTGGAATCTTCCTTGCTCGTCACGGTCACCTTACCCTTTCTAGACTCGGCCCAACTTTCACTTCACGAGCAGCGACACAAGAGAACAGACCACCTGTTGATTTCTCTCCAAGTGATCATTTCACACAGAAATGTAGCAGAAATCACAACACAGCTAATGTCCTTTCCCCCACATACGCACCAGAGCCCAAAAACCAAGCATTCGGATGCGACTGTGTCGGGTATGTGTCAAAGGTGTGCTTACTTCTTTTGCACAGAGTTTCTACTATGAAGCGTCTTTTGTTTTGTAACGTAACAACTCTAACGGCATTCAAACTAATAGTAAAGTAATAATAACAAATTTAACATTAAAAAAAGTTCGCAGGGGTATACTCACTTCTGTTGTATGCTGTATCTAATACAGAATTATACATTCTAAAGAAAGGTACAGCTATCGAGTCCCAAAGGTAAACGAACGCTAGCAGCTTAACTAATCTCTTCTTAGGATAAACCTTTTGATTCACAAATGCAGCATGCTAAAAGAAATAATAATCATACAAAACAATATCGCCAGCTCAGGGCCACGACAAGATACAATGGATCATCACTACAGTGTATTATTTTCATCCCTGTGCTGGTGTTTGATTTTTGGTTTGTTCAAAGTCCCTGGTTCCCCGTTCAAACTCGAGAGTTAGTAAAGGGCGACACATTGCTGAGTATTTGTATTGCTGGAGAAAAGAGATGGACGTTGGCTACTTTGCATCTCCGGTCTTTAAGCTGGCACTCCACCAACTGAACACACATTCACTTATTTTACAATGTGAATCAACTCTGTTTCGGTTATGTTACGCATTTTATCCACTGTGAGCGATACTAGAACTAAAGCCCAATGTTTATAACCTTCTAAAAGTTCTCAAGCTGTTGAAATCACTCAGACGTTACAAATACAGAGTGAGACACGTCACTCTACCTTGTTTTTTTGTTGTTGTTGTTTTTTCCCCTCCTCCTGTGTCACTTTTGGGCTACCACGGAGAGAGAGAAAAAAAAAAGAGTCACATACCAGGAGAGAACCCGGTCTACATCTCACATTTGATGTCCTGTAAATGTTATATTAATATTTTTCACCGGGTAGAATTTAAAAACTACCACTCACACAAATGTACATATACACACAAACACATATATTGTATGTACTCAACCTGCAGGCTATTAGTGGAGTCACATAACAATTCAAGGCCCACCCCAACATGCTCTGGATTTCATTTTACTCTTGGGATCCATGTTGACCAACAGCAAAGGAACAAACAAACAAAACAAATAAGGTTTCTCCCACACTGGCATATTTTCAGACAGGCTGGTCATAAATCTGGTTCTATGATTTCTGATCTGTTTGTTTAACCAAAAGAAGAAAGAAAAGAAAGCAAAATCCTAACGGGCTCATGATTTACTAATAACATGGAAGAACACATTCACGTGTCGTTTGGTAAATAAGAGAAGAGACTCATGACAAAAAATGGGCTGATAGGTCATTCATCCTGATTCACAGACCAGCAGAGCCCTCTGAGTCTGCGTTTAAGCCAGCACACATTATTTGGGATGTGACACCTGAAAAACTGAGGCCCTGAGCATCCAAGATGACACACAGAAAGAAAGTTTGGGTAGGTCATAAGGTCGGCAGCCAGCCAACCACTCGCACGGCATTTATAAAATTAAAACCAGTGGAAGTGAATCTGCTGAAGACCAAACAATCCACCCCCTAGCAGAGTCAAAGCGGGCTGATTGGTCAGCCTTGTCCACTTTGCAACGTCAGTGGAGAGACGGGGAAGAAGGGCATCAGTGGAAATAGGCTCGATAGCAGGCGAAAGCACTGAGAGCCAGCGCTGTGCACAGGCACACTTTGGTTAGTAGTGGGGACCAAGTCCCCGGCATGGGAGAGTTTTCCTTTGGCTGCTGCTCAGATTTGTTCGGAAAGGAGGTATCATCGTGGATCTCCAAATGGCCGTCGGACTGAGCAACACCGTCACGAGCGTGCTGGAGGTCAGCAGCAGGCTGGGAGTCAGCAGCTGGCATCCTTTTTCGAACTTTTTCTGAGGAGCTGAATGAGAAACAACGAAGGTTCAGATGAGAAAATAATTTTTTTTTTTTTTTTTTTACTTCTTTTTTTTTCCACAGAAACATGGACTTCCTTGCTAGCTGAAATTGGAAGATTAGTTTTTGAGAGAAAAGAACAAACACAAAAACAACAAACAAACAAAAACACAACAACGTACTAACTTTACCTTTTTTTGACCTCATAAAGTCCAATCAGTTACGTGGGGCATAAGGATTTCATTCTTTTCAAATATGAATGAAATTTCGAGTAATGAGGTCAGCATATGTACAAAGAATCACTGTGAGCAAAACATCCTTTTGATTAGTGGTACTTATTCTAAATTTATGTATTTAAAATGTTTACGAAACCTTTTCAAAGTTACAAATTCACAACAGAATGTGAAGAAATAATCACTGTGACCTTGTATTCACAAAGTATTGTATTGAAAAGATATCATTTTTAACTCTACGTGAAAAAGGGCCACGCTGTACCTTTCTGTAATACCACATGTGCCACAAGATGGTGCACTGAGCCTGGGTAAAATTTATTTAACCAAGATATCAAGTATCAAGACTAATCTTGATTCATGATACAGAGTTTTTGCACAGTTGGAAATGCAGTGTGAAGGATTTTGGGTATGCAACCTACACAGATGTGCTTGTGTAAAAACAACAACAACCAAAAAAAAAAAAAAAAAAGTAGGTGTACAGGGATGATGGTGTGCATAGGTCGCATGCTTATTGATTGATAAGTAGGCCTGAACAGGAAGAGTTAACATCATAGAGCGAGAAGGGCCAAATAAAACAAGTGATAAAAGGGTGGCATGAAAAGCACAAACGGAGGCTGCACTGGACAATTTTCATTGGTTTTAAAACCCTTTGTTAGAGAGTAGTCCACAGAGCAGTTGTTTGTGACACTGCCCCCTGCTGAGAGTAAACAGCTACAGCTAGACAACAATCTGCAAGGTTGTACGTAGGCTGTAGGCCCTGTAAGCATCAGCACACTCCTGTGGCATCTTAACACACCCACTGGTGAAATGCTTCCCTCGGATGGAGCAAGTCGATCACGAATCAACAGAGAGCTTTCTGTAGTGTCTGTTAAATACTTAAAAGCCGTGTATTTAATTTTAGGAATTCAACACCTCATATTTCAAACTGCACTCTATTTAATTATGTTTCCTGGCCTTTCTGCTCCACGGAGCTATGAGCTTTAGAATCAACACTGACACACGATCCTGTTTTCCTAACAATATTAGATAAACTCAAACAAAACGTGATCTGGATGATTACCCCAGACTGTAGGTCTCTGTTGCTCGGATGATCTCTTCAGGGAAAAAGGACGGCTCTGCTTTGCCATTCTGAGGGTCTCTGGGAGGAGGAAGAGGAGGAGGAGGGGTGAACTCGGGAGGATCATCTTCCTCGTTGGACTGCGCTCTCCATGACTCCTTGAAGAGGGGAAAAAAATAAAAATAGCTAAAATAATAGATTTCAAATCGATAGATATTGCAGCATGTTTTGGTTTTGTTTATTTTTTTAGAGGGGACCTTTCATCAACAGAGACTCCAGTTTACCTTCATTATATTGTGCATGTTCCTTTATATTTATTATATTATATCAGTCTAATCACAGTATGCTTCTTAATTATTATTATTATTATGTTTCTTATTACCAGTTAAATGAGAACATTAAACTCAGTGCATTTATTTTTATGGTTTCTCATAACTGACAAAACAAAACCCGTTTATAAAAAACAGACACAGGCTTTGAACTCCAAGTCAAATGAACCACCCACACACACACACACGACCAAGTAGTGATTTCTAACATTCACTCTTAGGATGTTTATGTGCTTTATGTCAAAGGGTTGATTCTGTTCATCTGGACGTCTTATTTAAATGGCCTCCTTGACTCCACGCTCCTCCCAGACCAGGATGTGTACATCCTGATCATTGAAAGAGTGTCCACTGGCCTGTAGGTGGAAATAGACTGCAGAGTCCTGGCCTGACGAGGTAGCTCTTCTGTGTTGTGCCATCCACTTTGCCAGAGGTTAGTTGGATTCCCCTATGTATAAATCATGGCAATCCTCCTGGCACTTAACAGTGTACACTACATTACTCCGTTTGTGTCGGGGGACCCGATCCTTGGGCTGGGCCAATTTTTGGCGCAGTGTGTTTTGGAGTTGAAGCCATGGAGACGCAGTGTTTAGAAAAAAATGCGTCTCAACTGTTCCGATACTCCTGACACATAAGGGATCACTAAGGGTTTTTGCTTAGGCAGCAGTTGTCCTTCTCTCCTGGATCAGCTGGAGCTTTCTTTAGGCGCCTTTGCACCTTTGACAAATGTCCAGCTGGGATAACCACATTTACTCAGAGCCTTCCTGAAGTGATGTTCTTCTGCTTCTCTGGCCGCTCTGTCTGTGGGGATGGTGTTTGCTCTGTGTTGTAGCGATTGACAGAATCAACCTTTTGGGATTTACTTACCTGGATGATTGAGCATGCATCAAGACATTTGCTTTATGATGTTAAAGATGACCTATAATCCATTTTCTCACTCTATCCACTTTGTTAGAAACACCTTGCTAGGAAGGACCTCTTGTGCCTTCAGAAATGCCTTGATTCTTCATGGCATAGATTTGACAACTTTCTGGAATTATTTCTCCATACGGAGATGACAGCAACCACAGATGATTGTGTGGAAAAATCCCAGTGGATCAAAAGTTTCTGAAATATTTAGACGAACAACATTCAAAGTAATTTAAAACCACCTTTCTGCACATTCTGATTCTCAGCTTAAACCTCAGCAGGTCGCCTCGGCCATGTCTACATGCCTAAATGCATCAAATTGCTGCCATTTGATCGGCTGATTAGATATTTTTGTTAAGAAGTGGGTGAACAGATGTACCTAAAGATGTTGTCAGTGAGCGTACACACTGGTACAATGAGGGGATATACTTGTATGGTCATCTCAGTGGGAATCCGGTCTTTAAGTGATGACGTGATGAATCCTGCTTCCAGCCCCAAACTACTGTGCGTTTAATAAGGCTTTTGTGTTTTTTACATATTCTAATGCTTTGTATCTTGTTTTATTTAATCTCAACAAGCCCCTAAAAACAGTCAGTGATCGTATTGTGTGATGGATTATCTCAGTTGTTCTCCCGACTGAAGTTCAGTCCGTTTACAGCATCCTGCCATGTGATTGCATTTGTCCCGGACCTTCGGGAACCCTCACGTTAACTTTTGAGTGGAAAAAAGTTAGCGTTCATCCTCCAGCTTCACTGTTTATATTATGCTAACATAGCTGTGTCGCTAGTGATCACATAGCACATCAAACCATCAAGCCAAACTTCAGTAACCCTACAAACGTCACTGCTGTTTACTTTCCTGTCTTCAATTGTTTCATAAATCTCTCAGTCAGAACATGGTATATTATATTTAGATGCAAACTAGCGAGCTAACTTCCTGATAACTTAGAACTCCATTAAATTTCATAAATTCAGTTTTCATGGATGCCTGGAAGTTAAACTTAATCGTTACACCTGGTAGAGCAACAACGCTGATCATTTTAATAAAGATGAACGGATTTAGACAGTTTTTAACTCTCAGTGATGCCGCAGTGATCGCTGGACTTAGGGACCTGCAGCAGAGTTTGGGCTCTGGCACGGCTAATGACGTCAGACTTAAAGACTGGATAGCTCCACCGCGATACGCTTTACCAGTGACAGCTAATCAAATGAAAGATGGATTAAGGGGAGCAAGAAACTAAAACAGTTTGTTTCAGAGAGCAGATAAACTGAAGCTTTGGACTAAGGTCCAGTATAACATTAAAAAACAACAACAACAATAAAACAATAACTTAAATTCTGAAGCAGGTAAAGTTACTCTCATAGCCCTCCAAACATAAAAATATAAAAGGTGGATATTGGTATAGCATTTAATGAAAAACAGACAAACCAAGTAAAATTTGTGCATTAAGAGGACAGAGCAGAAACGAGAGGAGGGACTTGCCTGCACGGAAGTATCTCCCTTGATGTACTTGGCACCTTCAATTATAGCCAGGTAGGAGAACCGAAGCTGATCTGCAGTCTGAATCAAGCCCGTTCGATAGCGTCGCATCTCCAGCAGCACATCGCGAATACGAACTGAAGACGGGTCTTTACGTAGGGACATCTACACACAGCAGCAAAAACATTCAATACAGACGTTTCTGACGTCCTCTGTAAGGTGTGCAAGAGCGTACTGACTTCTGTCACACTAGCAAGAAAATAAATAAATAAACAAAACTGTATGTGCTTGTACTTGAGAACAATGAGTGAGCTACCAGAGGTTTCAGCCACTAAACTGTAAAGACAACTTAAGCCAATAGATTTAGGCACACGAATAAATAAGAGCAGCTATCACCAACAAAATATACTTCTTTAAAATAACAAAAAACTGTAAAATTAAAAGACTAATCACTTGAAAACAATAGAAAAACTATAAATAGAAGCAAAATGCTCCTAATTTCAAGATCAGGACCTAGACTGAAAGGCAGGTAAACACAGGAATTTTGAAAATATGTTTATAAATACTAATACTGGAGCACACCTAATAAGATTCAGCAGGCTGTTCTAGCAGCTTGAAATACTTAACCTGAGGGTGGCCTTTGAAAAAAAAAAAAAGAAGAAAAAAAGAAAAAGAAATCACCTCTTCAACCAACTAAAAGCCAATGTAACGACCTCAGTGCAGGTGTTCTATATTTTATTTATTTATTTTTGTTTTTTTAAATACAGCTGCATTCAGTAACTGATTTTTTTTTTCCTTTCTTTTCAAAGATTCCTCTGAGCAGAGTTTCAGTACAACCAGCCAGGTAGAAATAAACGCGTGGATGGTTTTTTCAGCATCTCCCTGGAATAAAAAGCTTCTAACCTTTATAAAACTTCTTAAATGATTAAAAAAAAAAATTAAACTGGGCTGCTGATGTGGTTCTAAAAGTGAGGTCTGCAGTAAGGTCTGCACGAATTTGGACAATGACACTTTTTTTTTCTGCACAACAGTGGATTTCAGTCAATATATTACTGAAGTTCAAACTTTCAGCTTTAATTCAACATTAATGCAATACTCTTATTAAATTGACTTTTTAGGAATTAGACATTTTGATACAGTTTCCCATTTTTAGAATCTAAAAAAGTAATTGGGCAAACTAACAACTTTAAATAGTTTTTTTTTTAACACAACCTAACCATATGTCCAATTTCTAACCAGGTGTTTCAACAAGACAGCTTAGACAACTAATTTGTTCTAATGGATTCCCATTATCTTAGCACATTTCATCTGAAAATCAAGTGTTGTTCTAGCACTACAGCTTCTCAAGAAAAGGTTGCGTTAATTTCCTGTGCAAATGTCAGTCTCCTAGGAGATTAAATTTGTTATTATCATAACTTCCTAAGAACAGAGTTTGTACACACCAACAAGAGGCAGGTGTCCACGAGGCAAAAGGTTCCAGAGCGCCCAATTCCAGCACTGCAGTGCACCACCACTGGTCCCTGGTCTGAATTCAGACAGCCCGACTCTCGCACCTTGAACAGGAAGTTGAGGAAAGATGCAGGAGACTCCGGCACCCCAAAGTCGGGCCAGGTCGTGTAGTGAAAATGCAGAATCTCACGAGTCTCTTGAGTCTGCAGAGAAAGATTGGAGAGAAAACATGTAGGAGAAATGAAAAACTCAAAACAAAGTGCTGATTCCAAACTAAACCTGGATGTAGGGTAGAATACCATGTGGTGCAAATTCCTCTTTTATAAATTATCACAAGCATGACGTTCATGTTTTTTTTTTTTTTTTTAATCTGTGAATAAACAGACACTCCTTTTAATCATTAGCATGTTGGCACCACACGTTAGTAGATGTGACAATTAAGCCAGCATCAAAGATGAAGTGCTGTTTCACCAAGTGTGAAATAGAGACTCGCTGGAGAGCCAAAAAGGAAGTGTATGTCATTTGTTGCTGTCAGTTCTTGAGTCTTACACAGAACAGTAACCAGTGGAGGAAAAATAAAAACAGAGGCTACACAGTAAAAGACCCTCACAGAGAAAAACAACAACAACAACAGAGGACTAGAAGCAAAAGCAAAAGCAGCTCATTAGAAAGTAGACCATTTCTCACAGTTTCAAATATTTATAGCGCCTACAATTGCCTAAAAACAACAACAACAACAAAAAAAAAACTAGTACAGTAAATCTAGTGATCAAATCCACTACAGGGGGTATATAAAGACAAGCCCTGTGAATTTGCCGTTTTTTTGTTAACTCTGGCCTGATTCTTCATTTCCACTTCACCGTCAGGCTTGACTTCTTCTTCTTTCTTTTTTTTTCCACTAATGATCTTGAGTATGAAAATTGTTCCTTTAAATTAAAATCTATGTTTACAAAGTTTTCACTTTTTTAAAGTTTTCTCATTTTCACTTCATCCCTTTTCTTTACACTGGTGTGTTTTTACCCAACCCTACAGTTTTACAACCAAACTCAGCAGGAAGACAACTTACACACAGATTTTCCAACTCCAGCTGACGGACGGTGTAATAAGATTTGATGTCTTCAGAGACAAGGGTGAGCTTGAAATTGGTGTCTTCGAAGATGGCATCTCTCTCCTCTCTCTCTGGCCAGTACTGGGCACACTTAATCTAAAATGACATGAAGGTACACATTACACGCTGGGTAACGGACAGCAGTGAGGTTCAAAGGTAAACAAGGTATGACGATACTAAAACATTGTGAGGACTCAAACAGCTGCTTACAGAGCCTTTCTCTATGACCCGGTTCAGCATCACTACACCACGGGTCCTCTGCTCCCACACCATTTCCCAGAAATGGCCACATGTACTTGGTAGGGGTCCCTAAAAAGGAAGTACAGCACATTTGTTATATAAAAGGCAGGAAATAATATTTTTAGTGTAACAGAACACAATAAAACAGTATCTATTTAAAGAGCTTTCCAAGGCATCTGATTATTATTATTTATTCATTTATTTTTAAGACATTTGGTCTTCAGCATAAACACTCTTGCCCTGAAATTTCCTACAGAGGGAGACTGCAGTATGTTTATCCTTTGCGTAACTTCTTTGGATCAAAAACTGATCTAATCTACATTATAAACTCCTAAAAATAGCCTGGAAATATAGACGCAATTTTGAGTGCTGTTTGTAAATACATAACATTGTATAAGCTCTGTGTATTGCAAACAAACTGTCTTGTAATACAGTTTTGTTGTAATTGCATGGCTGGGAGAGGAAACATGATCACTCCTGTCTAATACACTTCTTTGAATGTTGCCAAATCAGCTTTGACCCAAAGCCACCGAAGCTACCCTCCATTATCAGCTCAAAGATGCCAGCTGCAGATCAGTTCAGTCCCAGTTCCTGCTCAGTTCCTTCTGCCTTGTCACCAGTTCATTGTCTGTCCGGCATTAGTACCAGCAGGGATCATCCCCAAGCTTTGCCCTGTGCTTTGACTTGGACACTTTGGGTCTTTACATTTGCCCATTTCCAATGTGTGCACTATGAAATGTGGAGCATTTACCAGCTTAATATATTGGTATTGTTAGTAAATAACTGACAATATTTGCTTCACAAAGTGCTTTAAAAGTTTTGCTTTCTCAGTGCGAGAAGGAATAAAGACATTTTAAATGCTTTTGGCAACTGATTTAACTTTATGTGGGTTTTTTTTTTTTAAATCAATCTTCAATGAGCTTTGTTTCTCTCTCTATGGTTACGACCTGTGGGTAGTAGATCAAAAAGGCAGAAAGTCAAAGCTCTAAAGGATGTCTGGGCTCAGCCTCAGAGACAGTATAAAGAGAGTGGCTATGCAGGAGGGGCTCAGGGTAGAGCCAGTGCTCCTCAGGCAACTGACCAGGAGTTCTCCTGGCACCTCATAGGTGAGTTGTTTCAGGAAGGTCCTCCAGGGTGAAGAAGCCCCAGCAAACCCAGGACACCTTTTAAAGATTGTATCCCTTGGTTGGCAATACCTCAGTTTTTGCCCAGAAGAGCGTCTGCTGACATTGCTGCCTCTTTGACTTGGAGCCACATAAACAGCAGAACAACACAATGGTATATTCATGTCCACTTGGCTGAACCCAACAGCAGCAGGATAAAAAACAAAAACCTGAGGCACAGGACAAGTTGAATGAAGACCAAAGCAGCACTTGTGCCTGCAATTGTGACTTCATCTCAGCAAGTATAACGAGCCCTAATGTCAAAGTGTTTTCCCAGTGTCACTCTAACCAGAAGGTCAACTCATTGATGCTGAGGATGACTTAAAAGTGATAAAACATGATAAACCTCGACTGAGGTTAGAATGAGGGTGGAATGAAAAGAAACCCCTTCATCGTTTAAAAGCACAACAAACAAAAGGATTCTAAATTTATCATAAAAGCCAAATAAAAACCTCAAGAAAACGGTGTCAGCAGAAACTAAGAATTATGACCTTCATAAAGGGAGGACTTCATGCTGAGTTATTGCATTAGAGTGGCCTCGTCTTTAGCTCTGTGTGCCTAACAAACTAATAACTCATATTCATTTTAAAAATGCTGCAGACAAGGACCTAAAATAAGGCGTAACTATAAAATACAAGATATTATGGTCATTAGGCCAACCAGGAAACTATATTATCTTATACAATCAGAAAATACTGACTTAAAAGTTTGGATTTTTCTGTCATTGTCTCTCTGAATTAGAGGAAATAATGAATTTTCAGTGCTGAATCTTTTCTACACTTACCTGAGTAAGGATATAGTTCCTCCGTGCCTCTTCTACTGTTATTAGGCTGGCATTAATGTAGTCATTTGTACCTAACTGCAGACGTATTCTGCTGTGATCAACTGAGAAGAGAAAAAACAAAAAAGAAATATGAAAATATGCATATGAACTTTTTTTTTTTTTTTTTTTTTTTTTTTAAATGCCACAACCCACCAGGGACTAAAAATGCAGTTCTCAAACCAAAACAGCTGTAGGGAACACTTAACAAGCATCTTCATACAAACTAAAGATGTTTACTATTGTGAGATTAGCTATTTACGATTTCCAGTGAAATAACCTTTTAGGTAAAAGGTTAGCAGTATAAAAAACTTTCAGGTTCCTCATTTTCATATCTGGTAAAGGGGAATAAGAAAACCCTTGTTGGTATTTACGGTAACTATTTGCAACTTGGTCTGAGAAAAAAAATTTTGCATGGCTTATTGAGTGTGAAAAAGAGGAAACTCTGGTGTTCAGCTGTTAGTTCAGGATGTTTGTAGAAAGTTCATCACAACCTGACTATCTGCTGAAGCTGACATGAGGCTTTCAGTTGTTGCAAAGTCTCCAGCAGTAAAAAGATTTTGAGAAGAGGTCAGCGTGACCTGTGAGAAGATAATCACGAGAGGAAGTGCACTAGACCCATTTTAAATGCCAAACTGTTATAGAAAATGAAAACAAACAAGCAAGAAAACAAAACAAACAAACAAAGACATTGATGATCAAAAAAATACATATTGGAAAAAAATTGGTATCTTTGTGTTCTTTGAGTCAGCAGCAAGAGGGAAACTTCCAGAGCTGAAAACAAAGAAGTGGCAAAAACTGCAGATCCTCTAGAGACCACCTGAGGTTGACTCTAAAAGCAAATAATTCCCACAAGACTCCCCTGTTAAAACACCCAAATTTACAGCATTAAAATATATATTTACAACTTGGTGTAGAAAAAAAAAAAGAGGAAACTCATTCACTTAGATAAGTGAGTTATTGAGTTAGCTTAGTCATTGCATTGATTGACAAGTGTATTTACATGTAGCTGATGTACGCCTCCACTAACTGCAGTCACTGAGCTTTTTTAAATGGAGATCATTTGACTAATAACTAATGTGTGATACAAACTAGTCACAAAGTTTGTGCTCCTTTTTGGTGAGTGTTTACTGCTACTGTATTAATTAACAGTTCATTGATTCTGCTAAAAAAAAAAACAAAAAAACAAAAAAAAAAACTGTACCTGTAACCTCAGCCCTTCACCCTTTCATCCATATAAGGTCAACTCTGGCTCCCCAAAAATCATCATAGCATTATGATGGTGGCAAAACTCTAACTTTAAAGCTTCAAAATTCAGCTTTTATCCACATGCACCTTTAACATTGTGTATGGTCACCAAACTGCCAGTAAGAATATATTTTAGATACACAGATTTATATCCTGAAGTAACAGCACAATATCCAGCACACAGCTTGTAACAGTACCAAAATTTTGGTCAAAGACACCAGTAAGTCCCAATGAGGGCAACACTGCTAATGAAATCAAGCTCACAAAAAACAGTGGCTCCTTTAAGATTTTTAAGCTATATCCTCAATTCAGAAAAAAAAAAAATTTCTGTTAATATTTATGAATGAATTGTGCATCAGTATATACACTCACTTTTTATGTAAAATACAAACAAATAGGAGCTGTGTGACTATGGATAACCATATATTAATTAGGGCTGGGCCATATTATACCGTTCACGGTAATACCGGTATAATGTTAGGCAACGATAGGAAAATGAAATATCGCGATAGAATGGGAGTAAAACGCGCATGCGCGGTGCCTTTGTTTTCATACGCACATGGCCAATTGTTGAGTGAAACAGATGAACCAGAATTGGTTTGTAAAAATGGTGCAACTTCCGTGATGTGGAACTGGTTTGGTGTTTGTCCGTCAGATACACAACAAAGCACATTTTTTTGCAGAACATGCAAGCGGCCGTTGTTATTGTCATATTTGTTGGACTAAGATGCTCTTAAATCTGGGAGTAATCTGGGTCCTAAACTCCGTATACTTCAGGTCAAACAACACTGCAGCATCACTTAGAGTTAAAAACTGTCTAAATTCTTTCATCTTTAATAAAACGATCAGCATTGCTGCTTTACCAGGTGTAACTATAAAGTTTAACTTCCAGGCATTCATGAAAACAAAAGTTATTACATTTAACGGAGTTAGAAGTTAGCAGGAAGCTAGCGGAAGTTAGCTCGCTAGTTTCGCTAGTTACCTAAGCATGATATTGCATGTTCTAACTGAGAGATTTCTGAAAAAAATCAAACGTACAGCTCTGCTATCACTTCCAACATAAATGAAGACAGGAAACTAAACAGCAGTGATGTTTGTAGGGTTACTGAAGTTGGGCTAGCTGGTATATAATGATGTGCTACGTGATCGCTAGCGACACAGCTATGTTAGCATAACATAAACAGTGAAGCTGGAGGACGAACACTAACACTTTTCCACTTATAAAAGTTAACGTGAAGGTTCTTCATGGTTAGAGACAAATGCAATCGCATGGCAGGATGCTGTAAACGGACCAAACTTCAGTCAGGAGAACAACTGAGATAATCCATCCACAATGCGAGGTTAGTCATTAATATACTGCAACAACATGGGAATAGAGCAGCTGCCAGAGAATTCAACATTAATGAATCAATGGTACAGAAGTGGAGGAAGCAAGAAGAATGAGTTTAATAAAGTTTGATTTATCTGACTGCTTTGTTTCGCTTAATGTGCCTTATAATCCCGTGCACCTTATGGTCCGAAAAATGCATACTGCACACTGCAGTTTAATGTTGCAAAGCACCTCTTTTTAACTTCAGTGGATATTATACATGGTTATGCTCAGGATATGTCAGCCCATTTCTACTGGAAATGCCTTTTGGTTAAACTTTCAGCAAGGAATTTGCATTTGCACTGTTAAATTTTTATAAAGCTTTAATGTACATAAAAACCAGCTTCTTGTTTATGTGAAAATAAATGGAAGGTTGTCTTTTTGCACTAGTAATGTTGTGGAGTTGTATTTTGTCTCGCATCAATTATATCGTCGGTTATATCGTTATCGCAAATTTTCAAATATATATCGTGATAAATATTTTTGGCCATATCGCCCTGCTCTAATATTAATAAGATAAGCATTTCCTCTATTTCCTCTCTTTTTTGTTTCTGTGTTTGCTTTTTATTTCACCATTTATTTCAACGCTTAAAAAATAAATGATACTAAAAGCATTGCTGGGAAAAAAAAACAACTTAATTTCCCCTTTCCCTGATCTTACCCTGTGTAGCTGTTTTTGAGACACTCAGTAATAAATTAGCTGGAAACACTACGCCAGTCAGAGTGATGCAAGGCTGTTTCTATTGCGCAACACTACCTTCACTTAACTTCAAACTGATATTACAGTTCTTGTACCTACTGAAACTCCAGCCAGCTTAGGTATTTATATAATGCTGCATAATGCTGTGACTTCACCACAGATGTTTAAACATAAATAGGAGATTATAGACCCTTCAACACTGCGGGTAGAGTACCAAGCAAAGAGACCCACAGTGGCATTCACTTAACCTTCAAGTATTCAAATGAGGTTGCATTATCACCCCAGCTGTATATTTATATGTGCCTTTGTGATATTTTGAATCAGAAAAAGGTTCCTACCATGACATGACATTTGCCAGTCCACAACTTTTCATAGTTTCTTACACGAATAACCCCTTTGGTGTGGCAAAGATAGTAGAAAGCTGTGTGAAAATGTGAGCATGTTGTTTTTTAAAACATAACAGTGTTTGATTTTATTGTAATTTTCCACTTCTACTTACTCACTTTAATGTTTTGCAATGAACCACAGTTCACAGAGGCAGAGCAAGATTCAGAGATATCCTGAAGCACATGTGGTTTGATAACTGAGCAACCAGAGCTGGCAGGCAGGACACAAACAAATCTGCTACTTTCAGGGGCATTTAGACAACGTTTCTACTGCAGTTACCCAAATACTGTATCCCTGTGACCAACCTCTGTCTGCATGGTGCTAGCTTTAAGAGGCAGGTGAAGTTTTAGGTAATGTATCCCTTTTACAGCAGGTTTGGTATAAATACCTGGCATAACCGTGATGCTTAAAATCACTGAAAACCCTAGTTAATTACATGAAAACATTTTCAAATATCTGCCCTAGATAAATGAAACCAGTATATGAGTATATAATGAGGTCCTAAATGTAATTTTAGTGGCTACAACACCTTGAGAGTTGTGGGAATATTTAAGTATTTCAGACTCTGCAGTCCAGCACACTGAGGCAAGCAAAGACAAACTTACACGGGCTAACGTCTCTGTATCGATTCCGAGTCTTGTTTTCAGGTGATTTGGCAACCTTACAAGGGAATTCACTCGACTGCTGCCGAATCTCCTGTAACAGAATAAAAGGAGGAAAACAAGCATTAAAGCAGAGTTTTGGTGTTTTCGCAGGGTTTTTTTTTTCTGTTTTGTTTTGTTAAAAAAAAACAAAAGAAACATCCACTCCACATTAAAAAGCTCTGAGTGTGACTGCTGTATTCTTTAAGACAAACAAACAAATAATGATGACATTCGCTGATGACCCTTTTACAATTTCCTCTAGCTATTTCAATAATAATCAGGATTATATTTGCCTCAATACGAACACTGTCAAAAGCTTGTATTTAGACTACCCTTTCTTAGGGTGGCTAATGAAATTTTAATTTAAATGTCAATTCTCATTTCCAACTATTATGAAAACAAGAAACAACATTCATTTTCATTGTTTTTATTGTTTTATGATATATATGTTCCAAGCCCACCTCTTCTGCTTTCACCTCTTCCTAAAATGTTTAAACACGCTGTTTAGTTCAGCTGCAGGCAGTATAACTGCAAGAGAGCTAAAGAGTGAGAGAAAAAGTTTCAAGGCATAGGTAGGGGAACCTGTGGAAGGATTTTTAATGGTTGACTGCAGCCGTTTCCAACTTTAGATCACTTAGGGCCTGTCACCCTATCTGCTTTTGGCAATGCTGAACAGTTTGCTGTCAGCTTCAGCTCTCTGTGGATCACCTTAGGCTGCGTTAACGGTTTCCCAAGAAGGCTATTACAGCCTTTCGCCCATCTGGACCCACAAACATCCCGTTATGGAAGCTATGGGCTTGTAGGGACCATCACCTGGTCTGGCTTTATAATCCAAAGCCCTGCCTACTGGATTTTTTTTTTCTATTTTATTTGAATTATGTAACAGTTAAAGAAGATTCCATGTGAAAAAACAACAACAACACGGTTTTAACTTCAGCCACTGCATAATGTTTGTAAATAATAGAGAGATGATTGAGATTTGACTCACTGACCAATCATAGTCCATAACCTCACGTTCCACTGTTTCAGTTTATTCAATTTTCTTCAGCAGGGATGAATAACAAGACACGAGGGAGAAAACCAAAGTCCACAACAGGTCTGATTGTTTGATCACGACTGGATTATGAATAACAATTAAGCTCCATTAAGAGCATTTCCTGGCTCAAAACGAGCCTTTGGGGTGATTACATGAAGTTCGAGTAGCAGGTCAAATTTTCTTATACGCAGAAAGAAAGAAAAAAAAACAGTACACTTCATATCATAAATGAGGAAGTGAATGCCTTCAACATGTTTGGCAGACAATGTACAGGCAATGTACAGAAAATATTTAATGTGTTGGTAAATGTTTTGAACAGTACTTTTGCTAGTTCACAAAAAAATTCCAAAGGGGTACTTCTAATTTTAAGTTTTAGGATATGGTCTTAAAGAATTAAAATAGAAGCTGTATGTTACATATAACAGACTAATGAATCCTTTATGTCATAGTATATTGGGAGAGGGGGATTCCTGGCTCAAAGCAGGTTTCAGTTGGGGTTTTTTTTGTTTTTTTTGTTATTTGTTCTGTCAGTAATGTATTTTTTCTAAATTAACCCCACTGAAAACCCTTAACAATGCATTTAAATTTGAGTAAATCAAACCCCATTCAACAAAAATTACTAAATTTTATTTTATGAAAGGCTAAAACTTCTTTAGAACGTGGCTTCTTTAGAAAGTTTTTACAGAAAAGAAAGTTTCTACCATTATTGTGATGCATTTCCATTTGAATTGTTACCTATGGCATTTTACATCTCATGTGTATCATGGTATGGGAGCGATAAAACCGCGATACGATATTTTGGAGGTTTGTATCATGATTTCACTCGGTTTCAGGTGTTATACCCCTATGTAATGTATTATAAACATTTATAATAACTATATTTAAGCCTCCGATTAACAGCGGAATGGAAATAGTGGACGAAACTGAGAATAAATCATTAAAAATAAGTTAGTACGTCCAAAAAAGTATGACGTCAGTCAGCGTTGAGCTGCTGCCTTTATACCCGAGCAGACGTATCAATCATCGGATAACTCCGAGCAGGAAGAACAGGCACTGAACTAAACACCAACACACTCATATAGCCAGAGAAACTATAGCTACCACCTCACTGTACGTAAGCTACACATTGACCTAACCAGCTTCAGCTACGGTCTGATTATTTCCACCTTAATTTGCCAAGAGCTCTTACCTGATAAATGGCGTTCCAGCTGCCGTTTTCATCGATTTCCCGAAATTCAGCTTCCATCGCTGACAGTCCAGCTGCCACTCACTCTCTCGTTGTTTAGCCTCCCGATACGAACAACCAAAAGTCCCCGAAGATTAAACAAATTTCAGTCAAACTATTTCGCGCAGTAGCTGGCAACTGGTCTGCCGCTGTTTTGTAATTCTCAGTGCGGCGGCATAGATTACCGTCTCGGCCTGCTCTTAGCGGAAACACGCCGCTAACTCCTCCTCCTGCTGTAGCTGCCGTCCTTGGGTGACCAAAAAAAAGAGAGCAGAATATATTTTTTTAAGAAATAAAATTCCTCCTGCGTTTCTCTGTGTGTCACTTTGGGTTTATAAGCCCCCGTCAAATCCGGATTTCACACTTTGTTTGCTTGAGACGGCTATTTTACTATTCCTACAGCGGCAGTTGAGACCGACCAGCGGGCATGCGCGGAAGGCATCTTGTTTCTGGAGCGAAACGCGTCTGGGCGGTCTTCTCGGGGACCGCGCACGTACACTCACGTAATGGTCTGTTTACGTCCAATCTGTGGAGTCGCTACTCTGCTGCTGCTACTGTGACCTGCTGCAGTTTAGTCAACGGGATATTATAGCTGGATAAAAATCCCATCGGGATTTAATATGATGCCGTTCCGATATATGTGTCCTCACGGTGCATAGAGTGACCCGGCAGAGGTCGTCATGGAGTAGCTGTAGTTGAGGGGCTTTGCTAAAGGCAGTACGACTGGGAGCAAAGAACTGGGACAGGGAGACTTTGGTGCTACTAACGTTAGCTAGCTGAGCAACTTAGCTAGACGTTTTTACTGCTGCGACAGGTATTATTACAAGTTGTTTTGTGTGTGTGTGTGTCGCTCCATGTGTTGTCTTCTTCTGGCCGTCAGCTCACTTTATATTGCTGTGTTTTCGTAGTTGTTATTGTTAGCGTTGGCGTTAGCCGTCAGCTGTCGTTGGCTGCTGCTAGCTAATGTGTAGCTATAGTTATTGCCTCCCAGTGGTGGAAAAAGTATTCCGATCTTTTAACGGTAAGTTGTATTTGCAAGACTGTAGTGGAAAAATATTCCAAAAATGTAAAGTCTGGAAAGAAAAAAACACACATTGCTCTTATTTGACTAGCGTTATTAAATATGGTTTTTTTTATTCATAGAAATAACTGATCATTTAAGCCTTTCTACAAGAAGTAGAGTGATGAGAAAAGTATTTGCCCCCTTTCTGAGTTATTTTTTTCACTTTTGAAATCTTCAAAGAACTTTTAAAATGAGGCAAATATAATCTGAGGTAATACAAAGGACAGTTTTAAATGATGATTTAATTTATTCATGGCGTAAAGATATCCAAACCTAGCCGGCCCTGTGTGGACAAAAGTAATTGCCCTCTACAACCTTGATAACTTGTTACACCACCCTTGGAAGGATGAACCGCAATGAAGTCTTTGTGATAACTGGGAATGAGTCTTTCACATGTGGAGAAAATCTGTCCCACTCTTCTTTGCAGAATGATTTTAATACAACCACATAAGAAGGTTGTCAAGTATGAGCGACCAGTTTAAGATCATGCCAAAGCATCTTAATCTGGTTTCAGTCCAAAATTTTAGTAGGCTGGTCCAAAATCTTATTTTTTTGAGCCGTTAAGAGGCAGACTTGTTTATGTGTTTCAGATCCTGCTGCGTAACTCATGTTAATTATGCTTGAGCTCCATGGGACAAACTGATGACTTCACATTGTTCTTCAGGATTTTCTGGTAGAGAGCAGAATTCATTGTTCTATGAATTACAGCAAGAAGCCCTAGACCATCACACTACCACCACCGTTTTTCATTGTTGGCATGATGTTCTTTTTGTGAAATGCTGTGTTAGTCTTACATCAGATGTAACAGGACACAAACCTTCCAAAGGTTCAACTTTAGTGTATTTTTAGAGTGTTTATTTATTTATTTATTTCAAAAGTTCTGGGGTTTATTTAGATGTTCTTTGGCAAATGTGAGACATGCCTAAGACCTCCTGGATCAGTCATGGATGGGCTTTTGGCCAGCCTACCAAAATTACTCCACTCTGGTGAATGTTCACCACTGTTCCAAGTTTTCTTCCTTTGTGGTTAGTGGCTCTCACCGTGGTTCACTGGAGTCCCAAAGCCTTAGAAATGGACGTTAGTGACTGTTTTGATCATGTCATAATATGATGGTTTTTGAGGCCTTTTGGCCTACTTTACTTTGTCAGGCAGGTTACTCTTGTAATTTCTTGATTCAGTAGGTGTGGCAGTAATCAGACCAAAGTGTGGCAAGTGAAATTGAACTCAGATTTCCAAAAAATGTGGTTAATTGGAGTTAATTCATGATTTAAAAAGGGTAACAATTCCGTTTTTACACAGGGCCAGGTAGAATTGGATAGCCCCCCCCCCCCCCCCCCCCCTTAATAAATCAAGTAATTGTTTGCAAGAAATAAATCCAGAAGTCAGGCAAATGCAGCACTATAAATACTATAGTGCTTCTATGATAGTCAGTATTTTCTCTCCATTGCTGTCCTATAAGCAGAATAAATTATGCTATTTCTTGTCCTTGTCAAGAACAAACATTGTAGAAATAATACACAATACAAAGTATATATATATTAAGTAAGTATTATGTAATGTAAAAGTTAATATAAAATGGTTTTTTTTTCATGTACATTTTCATTAGCAGTTGGGGTTTTTTGTTTGTTTGTTTTTTATAAAATGTTGTAAAAAGGGTGTAAAATAGTGAATCTGTTATCATTTCCCACAAAGTGTCACAAACTTATCTTGTGAATAGCCAGCAGTTCAACCCAACTGACAAATTACTGACAGACACACACACTGACTAGCTGCATGACTTGCTTGTACAATATATAAAAATGTGTCCTTGTGGCGTGCTTTTATGCTTACTGTGGAATACCTTTCTTCCCAAAGGATGTTTTCAAAATAGACTGTCTTTTTTCCAGATTCATTTAGTAGTTTGAGATCCGTAAGGGATTCTCAAAGCAGCATGGCTCCCAAAGACATCATGACCAATTCCCATGCCAAATCTATCCTCAATGCAATGAACTCACTTCGCAAGAGCAACACACTCTGCGACATCACTCTGAGGGTGGAGAACACTGATTTTCCAGCTCACCGGATTGTCTTGGCTGCCTGCAGTGACTATTTTTGTGCCATGTTCACTAGCGAGGTAATAATGTTTGAAAAATAGATGTCCCAGTTACATTCCTGATGCACTCTTTTATGCTGTTTTTTTTTCTTTGTTGG
The DNA here is from genome assembly GCF_057382185.1 of Mchenga conophoros. Classification (NCBI taxonomy): domain Eukaryota; kingdom Metazoa; phylum Chordata; class Actinopteri; order Cichliformes; family Cichlidae; genus Mchenga; species Mchenga conophoros. The sequence goes on from NC_140545.1 coordinate 19,690,397, forward strand.
CCTTTCTGGGTGTCTTAAGGTGGTGTTACATTTGCCTAAAATGCAGGATGATTCTCGAAAGTAATCCTTCAAATAAATGTGTTCTTGTGGCTCTGTAGCTTGCAGAAAAGGGAAAATCTTTTGTCGACATTCAGGGGCTCACGGCATCCACTATGGAGATCTTGTTGGACTTTGTCTACACAGAGACTGTGCTTGTCACGGTGGAGAACGTACAAGAGCTGCTCCCTGCAGCGTGTTTGCTACAGCTCAAAGGTAAGTTCAGAGCTGTACCTTGATTTAAAAAGTTTCTAATAATTGTCTCTGGTTTTGACATTGTCTTCAGAAGCTTCTGTGTTTTGAGCTTTTATAACTTTGTTTAACATGTTAATATAACATAATATAATTATGTCTGTTTACCACAGTCTGCTGATACGAATTAGTGTGTATGGGTAAATGTGGCATATTTACAGTGTTCATGTTGATTAAAGTGCAGTGTTATGATTAAAGAATATAAACATAATGATTAAAGAGTTTGCTTAAGCCATCTTTTCTCATGACTGTAACCCCAGATCTTGAAATGTCTTATTCAGTGTCCTCAAAAATAAATTTTACCAGGTATTACAAGGTTTGAATTGTTTCCTCTTGCAGGCAGTAATGTATTAGTTTTAGCATGATTTAGGTCAGTTTATGTGTCTACCCAGTAGAATAAACTGGGTTGTTGTAATGTTGGATTTTGGAGTTTTAGTAAGCAGGCTTGTTGAAATAAGTCACTTTCGCAAACGTTAGTAACTGGGAAATTCATCCAGTTACAGATTTAAATGGATCATCTTTAATTCCCCAGTCCATTCATGCAACAACGTAAGGGCTTAATTTGAACCCCAGTTACGGCAGTGTAATCTACAGTCATCCAGTGTTGTATTCAGTATTCATACCTTGTATGGCACCTGGAAAAATCCATGCATCCATCCATCTTCTGCCAGGATGAGTGGGCAGGAGAGCCCAGACCTCCCGCTCCCTGGCCGCCTCATCCAGCTCATCTTAGTGGACCCCATATAATCTTATTTTATATAAGATTATATGGGGTAAAACAAAAAAAATGACAGCGAATGTTGCAAAAATATATTTTTGTAGAGTGCATGAGTCTGTTTGTAATATTAATCATATCATCCAGAATTATTATAGTCTGCTGGGAACCGCAGAAAATGTGATGTAATAATTCTTTTTAGGCTTAATCATCAATTTAAAATTCTACTTTCTAATTTGGTTGGTGTGATAGTGAAATGTTTATTAAACAGTGGTACTATTCCATTAAAATGCTTTCTGCGTTTCCAAATTAAGAGAGAATTACATGCTGGTTTTTGAAAGAGTTAAGGCTACAAATGGTGCATGTGTGTACAAACCTATCTCCCTCTTCCCTAGGGGTGAAAAGAGCGTGTTGTGATTTTTTGGAGAGCCAACTCGATCCTTCCAACTGTCTGGGCATTCGAGACTTTGCAGAGACGCACAACTGCCTTGACCTGATGCAGGCCGCTGAGCTCTTCTCCCAGAAGCATTTCTCCGAGGTGGTTCAGCATGAGGAGTTCATGCTGCTGAGCCAGACAGAAGTGGAAAAGCTAATAAAATGTGACGAAATTCAGGTAGGAAAACTGCATGCAGGGAAGCTTGCTTCTCTTTAAAGATCTTTTTAAATGTGCTGTGAATGCTGCTTTGTGTTTTGTTGCTGGATGATGTAAAATTTGTAACTCCAAGCACCTGAAAGTTGCCTGGTAACGTTTTTGTCTGCATGAGAGTTAGCGATATAGTTTTGTATTTGTTTTTAATTCAGTTCCCTTTCAGTTACTTTCCAGAGTGGCTTTATTAGTTTCATTTTAGTTTCTGTAGTTTGAAAATATTTAATTTTAGTTTCCTTGGTTAGTATGAGTTATATGGAGGATATTTATCAGGGGGAAGATTTAGGGAAATCCAAACAGGCATTGACCCTGTGCACGAGAAAATGCTAACTTCCTGGTTTGAGACTGGATGTATGGTTGTACATTTCCGGTAGCTTTACTTTGCGGTCAATCGCTACTGCGAAGATATACTCCAAAATCATGTCCAAAACTCGAAAACGGAAAGATCGCGTTAAGTTACAAAGAGCAGAAGGTGGGAACACTCACCACTGTTGTGTCATAAAAAATCTAATGATCAATTTTGACGTTTAAAGAGTTTAGATCGATCAGTTGTTTACATCACTCAACACAAGCAGAACTGCATTACTGCAGCAGAAGACACATCGTCCACATTCAGAAGCACATCTCTGTATAGTGACTGGTCTCATGATTTAAACAGGCAAATGTTCAGCATTCAAACTACAGGTGAAGAATAGTCAAACCAGATGTTTCCCCGTTATGTTGATATCAGCTAGTCAAGTACACAAACAAACCGTTAACAAACCGTGAAAAAAGCCACACAAAAAATGAATGATTGCTGGTAAGGGTTTCTATACATTAGTATTTACGAAGGGTATGTTGTGACTTACCTTCAAAATTACAGTGGTCCCTCGCTAATAACGCGGTTCACCTTTCACCTCGCTGTTTCACAGATTTTTTTTTAGTGCAAGTTTGCACGTTTTTTTTACGTCACATTGTGTCCTGCGTCCTGATCGCTGCAGACGATCTCCTCCATGCCGTCTCTCCTGTACAGTACAGAATCGCTGCATCGATCGCTAGCAGTGTGACTCTGAAGTGCAGTACTGGATGTCCACAATATCCACCAAACGTTTTGCACCGTCAAAAAATAAAATTGGCTACTTGATTTCACCTATCGCTGGTTATTTTTAGAACATAACACCCGCGATAAACGAGGGACAGCTGAGAAATATAACATTTGAATCCCTTTTCTCTTTTGCTCTGAGGCGCAGGGGAAAAAATATCGACAAGTCGATGAATATCATTTACAGATATATTGGGTAAATGCCCAAGACATCTATAGAAATGTAAATCGCCGCTTGATTAATTCATTTGCTTAACTTGTTTTGGACCGTAAACAGGGTGTGAATAGGACACCGGAAACAAAGCTCCCCACAGGAGTTTCCGCACCGGAAGTAGCATATGCTAACGTGCACATAGTCAATTGCAGTTCAAACATGACTTTTTGTGAAGGCTGTTGCGTCACAGTTACATAGACATTGTATATCTACAAATGCACTAAAGCCTCATCAGACAGTTTATATAGATTTTACTAAAATAAACTAAAATGAGGACATTTCCACTTTATTTTTATTTTGTTTTTAGTTCATTTTGCAAGTTCACAAAGTTTTATTTCAGTTAAGTGTGATAACTTTAGTCTGCAGTACTACTGAAATAGTTAAATTTCAGTCTAAGATCCCTGAAACAAATAGTTGATTTAATGTAAATTGAGCTTGACTTTCACAGCTTCTATAATATCTGTCAACAATCTAAGCGCCAAAAATGAAAAGCAAGTATAAACCTGCTACAGAATCAGTCTGTGACCTCCCCCCCCAACAATCCAACCACCCAAGTTCCAGTCAGTGTTGTGGATTGACCTGACAATGAAATTGCAGAGAAGTGAATCTGATTTAAGTTTGGCTTTGTGCTCAGGAAATTCCTGTTTCCCAACCACATACCCCGCTTTGTGAAAACATAGTTATTATCACATGATGATTTATAGATCACAAGTTCTGTCAAATTGTCTTTCCTGTCATATTTGTTGTTTTTAAAATAAAACCAGACCATACATGTAAATCGTAGTCACGCATAATTTGCCTTCAGTTAAAGTTTTCTGTCATCTTTGAGGATTTGAAGTTTATTTTAGCAGACTGCGCTGTTTCACCTTTGTACATTTTGTCTTTGCAGTTGCAGAAGTCTCTTGAATTGTTGCCACTAGTCTTGCCACAAGTAATTATATTTATTGAAAAAAAGCTTGCATCAAAAATCAGTCTTGTGCAATAGTTCAATTGCAGCTGTTAGCAAATCCTTCAGTGTTGTGTAGATTTACTATCAGGTGTTATTACTGTATATGTTGTTGGTATGCAGGTGGACTCGGAGGAGCCTGTATTCGAGGCCGTGTTAAATTGGGTCAAACACAACCGCAAAGAGCGGGAGCCCTACCTGCCAGACATGCTGGAGTTTGTTCGGATGCCGCTGCTGACCCCCCGCTACATTACAGATGTCATTGATACTGAGGTGAGCCAGGCGACGCTTTGTGGGTTGTTGTGTAATCACATGCCAAGCCTCCTATGAAAGATTTTTCTGTCAAGTTTTATCACACCGTAATTAAGCAAGTTTTTACTCGTCTTAGCCTCTCATTCGGTGTAGCCTGCCATGTCGAGACCTTGTTGATGAAGCCAAGAAATTCCACTTAAGACCGGAGCTGAGGAGTGAGATGCAAGGCCCACGCACACAAGCCAGATTAGGTAGGAATCCAGTTTTCAACTGCACTTTAGCTAAATACTTGTCTTGTAGACAGAAGCTTTGTAAAATACGTTACTTTCTTTTAAGGTGCCAAAGAAGTCCTGCTGGTTATCGGTGGGTTTGGCAGCCAGCAGTCACCAATAGACATAGTTGAAAAATATGATCCCAAAACTCAAGAGTGGACCTTTCTGCCTGTAAGTATTAATTTGATGCATGTATTTGGCTGTTGAACCAGGGGTGTCAAACATGCAGTGCAAAGTGTGAACGTGTTATTGAACTCATAAATTGCTTCCAATTTGTCAATGAAATGCAAGGTTTTTCATGATGCCCACATTACACAAGAAATGGACAGAAAATTAAATGTGAAGTTGTTTGAATCATGAACACATGAAATCCTCTTCAGAAACGAAAACTGTACAGCTTTGATCTGTAAAGTGAAATATTGTATCACTTAAATCACTTTAAGCATATTTGCACTGCACAAGACAAAATGTGGATTGCACAACACTGGACATTATATTCTTCATTTCCAGTTAATACTTGTACAGCTGCTGTTATTGTGTATATATTTATTTATATTTCTTCACACATTCTTATATAGTTCTATACTGTGTATTGTGTATTTTGTTGTACAGTTATTTTATTTTCAACTTTAATTTATATATTTTATCTTATTCTTTCCCAGTTAAATTTACCCTTCATTCTAATTTGTGTTGTACAGTTATTTCATTTTTAACCTTAATTTATATTTGATTCCGTCCTAGTTAAATTTACCCTTTTTAATTTTTCATATTTATTTCCTATCTTATTCATAGCCTTTTCCTTTTTGTTTTCTTTAGGTCATGAGCAGTTGTCCAAGCATTTCACTACATATCGTACTGTGTATGACTGTGTACGTGACAAATAAAATTTGAATTTGAATTTGAATTTGAAATAGATGTTTATTAAGACATCTCATGCTTTTCAGCACCTGTTTTGTAAATCGATAACTTAATAAAGAATAAAAAATAACCTTTAAAATTAAAATGACTTCTACAGAATACAGTATTTTCTAATGGCTGGTAAATTTGTGAGGGTGTAGGGTGTTAAGGGTTGTCTTTTACTCAGGCTTCTGCTTTCAGCTTTCTTATATCTCAAAATGGCAAAAGTTGTTCTAAAAGCAAGTTTGAACACCTCTTTTTTGCAGTTATTGTGAAGAATTATCTAAATTTACTTTAATTATAGTGATAACAAGTATAGTGAAAAGCAGCTCGGCTTAAAGAGTTTCCTGTCTTTCCCCAAACATGGGATTTTGAAAAGCTTTTTCCCTGGAAGATAGATTTCTACTATCATCTTTGCTTTGAAAAGAATTCTAATAGATTTCAGTTCACGTGTCTTTTGCTCTGCCTCTGGTTCATGTCTGCAGAGTTGATTTCTTTTTAGTTATAATGCAATGCCCACTGTAGATTAAATTAGACTGTATGTGGCCCATGAACTCAAATGAGTTTGACACTTGTGTCTTAAACAGAATATTGCACGGAAAAGGCGTTACGTGGCCACCGTTTCTTTGCACGATCGAGTCTATGTGATCGGGGGCTATGACGGCCGGTCGCGGCTCAGCTCCGTGGAGTGCCTGGACTACACAGCGGATGAGGACGGTGTTTGGTACACCGTCGCAACCATGAATGTTCGGCGAGGCCTTGCTGGAGCTACAACACTTGGAGGTCAGAGACATTCTATGCTCAGTGAGCTTAGTCCCTTCTCTGAAATCGCCTGTGATTTTCTTTGTCCATCTCCATTTTTCATGTTTAATGAGAGAGCTGTGTTGTTATTGGCTCTTGACAGATATGATCTATGTTGCTGGTGGCTTCGATGGCAGTCGGCGTCATACCAGCATGGAGCGATATGATCCAAACATCGACCAGTGGAGCATGCTGGGTGATATGCAGACAGCTAGAGAAGGAGCTGGTTTGGTGGTGGCCAGCGGGCTTATATACTGTCTAGGTATGGAGGCAAAAATACACAGTCATCAAAATTTGATTATCACATGGGCCCAAATATTAACCTGAAAACCAGCATAGACTGTATATAAAAGGTAGACATAGACCTATAACCCTTGACTGTTTCATCCGTCAACATCTGGATGTTTTCATATCGTAATGATTTATGAAAATCATCACGAAAATCAGCGTGGTCATTGATTTCAGTGACTGCATTAGGGTGCAAACACTGGGGGCTACAGGCAAAGCACAGATTTGTTTTTCATTTGTTCAGCTTTTGCTCCAATGCACAGTCATGTGTTTCTGACATCTAATGAGCCTTCAAACTCTCATATCTGATACTTAAAACATGGTTTTCTTGATTGTATTTTATCATTATGTGAAGTAGGGAACCTTTCACAAAGCAGTTCCTGGTTTATATTTGTTGTGTTTTGCCTTTTCCCTTTTTTTTTTCTTTAAAATCTTCTTAAACAATCAGTGCGTTTCATTTTCAAATTTGCAAAATGCAAGGGGCACCCTATGCTCAGATTACCCCTTAAGCAGAAGTTTTCCATGTTGTGATGACTGAGTACAAAAAAGTAGTCACTATGACTGAAAATGCACACGTCAAACTATTATGGCTAGTGCTGTGTGACTGAGGATGGAGTTTTTGTTGTTGGTTTTGTACAGTTAATTCTTCTTTTTCATCCATTTACTTTGTTCTGATTTTTATTTTCATTGACTGGAAAATTTAGCAAGCCTGTATAGGTGGAACAGAAAAGTTGGAAATGCTGGGTGTTGATTTGCGCTGAAGCTACAGGTCACCAGTGTGTAGCTCTGCATATTTGATTTAGGTTTTCACATCAGATGCCCTTCCTGACGCAACCCTCCCAGAGGTTTGTCTCTCCTCTTGGTCTCAGCTAAAGTCATAACACCTACATTTCATCGATCTTTTTGACTCTAGCGAAGATGGTATTCTAAGAAACGAACACACGTTGTATTCTTTAAGACTTGAAACTAGCAATTGAGACCATAAACTCATCAAGAAAGGGTAGGCTGGGGTCAGAGATCACTTGAGCAGTAGACATTTGAAGCAAATCATGAAGCAACTACCATTTTATACATACAGTATGTGATTATAAGACTAATTCTCACCCTCCTTTCCTTTTATTTATAACAATGAAAGCATGAAGTAAAACCATTTTAACATAGTCAGTTGTTCTGAAACACTCTACCATCAGTTTCGTGGAAGCTGTCTTCATTTTCTCCAGCAATAACCATTTCACAGGCATGTCTTTTAGAGCTCCTTGTCGTTTATGACAGTAGTAATTCTTGGCTGTTCACCTAAAGAGTTTATCCAAAGTTGGTTTCCCTCAGAAGATGTCAGGAGGCAGTTTGTACTCAGTCATTGGACTCCTCTCAAAAACTCCTACAGGATAAATTACTTTGATAGCTGACTAACTCTGACAGACACATTAAGGCTGCAAGCAACCCACAATGCAATGAGAACTCCATGTTTTCCAGTGCAGGCAAATATAAAAACTGAGTTATCATTTCGTCTTTGTTTCGTGTCAGAAAAACTATGTTAATGCGTCTTTTTTTCTGGCTGGTTTTTCGGTTAATCATGTGGTTCATAACTTTTTAGAAATTAGGGAAAGTAGGCATAGCCATAACGTTAGCGTTTTGGTTAAGATTTCTTTAGAAAACGGCTTATATTCTCCTTCTGACCTCAAAGGTAATCTCTGCTTTAGCTCATAAAATAAACCAAAAATATTTTTTACGTCATATACAAGGTGCACGTAGCTTCTGGGTCTGAAAAGTGAAACCTGTCCCTGATTCCCTTTAGAAAGAAATTAGATTTTACCGTAGTGAATGGAAAAACAGACCTCAGCTTTCCTGATGTGTGCCCTCAGTCAGTCTTTATGTTTGCATGTGCATGCAAAGCATAATGTTTGTTAGGATGACATAGCAGAAGGCGCTTTTAAGTGGGCCTGTCAAGTTGGTACAAAATGAGCGTTTTAAAAAGTTAAGATGGCGAGTGTCAAAACGCTCAGCTTGAGTCTTCACAATAAAGAATTTACAAGCCAGTAGGAGACATCACAGTCTTTAGTTAGAACTCTGTTGAACAGCAGCATAAACAAGCTCATCATGATTAGTTTTCTGACCATCCATTTCTTGACAGGTGGCTATGATGGGCTAAACATCCTGAATTCGGTGGAGCGGTATGACCCACACACAGGCCACTGGACTAGTGTCACACCCATGGCCACCAAACGGTCAGGTAGGTAATAAAACATCAGGGATGCGCCAATCAATCTTTTTTCCAGTTTGGATACATTACCGATGGCTTGGTTTTGACTTTCTGCTGACATCGAGTACCAATCCACTGCAAGTTATTGTCTCCTAATTTCAGCTGCTCCCTTGTTTTGGGTTCCCACAGTAGATCATCTTCCTCCATCTCACCTATTCCTAGCATCCTCCTCTGTCACACCAACCCTCTGCATGTCCTCCTTCACTACACCCATTAACCCCCTCTGTGGGCTTTTTTTCCTCTTGCTTGGCAGCTCCATATTCAACATCCTTTGTCATGTGTATCTATTATCCTTTCTCTGCACATGCCCATGGATTGGTATTTATTTAAAAATAAAACATAAACAGGGACCATGTTATTTTCCTCATTTGTAAAATTATTTATTTAATATTTCTAAAAGCTTCCAATCAAATGTTAATCTAAACTTAAAGACAGTGAAAGTGATTGAGCAAGAGATGCTGGTTTTGAAAGGTTTTTTTTGTGTTTCAGTCATGTTAACAGACTTGACCACAGTGTGCTGCTGACTACAAAAAAAAAAACGGCAAAAATTTGAAGTTGCAAGTTCAGGCAGCACGGTGGCACGGTGGTTAGCACTGTTGCCGCACAGCAAGAAGGTCCTGAGTTCAATTCCACCATCAGGCCGGGGTCTTTCTGTGTGGAGTTTGCATGTTCTCCCCGTGTTTGCGTGGGTTCTCTCCGGGTACTCCGGCTTCCTCCCACCGTCCAAAGACATGCAACTTGTGGGGATAGGTTAATTGGATAATCCAAATTGCCACTAGGTGTGAATGTGCGAGTGAATGTGAGTGTGAACGGTTGTCTGTCCCTATGTGTTAGCCCTGCGACAGACTGGCGACCTGTCCAGGGTGTACCCTGCCTCTCGCCCAATGACAGCTGGGATAGGCTCCAGCGCCCCCCGCGACCCTGAAAAGGACAAGCGGAAGCGAATGGATGGATGGATGGATGGAAGTTCAGGCATATAACAAGAAGCTGTTGGAGTGGGAAGCACGCATCTCCTCCAGACAGCTGACCTTTTGCTGTTTCCTTGATGCTTTGTTAGCTCTCCCATTCACACTGCTGCTGATGCATGGTGTAGTAAACACAGAACATCATACATAAAATGGGCCACTGTCACAGATACTCAGTACAACTTTTTGAGCTATGGTCACACTGATGTCCGATCCAAATTCCTGCGAGCTGTGCTGCTGTCTGTTGACGCCTTCCTGCTGTTTCCAGGGGCCGGTGTGGCTTTGCTCAATGACCACATTTATGTAGTGGGAGGGTTTGATGGCGTTTCACACCTTGACTCCGTCGAAGTCTACAACATCAGAACAGACTACTGGACCACTGTAGCCAGTATGACGACTCCTCGGTGTTATGTAGGAGCCACCGTTCTCCGAGGGCGACTCTACGCCATCGCCGGGTAAGAAAGAGTTCCATTGCTGTGGCAATAGTCCTAAAGGGGTTTTACTTAATACAGCGCTCACATATGATATGAATATTGGTAGGCTTTTGGGTTATTGTGCCTTCTTTCCATGTAGACTATGAAGTGAAACCAGTTTCAATACATTATCGTTATTCTCATAGTATAAATGCTTTCTGAAGGAATGGTCTGTCAAGTCTACTGACTGCTTTTTGTCCCAGTGATAACACGAGGAATCCCTTCACGCTGTGTGGAGAAACACAAGTAGAGAATGTAGCACTAAAAAAACAACTTTTGAGCACTCAGGCTTCGACTGAGCCTCAGAATGTATTTTTACAGAGATTATGGGTTTTGTTCCTGATTTTACTCAGCATAGAGCAGCTGGTGTACAGAAAGAATGTCCCATAGCTCCTTGCATACAGTGCGCACATTAATAGTAAAGAATAGATCACATATGTATTTTCAGCAAGTCTGCACACAGACATGAGAATTTTAATGATTGCATAAAGGAAATGTTTTTTTAACATGAATGCATAATGTAATCCCACCATATTCCATTTATCTTGGGTCAGACCCCAGTTTATTATAGTTACTGAAACAATACCACATCCTTAGAAAAATAATTACAATTAAAACATGCTTTAGTTTTAGTATATTTGTTCAAAAATGTAAGCACAACAAACATTAGGAGGACATTATGTTTACTCAAACTGGAGTGCCCACATGGTTGTGAGCCATGTGTTCGTATTGTAATACAGGTTCTGACCTTCTTGAGTCATGCTCATGACGAATAGTCCCAGAACAGAAAAACTAAACTGACACTTAAACTAAACACATTCAAACCGTAAAAGCTCAACTTAAAACAAGCACGTCGACTCTGGAAACGTTGTGAAAGTAAACTGAACTGAAAAGAAAACGGTAAAGCTGAGCAAAAATGTGAACTAATACAAACTGAGGTTGAGATCACATTAGCGGGTTCAGCCTGGTCATTAATTTCAGAGACTGCAGTGGAGATGCAAACACTGGAAGCTACGGGCAAAGCACACAGATTTGTTTATTTTTTCATTTGTTCATTTTTTTCTGCAATGCACAGTCGTGTTTCATAGTATATTAACAGTAGTTTCTTGACATCTAATTAACCTTCAAACTCGCTCATCTGATACTTATAAACATTGTTTCCTTGATTGTATTTTCTCAAGATAAAAAACTTTTTACCAAAGCAGTCCCTGGTTTGTCTTTGTTGTGTTTTGCCTTTTCCTTTTTTTCTTCCCTTCTAGCATTTCAGTGTCATTAAAATCTTCTTCTTAAACATTCAGTGCATTTCATTTTCAGAATTCCCCAAAGTGACAAAGCAAAGGCATCTGTAAGTGGTTTAAATTCAGAGCAACTTGGAAACAACTGGGGGCTCTAACAGGACAATGAGCCCAAACCCTAACATCATACAACATATATTTGAGCCTCCATGTATACTTTTAGCCCTGTAAGGACCCTGACTAGAGAAATTAAAAAACACTTGTGCACCCAAATCTTGTTATTATAGTCATTAAAGATGTATGCTATACAAAAATGCCACCCTGATAAAGAACCAATAACCAAAATCATTAAAAGTCCCAAATTACCACAACATTCATGCGCACAATGAGTGCATGCAATCTTTTGACTTTAACTGTACATTAGTGATATTTGAGCAGCAGTTACTACTGTGTTTTCATATTTGTTCTTCATGGTACTAATGTACGCAGACAGCTGTAGACACAACGTGTTTCAGGGTTGAAGGTGAATTGTCTGATTTAACTTAGAATCGGTACAGCATTCTGCAGCAAGCTTGTCAGACAGTAGTAATGTGATCTTGTTCAGTGGCTTCACTCAGTTCTGTTTCCTGCTGTGTTTCAAACTCTCAGTTCCTCTCCATTTCTCCAGATATGACGGGAACTCTCTCCTCAGCAGTATCGAATGTTACGACCCAGTTATCGACTCTTGGGAAGTTGTTACCTCGATGGCGACCCAGCGGTGTGACGCGGGCGTTTGTGTTCTACGAGAAAAGTGACGTTTGCCAAGAACCACAAGAGGAAAAGCAAGTGGGAGGGCAGGCTGCTAAACTGCGCTTAAATGCCTCTAAAACACAGCCACAAAGGGAGATGTCTGTTCACCAGTATTCAAATAGATACCCTCAAAAGATTATGAAGCGCAGCAGTTTGGGCCGCCTCCTCCAAAGGACGGTTAACCCTCCGCGACTCGGACCGTGCTACAGAGATTCAGCTTCACCGTGGTAGACTTACCTCAAAAGAGGCCTCCAAGGAGCCCATCAGGACATGCATGACTCTCTTCTGTGGTACTTGTGTCTGTCGTTACCTGTGAGATTATTTTTTCATTTTGTCTTCAAAGTGCAATATATTTCTACTCATGATGAGAAAACAAAATACAATGGAGCAGATTCAGGCTCCAGTTGCTGCTATATGCCTTATGACATTGGCCTACATCAAGCGGTGAGCATCCATGTTGCCTCCCATTTGACTTTGATGATCGTTGCCCTACATTAGCTTGTTATCGGGTGAACTCATTTGGCATTTGCAACGTCGTTAATGAGTCAGTAATTCAACCCCTACCCGTAAACAGTGCTTTTTAATTAAAATAACTTTAATATGTTTCATACATATTCTCTCTCTCTCTCAGAAGATACATTTAGAGATGTTTTTGTTTTAGAAAATGACTGATTTGTACCCATTGGTTCTTGATTCATTTGTTCCTCGATTTGGCAACTTTGAAAATTCAAGTATGAGGTGCTTGTGATTTATTTTTCTTTCCTCAGAGTATAGATTTGGATGTAAATGTATGATACACTCCTAACATCACTGTTGCCTGGGAAGTAAATAAACACATTGAGAACCAGTTAAGATTATCTGTGATACATCTGAACCCCCTGTTGACAGGGAAGACAATTTGCTGAGGAAGGTTCATGACTTAATGCGAGCCACATTGAAATCTTCTAAATCAGCGGTCCCCAACCTTTTTTGCGCCACGGACCGGTTTATGTCCGACAATATTTTCACGGACCGACATTTAAGGTGTTGCGGATAAATACAACAAAATAAAACCAGCACTGGTACCAAAAAAAAAATTATTCATAACACATGGGAAAAGACCCAAGGAAACCAGGTTAACGATAAAAACGTTAAAAAAATAATGATAAAAACCCTGAAAACCATGAATATCACACCCGAGCCTCAACTCTTGCAGTCCGGTACCAAACAACTCACGGACCGGTACCAGTACCCCAACCGTCCGTGGCCCGGGGGTTGGGGCCCGCTGTTCTAAATACTGAGAAGAGTATTTGCTTCCTTCATTACCTTTAGAAGAGGATACATTGGACCGTTCTTTATAAAAGGAAAAGCGATAATGCTGTTCCACAGCTCATAAAAGTGCACCATCTGTCATTGTTCAAAAAAATCAGTGATTTTTTTTATACCCCACTATCACATGTAAAGCTTAACAGAGATTCACGGGCATAGAAACAGATTTGGTAAATGCACTGGTTCTTATATATAGCGCTTTTCTACTCAAAGTGCTTCACAAAACTCGTTCATTCACCCAATCACTTTTTAGTGATTTTTAGACAGTTTTTAGTGCTGTCTAACTAACATTCATACACACAGTCACACTCCAATAAATGCATCGGAGAGCAACCTGGGGTTAGTACCTTCCCAAGGATATTTGACATGCAGACTGGAGCAGCCTAGGATCAAACCACCAACCTTCCGGTTAGTAGGTGACTTGCTTTACCTCCTGAGCTACAGCCACCCCAGATTTAAAACCTATCAACTGACAGGTGGCACAGATCACATAAATATTCATTAGGAATGCTTTTTCCATTTCACTTCAGACATATTTTAAACTTTCAAACCCCTTAAAGCCACAGGTGAGCTGTGAAATTATCATATTATGACTCAATGTCTTAAATTTTTGCCTTACACAAAGAACATAAAATATATATTTAAAAAATGAATGTGGAATATTTAAATGATCATGAAAGTTGAATAAAATTCTATTTGCACTAGTTCTGTTTTTGCTCTATTGTTGCCTTTGCAATCATTGATTATTCCAACTTAAGTCACAGAAAGCTTTAATAACAACTGGATCATCTCTCTAGCAGGAAGAGAAAATAATGTGCGGACAGGATGAGCAAAAAATCTCAATGTGACAAACATTTCATTTCACTTTCAGGCTCTTTATTCATCTGTCTTTAAAAAAGAAGTTACTTTTCTAGTTAGGTGATGTTTTTCACCTATGGTTCTCTGTTATGTCTTGTGTGGAACAGCACAGTGAACCTATGTCAACGATCTCTGCCTTCATTTCATTAAGACACCTAGTGTAACTGAAATCACTGCACAGCACGCTTTTCCAACTCCTTATAAAATCTCCTTAACACCTTTCCCTGACCAAGTTTTGGAAAAATGATTTGGAAAAAGAGGTAGGAGGCAATTTTTAGCTTATCTGGCTGAAGGACTGATGAGCTTATGCAACTGCGAGGGAACATCATATAACCAACAAGAGCGCTCAGAGACCAGCACCTCCCCCCTCCGAAGAGCAAGGTCTATACTAAAACGTTGATGTTTTTATTGCAACATGCTGATGTCTGACCTTTGACCTATGACCTTGAAGCATTACATACTAAATATGTGATGCTTAATGGTGTATTGTATTATCTTTGCCCATATGATTTGAACAGAATTGGCTGAAATCTTTGGCCTTTATAAGCTATAAAACATTATATTTTTAAGATATAAGATTAAGATTTAAGATTTTGTAAAACTTTATGGCATCATTGTGACATTATAGGGCATTGTACTAAAATGTGTTGTACAGCTCTCTCCATGCCTTTTCATATGATATATTATTCGATATGGTCTCTTGGAATTGTTTTTCAAGGTCAACCTTGTCCTTGGGCACTAACAATGTAGGTCAAGGCCAAATGCTTAGCCAACCTAGGTACTCATGCCCCCCAAGGTGTAGTATATTGTTGTGAAGTTTGAAGAGGGTCCTTAAGAAATTATAAGTAATATGATAATTTTTATTCATGTTCACATTTCAAGCTTCTCTGGCAGAGACCCTTTAAAATGTTGAAATATTTGGATTATGTCAACATTAAATGCACCTCAAATTTCACATTTAGAGGTGAGTGCCAGCTACCAGTATAAGATAAATAAGCATTCCTTTGAACTGTGAATCATTCACAGTTACTCTACTGGAGTCCAGAATAAAAATATAAAACCAGAAGAAGAGCATAAAAGGATAAAAGGCAGTATTTTAATATGTGGCACTTAAAATGTTCTACTTTTTTTTTTTTAAAGACAGGATAGAAAACCACTGTTTTATTATTATTAATTAGATTTTGTGGATGTTTGGCTGTGGATCAAATGACAGTGGGAGTTGCTAATGGTAAGGGTCAAACTTTTAAAACTTGAAAATATAACATAATTTGATGATACGCTGAGGAAAACAGCTCTCTGCGTTCAAGATCACAGAAAGTAAAAATGACGGCTGTAACGTTTGGGTCTGAGAAGCCACCAGGCTACCTGTGGTTCTGGTTCTTCAGATATGATAAGATAAACCTTTATTAGTTTTTGGTCACAGCAGGAAGTAAAAGTTCAGAGCAATAAAAATTAAGAAAAACACAATAGAATAGGATAAGATAAAATAGAATAACATACTATACAAAATAGAATAGAATGCTTTCAGGGACACGTGTGTGTGTGTGTGTGTGTGTGTGTGTGTGTGTGTGTGTGTGTGTTTCTGTCTGCACGTGTGGGGTCATGTAGTTCATGGGAAGATGATCCTCAGATTTGACCTCTGTGATCATATTACTGGTAAGTTTCCTGATGAGTTTCTGTCCTCAGTCACTCATTTTATAAGAAACATAAGTTCAATTTGTACATTTTGGTTCTTTTAGGTATTCTTTCTTAACCAGTTGTGACTGACAAGTCTGACTTGCCCCTTGCTATTCATGTCCGGATTCAAAACACCAAGATGGAAACAGCAAAAATGCTCTTCTCAAGACTTCAAAGTGTGACTTCACCGTAGCTACGTCCATCTTTTTCATGGCTCCCAGTAAACCATTTTTGTGCTGATCTTAAGACCAGAGGAGGTTTGGAGCTATGCAGTTATTGAGTATTGTATGTGTATATCTGTTGTATTAGTTACTCTGGAGCTAAACACTTGCACTTTGCAATTATAGTGCTTACAGTTAGTCGTAGAATAGCTGGGAGGGAAGAGATTTCACAACCAGACCGGTACCGGTCTGTGAGTCGTTTGATACTGGGCAGCGAGAGTTGAGGCTCGGGTGTGAAATTTATGGTTTTCATGGTTTTATCATATTTTTAGCGTTATTTTTTTAATAGTTTTTATCGTTAACCTGGTTTCCCTGGGTCTTTTCCTGTGTGTTATGAATAAATCTTCTTTTTTTTGGTGCCGGTCCGGGTTTTATTTTGTTGTATTTATCCGCGACACCTTAAAGGCCGGTCCATGAAAATATTGTCTGACATAAACCGGTCCGTGGCACAAAAAAGGTTGGGGACTGCTGCTTTAGAGGGTCCCATTCTTTCTAATAAAAAGATTTCCAGTGACAGACTGCATGGCTATATGTATCTGCGGCAATGGGAGTGAAAACACCTGAACTCAAAGATGAGGAAGTGTAGCCCAATACATTAGTCCATATTGTTTATGTTAAGGAATTCAAACTCATCTTACATGGTGGGCCACGTACAGTCTTCAGGTCATATCCTTGCAACCTGTCCTATTCGACCAAAAGATTCTGGTAGTTTCAGAGATATGGTTGGGCAACTCCTTGAAAAATTCTAAACCCTGTTTGTTACTTGCAGTTTCATTCAGTTTTTAACCAATTTACTCATTCTCTTCACGTGCTTATCAACTGGAGCAGAACAAAACACAATTGACATTAAATTGTCCAAACAGTTAAACCTTCCACTTACTTGCCTCTCCAGGCACCCCTCTGATCCCTGGTTACCCATGATTACAGAAACAGAATAACCCATGGGACACTTTGAGTATTTAATCATGCCATTTGGTCTCACCAATGTGCCCACAGTGTTTCAGGTACTAGTGAATGATGTGCTGTTTGAACATCTTTGTTTTTGTGTATTTAGATGAAATTCAGATTTTTTTCCAAATCTCTAGAGGAGCACCAGGTTCATGTCTGGAGTGTCCTGCAACACCTCTTGGAAAATCGATGTCAAGTCGGAGAAATTCAAATACCACTCTCCCTCTGTCACTTTTCTCGGCTACATTTTCGTAGGGGGGCAGGTGAAGACGTATCCAGTAAAGATCCAGGGAGTGAGCAAATGGCCCACTCCCACGTTTTGGAAACACCTGCAACGATTCCTTGGGTTTGACAACTTTTAACGATTCTTAATGCGGAACTACAGGTATCCGCAACACTCACTCACCTCCACCAAGACTCCTTTAGTTTGGTCCCCAGAAGCCAAGTCAGCCTTCAAAAAATTAAAGCAGCTGTTCACCTCTGCATCTGCCCTGGTTAACCTCAACATGAAGAAACAGTTTATAGTTGACTCCTCCAATTCTGGAGCCCCCAAATGCGGGCCCCAAGGTAAGCTTCATCTCGTGCCTTCCTTTCTCACTCTAGAAAAGTATGTTAAAGATTATGTAGCAGCATGTTCCATCTGTGCATGCAGGAAGAATAACTCCCTTTAACCCTCAGGTTTGCACCAACCCCTAGCCACATCTCACAAACCCTGGTCCCACATAGCTTTGGACGTTGATACTGGTCTCCTCACTTCCTCCAGTAAGACCATAATCCCTTCTTTAATGGACAGGTCCCAACACCACCTACAGTGTGGGCCTACTTCAAACTGCTTTTGAGTCCATTCCCAAATACTGGCCTTCTGGCCTGTGACAGCATTGCATCACTGACTAATGATTAATAATAGACTAATGTCCATGGTGGGACTGAATTACAAATTAAAAATAAATAACTGACACAATTCAATTAAACACGACCCAGCTGTATCTGGGGACTTGCAGGTCCTCTACAATCAGCCAGGGGCTGCTGCAGCTCCTTCGGCACCCCTGTTCACCCAGGCTTTGATATTATACAGTAGTTATTGCTCTAGAATATAATGTGTGACTTTTTGTTATACACTGCAACTATGTGTGCAAGTAAAAGTCTGGTAATAAATAAATAAATAAGCCTAGCCTAGCATGAACACAATAACAGCATTTTACTGTTAATTATTGATCATTTTAACTAAAAATGTCAAATAATACATTAAAAAAGAAAAATTGTGGAGTTAAAAAGTTACAAAGTGGAAATGTCAAGCTAATAATTAAGACAATTAAGAACTAAAACTAATTAAGACAGTCTCCCTTTGGGGGAGTTTCAGACTCGCATTCACCAAATGTAATTCTGGTAATATCTCTAACAATGGGTGCTTTTCCCACCACTAAGTACCTTTATTCCAGAAAGGAAATGCTATCTGACAGATATCTGAAGCTTTGATTTGATGAATGCTAAACAGAGCAATCGGATACTGGTGAAAGACTGCCTTTCAAAACCAGCAAATGATGACACAGGATCATTCCAACAGGTTTTTTAATAAAAGAGAAATATTAGATTTCATGGCACAAATGCGAGAAAGATACTCTCTTGTAGAGATCTTCAACAGAAAATGTATGTAAATGCAAACCTGAGTAATAAATCAAATATGTTTTCAAGTTTAATATTTTTGCAATACATGCTGATATTCTTAAGGTTCTTCATGTATGCAAAATACTAAATATTTTATGTCACAGACAGTGCAGAAAAATTATGTTTCTTGGGATTCTCATGTTTTCAGAGGCAAAATTTAGCATTCTTTAACTCCTCCATATTGAATTGACTCATGTACGATTATGTGAAAAATACATTTTTC
Source organism: Mchenga conophoros (assembly GCF_057382185.1). Taxonomy (NCBI): domain Eukaryota; kingdom Metazoa; phylum Chordata; class Actinopteri; order Cichliformes; family Cichlidae; genus Mchenga; species Mchenga conophoros. Next base: position 19,709,419 of record NC_140545.1, read on the forward strand.
ACAGGGTTCTGTGCAATTCTTAGAAAAGTACACTCCATGACTCAGAAGCTAGTAGAACCACCTTTAGCAGGAATAACTTAAAGTAATTGTTTTCTGTATGACCTTATCAGTCTTTCACATCGTTGTGGAGGAATTTTGTCCCACCCTTCTTTACAAAATTGTTTCAGTTCATTGAGGTTTGCAGGTATTTGTTTATGCACGGCTCTCTTATGGTCCCACCACAGCATTTCAGTTTGAAGTTTGCTTTGAGGTTTCTTTTCCTTTTTTAAGATATTCTGTTGTAGTTTTGCTCATGTGCTTGGGATGATTGTCTTGTTGCAAACAATTTCAATACAACTTTTAACTATGTGGACAGATAGCCTCGAATTTTATTCTTGACTACTTTGGTATACAGAAGAGTTAATGCTCAACTCAGTGATTTCAAGGTGTCCCGTGGCTGCACAACAAGCCTGAAATCGTCACCCCTCCACTTTTGTGCTGACAGTTGGTACGAGATGTTTGTGCTGATATGCTGTGTTGGGTTTTTGCCAAATGTGTCATTGTGCATTATGGCCAAACATCTCCACTTTCGTCTCATATGTCCAGAGGACGTTTTTCCAGAAGACTTGTTTTGCTCGAAAATACCTTTGCAAGCTGTGCTGCCATGTTCCTTTTAGACGAACAGCCTTTTTCAGGCCATTATTGTAGCGAAACCATATGCTTGTGTATCTTAAACAACATGTGTGTATTTCGATCTGTGCAGAGATTTTGTTTGCGTATCCCAAACAGTGTGTGTAAATCTGTAAGCGTGCATAGATATTAATGGTTGAAAAGTCTGAAAGCTTTGTTCAAATCACTGAAAATACACACAGCTATGTTTTTTTTAAACAAGAATTTTGCTAAACATCTGCATTTCTCTTCACAATCCTTCTAAACAAGCCATGTTTGTTACAGTTACAGTTAAACTTCCTGGGATGTCCACTCTGGCAACTGTCTCATTTTCCAGTTATGAATAATCTGATTCACTTCAAACTGTTCAGAAATGACCTTGAAAACTTTCCAGATTGATGTGTAGCAACAGTTTCTTTTTTTCAGATCATTGCTTGTGTCTCTCTTCTTTGACATTGTGTTAACCCACACCTGAATGCTCCCGACCAGTAAACCGCCAGCCTTCTGCTTTTATGGTGGTACTCGCACCTGCTGATGGTCAGTAAACCAAGTGTATTTGTTTATCAGCAGGTGGCTACTACTTACTGAAGGTTTACCAGGTTAAATTCAGCAGTATAACCAAAAAGATTTTTCCCTCTTAAATTGTTTTAAATGTTTGTTTTCAGGTCAAAAGGGGAAAATGATTGACAGACCTGTATGTTCTTTTCTCTAAACCAATCTTTAGACTACTCATATTTATCATCTGACCCTTTAAAGGGGTTAAATAGCTGCTCCTTGACTCCAGAAAATGTAACAACCCAACAGTTTTATAATGTAGCCAACACATGCATTATTATGCATGCATTATATTTTTGATCACTGTTTTCCTTCAGTAGAATTTGAAAGTACACTTTAATGTCTATTCCTTTTTTTCATTCTGCTAAACAAAGGAGCCAAAGAGCTGAAAACAAAAGAAAATTGTATAACTTTATAAAACGGAGAGTTGTTTGTAGTCAGGTTTTGCTCTACCAAGAGGGAAAATGTGAACAAACTTGTCAAAGATGACAAGTGTGTCTGATTTTCTGTCCTAATGCCGTTTCTTCTAATGCATACAAGTAACAACAAGCCAGAAAAGTGTCTAAAACAACATTTTGAGGCAGAACTGGCTTAATGGGGGAGGAAAGCTTTCATCCCTCCCTCCGTACATCAGTCTTCTCCCTCCTCCCAAAGCCCTGAATCAGCACCTTCAGACAGACCCAACTGAGAGGCGTCTACATGTATAAAGAGCGGCGAGCAGCACGCGGGACAGAACCGAGCTGTGCTGGTGGAGACACGTTACCCGTCCCGGGACGAGGCAGAGGAATTACGCAGTCTGTGTCTGTCCAGAGCCTCACTGACAGACGCTAAACTTCAGATACTCCACAACAGAAGTTGCTTTTAAAATCGTCTGAAGCAACATGGTAAGGGAATCTCTGGAAATCTAGAAACTTTAATGTTTGGTTTTTAATACATAAAAATCACTTTTTCCTCAATGACCTCCGCTCTGCACACGCAGTCTGCACTGAATAAATTAGTTCTGTTGCTCACATTATTCTTTAATCATATTTTAAGGGCCTATACCCTGAAGAAAGTGCAAGTAAATACACTTTGGTATATTTTTAATGTTTCTCGAAAAAAGGGACCTTTTTTCCCTTTTTAATTCAAACCTACATTGAGTGCTTGGACCTGGATGTGTCATAATTTTGCTCATGATCTTCCAGTTTTCTTTTGTTCTTCCTATTAGGTGGTTTAATCTGCAGTTTGTAGCCTATTTATTGGTTCATATTTAAGATTTGCTGCGCATGTTTTAGCATTCATGTTCTCTATTGTCTCCCTATAACTTAAAAACTGTCACTCAACAGTGAAAAACCATCTAAGGGGATGTTCTGCCTCTGGGTAAAACGAGCTGAAATTTTCAACATGCTGAAACACGACTGGAAGATTTTGGAAGATGCACCAGTGAAGTGTTGAAATGAGTGTGGCCTGTTTTTCAGTATTGTTTACACCTAACAATAGACAGACAAAGGGCACAGACACAGCACAAAAGAGAGTGTATTAGGAGATGTTTGTGCTCTGAGCTCTTAACTGCAGTGCGAAAGTAAAATCCTAAGCCAAATTATGAAATCTAATTACTTTAAATATTATTTGATTTTTAAATAAGTGGATTATTTTACATATTTTACTTTCAGCATAATTTAAAATTGAGCAATTTCATTTATTTTTATATACTTACATAGTATCTCTTCATTAATGTTTTTCTTTTCTTACAGGTGTTTCTTTTTAGCTTAAGTTAGGATTTTACATCTTCAGTATATGTGTCTGAATTAGAGTAACTCGACTTCTTTTAGCATTTCTTTATATTTTGAAGAATCAAGTTTAAGCAACTCATCAAATAATCATTGTCATATTTTGATTTATGGACACTTGAACATTCTGCCTGCATTTTTATAAATCCTCCAAAATAAAGAAAAATAAACAAACAAAAATCACATCAAATGTGATTAAAGCATTTTTCTCCAAAGTAAAACTTTTTTCTTTTCTTTTCTTTTTTAATTCAGTGATAATTAAATTTAAATACTGAGGACCTTTTCTGTTTGGCTCCCAGTTTAAATCTGTGGTTTCACAACAGTAAAGGAAACAAGTCTGTTTTTACCTATGTGAGAGATTTGAATGCATTTTCTTGGTATTTTGGGCTTTGTCATCAATACATTTATTATTTTATAAACCTTTTATTCCACTCGAGTAAAATTTAAGCAAAAATGTTTTTAAAAAAGTTTCCAGTAATTTTCCTTTGGCTCTGAACAAAATCTCTTTGGGTGTTGCCAGAAATTCCTCTATGCAGAAAAACACCCTAATTAAGTTTCTCTGGTAAAAAAAAGAAAAAAAAAAAGAAAAAAGAAAACTTTCATTGTCTGCTACTGTGCTGAGCACCTTTATCTGAAATGAGTCTGACTTCAAATATGCATCCAGCATGGCAAAAAAAGTACAGTTTTATAGTTAACTTGTCTTCTAAAGATCCTTTTTTGTGAATCTGAATGATGTTTCCAGTTGGTGACTGTGCTGATTTATACTTTGTGTCTATGATAAGCTTCCAACTTGATCTTCTGTGCAGAGGGAGTGCATCTCTATCCATGTGGGCCAAGCAGGTGTCCAGATGGGAAATGCCTGCTGGGAGCTCTTCTGCCTGGAGCATGGTGTTGGGCCTGATGGCGTCTTCCTGGACTCTCCAGCTGAAGCAAACTCTCGAGAAGATCCTTTCAACACTTTCTTCAACACTGGGAGCTCTGGGCGTCACGTTCCACGAGCGATATACGTGGACCTGGAGCCCACTGTGGTTGGTGAGCAGCTTTGATTATGTGCTTTTTTTACCCTCCTTATTTTTTTAATTATCATTTGGGGTCCAATTATCTGTGGTCATAAGTATCAAGTGTTACGCATTTCAATCCACATGAGCCATGGGCAGTTAAGACTGGTATCCAGGCAACAAGTGCAGTCGTGAGTCCTTCACCTTTTATTGAATGGATATTATGTAAACAGCTGGATGTGGAAGGTAATATTCAGTGGATTTGAGCAGGGAAAGAACATTTTCTTCCATTATGTCTCAACCTTTTTCCAGACTTTTATTGTTTCATTTGATATAACTGCTTACTAAGCCTTCACTGAACGGTCTTAAAATTAAATATTTCTTTCACAAATTTAGTTTCTCTAAGGTTCTGCAAAAAAACCACATGACCTGTCGATAAATAATGAAAAGTAACATAGTTAAGGAGCAGACCTTCACTACAGCCAGCCCAAGCAGCAGCCTCTGGGGCTGAAAAATGAACACAAGTGTCAAAAGCTGCAGCTCCTCTAATGGCCACTTGAGGTGAGTCAATCCACAGAGAACTTTATATCATTTAAAAGCGCATTTTACAACCAAAAAAGAAAAGGAATAAAGAACAGATTTTGCCTGTAGGGATAGTTTCTCCCTTCCTGCAGTCAGTACAGTGGTGGATATGCCTGCCTGCTAGGCCTCAACTCATCTGTTGAGCCACTGAACAGGACCTCTTTGTTGTATTTGTGTTGTTGGTGATTGCTGGAGCAGTTTGATAGAATTATCTGGAAAATAATGTGACATGCTCTGTCGAAGAAGTTTGTGCTTCAGTTTTGATTGATGAAATTCTAGTATTTTGTCTACTCAATGCTAATTCCAGATCTTTTTGTTTGTGTGCTGAACGCAAAGTTTATAATTTCAACTTGCTAACCAGCCTTGGCTCCCTACAGCAATGAACCCCAGACTCCACAAACCCAGTATAATGGACTAAATCCCAATGTTGAAGCATTTAAAAAAAAAAAAAAAACACTATAGTAGCCATATCCATTTTTTACATATAGTTTGTGGATTACACAAATCAGAAACATACTTGACAACTTTATAATATAATAAATAACTGAAATGTCCTGTATTCCCTATTTCAGATTGGTAAAATATTATAGATTTATTTATTTATTTATGTGATTAAAAGTTTAAGCAAGCACCTTCATATGTGAAGTTAAAATATAATTTGATATTTTTGACCTGTCAGGTTATCTCTTGCTACATTTTGTCAACTTCATGGCTCCACGCTGTATCACGTTTGAGTAAAGTCTACATTTTATCACCTGCATCCTCACTGCATTAGATTAGATCTTGACTGGTAAAATATAGTAAAATGATGGGATTACCATATTGATGTGTTAAAAGGTGAGGAGTGTGCAAGCAAACGCCAGACAAAAAAAAGAGTGAGTTGTTTATTAAGATAAAAACCCCTAAAAAGCAGTTCACAACCAAAATAAGAAAAAACAAAATACAAACAAAACAATGAAAAGAAAACTTTGAGGAATGCAGGATTGTGTAGTTTGAACCAAAAGGCGGGGTTATTTATACACATGCTTTTATACACTGAGGGCTAATGAGGGGAGAAGAAACAGCTCGGTAACAAGGAACAGGTGAACTTAATCAAGGATAATGAAGTGGGGAGAGTAAACCAGGTGAACACTGAGATAAGACACCAGCACGCTAGGAAACAAGGGACTACACCCAAAGAATGCTAATCAACACACTTGAGCAAAAATGTGAAACTCAAATCTAATAATAAATCTATGGACCAAACACAGTGCTAAATAACAATTCAAAGTAAAAGAAAAGAACCCCTTCAAAATTCAGGGGCTAAGAACCAGGATCATGACCTAAAGGGGAGATGAGTCGGGTCTGAATGAGATCTTTCCTTTCAGATGAAGTGAGGGTCGGAAAGTACAGGGAGCTCTTCCACCCTGAGCAGCTGATCTCTGGAAAAGAAGATGCAGCCAACAACTACGCTCGAGGTCATTACACTGTCGGGAAAGAAATCATTGATGGAGTCATGGAGCGCATCCGTAAAATGGTTAGTAATGAAAGAGATGAAAGAGAAGCTCTGCTATTTTCTTTATCAGTAGGGGTAATGGTGCTCTTATAATAGTTTTATTATTAAACCCTTTTTATTATTTGGACCTTTTATTTAAGTTTTCTTTTTTTCTCTCTAGTTATTCATTTTTTTTTTTTTTTTTTGAGGTTTAGTGACTGTAGTTTAAAACGTTTTGGATTTTTTGGTTGTTGGTTTTTTATATAGTTTATCTGTGTTACTAGACTCACAGTTTAAAATAACCCTTGTTCATCTTGTGCTGTTGCCTTTTCAGAAACAAACCATTTAAGCTCTTCTCGCTTTAAGGTGACTCCTGTCAAACAGCAGCTGTATTCCTATTGTTAGAGCAAATACATGACATGGAATAAGGAGAAGCATCATAATTGACGTGACACTTAAAGGAATATCCTGCTTCCTTTCTAGGTTTGAATCAGATGAGGAGATGGTAACTCTAGTATACCAATGCTACTGGCGTCAGTTACCCCAGGCCCGCCTCCCTGCTCATCTTAACCTCACAGCATAGCTTGTTGTAGCTTGTGTTTAAGAAACTGCTGCACCAACTTTGGCACAACCCCATAAAACCTGTTTGCACCGGTATAAAATAATAATTAGCAGAATTTAGAAGAACTGGTTTTACTACAGTAATAAAACTTTCAGCCTTTAGGCTATAGCAAGCTAACAGGTTGGTGGGTTTTGATACATATTGAACAGACGGATATGTGAGTGATGCTAAATTAAGTTACAGGAATAAGGCAAATGAGCATAATATGAAAAAAAGTCAGTTAATATTTTATTTTAGACTTGTTTATTATTAATCATTTTCAGGTTGGTACACTTTCTACCTGAAAGCAGCCAACGACAGACAACTGACCAAAGCTCACTGATCAAAGCCCACTGATCAATGGCCATCAGTACCATTCACAGAGATTTGGTGAATGGCTGCAATCACAGCATTGTAAGATGGCGAAAGATGTACCCTTAGGCCCCCTCCTCGATTCAGAGATGGTCTTTCCCTTTTCACATAAATGGCCTCCTTGACTCCCTGTCCAGAACATCCTGGAGAGGCCATTGATCAGTGGGCTTTGATCAGTGGTCATGAGAATTTGCATAGTTAAGATTAAGGAACTGACCTCCCAGCCCTTTGTTCCTTCAATGGGCTGGTTTCAGTCATTATGCAAATGTACTGTTTATAAGATTGGGGAAATCTGCAGTCAGCTGAGACTGAAGAAGTCACTTGGATGAGTGATGAAACGTTTCTCCCACAAAACGCTACGTCCAGATGAACAGAGTCAACTTTTGGAGATTTACTTACCTGGATGATTGAGCATGCATCAAGACTTAACACTGGCAGATTCCAAGAAATTTAAAAACTCAGGCATCAAAGTGAAATGCAATAAAAGAAAATATTGCAAGATAACCAGACTGGTGGCTTGCTTCAGTGCTCATTAACAGTATCTGAGCTACTTTTCCAATCCAATCCAATTTTATTTATAAAGCACTTTAAAATACCCAGCACAGGAACAAAGTGCTGTACAGAAAATAAGTTAAAACAATAGAATAACAAAAAACAGCAAATTAAATAAATAAAACACATAAGACATAAAATTAAAACAGCCCTATGTTAAAGCAAAAACAAGATAAAACAGCATCGAATCACCTAAAAACAACTAAAATAAAAAACCAACATCTCACGTGGTGTCAAAGGCCAAGGTAAAGAGGTGGGTTTTCAAGAGTGACTTAAAAACAGATAAAGAAGTGGCCTGTCTAATCTCTAAAGGAAGCTCGTTCCACCGTTTGGGAGCTGCTACAGCAAAAGCACGATCTCCTCTAAGTTTACGCCCAGTCCTGGGTATCTTCAGGATCAGCTGACCTGAGAGAGCGGGTGGGTGTATAAGGCTGTAGCAGCTCAGAGAGATAAGATGGAGCTAGGCCATGGAGAGCTTTAAAAGTAAATAAAAGAATTTTAAAATGAATCCTAAAAGAAATGGGCAGCCAGTGAAGTGAAGCTAAAACAGGGGAAATGTGCTCAAACTTTCGAGTGCCAGTTAAAAGACGAGCTGCGGCATTTTGCACCCTCTGTAGATGACTAATATATAATGCACTGACCCCTATATAAAGTGCATTACAGTAATCCAGCCGAGTGCTAACAAAGGCGTGGATCACTGTCTCAAAGTGCTGCCGTGAAAGAATTGGCTTTATTTTTGCCAGCTGCCTGAGGTGAAAGAAGCTAGATTTTACCACGGCCTTAATTTGATTATCAAGCAATGCCGTGCTTTCTCAGTACAGAACCAAGAGGAAGCAGATATAAAGAGAAGAGGAGGGGGCCTAGAACTGAGCCCTGTGGGACACCACACAAGAGGGGAGCGGAGGACGACGCATAGTCACCAAGGCTGACACAAAAAGTTCGCCCCGTCAAGTAGGACCTGAACCACTCCAGTGCTGTGCCCCTAATGCCCACCCAGTGCTCCAAACGAGAGAATAAAATGGCATGATCCACGGTATCAAACGCAGCTGTCAAATCTAAAAGCACAAGAACAACACAGTCCCCAGCATCAGTCGCTAAAAATATGTCATTAAAAACTTTTAAAAGGGCTGATTCAGTGCTATGAAAGGGTTTAAAACCAGATTGGAAAACCTCTAAAACATTTTGCTTTTCCAGGAAGGCCATTATTTGGCTGTAAACTACCTTTTCAAGAATTTTGGAAAGAAAAGGTAGTTTGGAGATAGGCCTGTAATTTGCAAGAACCATAGGATCAAGAGCAGGTTTTTTAATCAGGGGTTTGACTACTGCATGTTTAAAATCTTTAGGGACAACACCTGACATCAGACTATGGTTTACCAGCTCAAGCACCAAAGGACCAACTGTAGGTAACACCTCTTTTAAAAGTCGAGGAGGGACAGCATCATTTGGAGACCCTGCAGGCTTAAGATGACCAACAGTCTCCTTTAAAAAGGATAGAGTCACAGGCTCAAACCTGTCAAAGACAGCAGAGCAGGAAACAGAGACTGAGAGGTCGTGAGCATGAGGAGAGATTTGAGCCCTTGTGGAGGAGACCTTCTCGATAAAAAAGTGTAAAAAAAATTTCACAGGCTTCTGATGAGGGCTCAATACAGTCAGTATATGGTGCATTAAGAACAGAGTTAATAGTATTAAATAAAACACGTGGGTTGTGGCAGTTTGACAAAATAATGTCAGATAAGTGTTTTCTTTTGGCATCTTTTACAGTTCTTTGATATCGACGCCAACAGTCCTTCAGCATCTGGAATGACACTTGTAGTTTGTCCTTTTTCCACTTGCGCTCAGCTCGACGGCAGTCGCGTCTGACAGCTCGGGTCAAGTCGTTCAGCCAGGGCTCAGATTTAGTTTTAGGCAGTCTGGATTTTAATGGAGCCACAGTGTCCAAAGCAGTCCGACAGGTAGAATAAAACCATGAGCTCAGTTCCTCAGTCTGGCTGCATAAAAAATCCGGGATCTTACAGATCTGGTCAAAGACTGTTGAAAAGTGTTCAGCAGTGGAGGAGTTAAAAACACGACAGCGCTGAGCAGCAGCGCGAGTTTTAACTGAGGCACAGGCAAGAGGAACTTCAAACATCACAGGACTGTGGTCAGAAAACACAGCATCACAAATCTCTATGTTAAAAACAGAAAAACCATGAGATAAAACAAGATCAAGCGTGTGTCCACGTTCACGTGTGGGACCTGTCACACATTGCACCAGATTAAACGAATCAATAAGGTTTAAAAAGCCCTTCGCCATGGGCATGTCAGGACAACACACGTGAATATTAAAATCCCCAGCAATAAGAACACGATCATATTTTGGCATGAATTCAGCCAAGAAGTCAGCAAAGTCACTCACAAAGTCCTTATTGTATTTTGGAGGCCGGTAAACCACCGCACACAACACTGTGTGAGAGCAGCCCAGCTCAAACACAGACAGTTCAAAGCTGGTGAATGACGGGGTTGATAGCTGCTTACATTTAAAATGACTTTTAAAGATCGTAGCTATTCCTCCTCCTCGGCCCAACATACGTGGGGAATTAAAATAGCAGCAATCGCCGGGTAGAAGATCCGAGAAGATGCTGCACTCACCGGCGCTCAGCCACGTCTCGCACACACAAAGAAAATCCAGTCCTCGGGATGTGAAAAAATCCTTCAGGATAAACGTTTTGTTCGCTAGGGACCTAGCATTTACCAGGCCAATCCTGGCGGTAAGCAGCGGATCCCCGTCGCTAGCCGTCCTAGAAGCCCGACACAGAGGCCGCAGGTTCCGCAGATTCACACCACGTCGGCGGGGGCGAGGAGAGCAGGGTTTTCGGGACATCCCATCTAGGCCGATGACAGGTACCAGCCAGGCACAGACAGGTTCCAACGATCGCCGAGAGAAACAGAAGTTTGGCACCACTCCTTGTTTTCTGGACAAGGGCTTAAGAGAATACCTTAAAGAAGCTTTCAGCTTCACCAGGAAGCCAGCCCTTCGACCCCGGCGACGGCACTTTTGCCGGAGTGGTGGATCTGGAACACGGCACAGGTGAGCCGGGATCTCCGATATTAGCGGGGGCAAAGTTTTATGTTCAGCTTGGTTCCACTTTGCCCAGCCTTTGACAGAAGGTCGGAGATCCAGTAGGGTTAGGCGATCATACACCAAGAGAGAGTTGGCATTTATTACAATAGTCAATAAAATCAAAACAAACAAACATAACACTGGCAGTGATAGACGGCAAGGCACACGCACCGGTGCCATCTTGGATCAATACCCCTAGAACTTTTCCCACATGAACTACAACTAGAGGAGATTTGGGGGAACTTTCTCCTCCGCCTTTTAATCCCATTGTACAGAAACTGTCTACAGGCACTCATGAAATAGCCCTGAAAGAAGAGGAGCAAATGACTAAAGAACCATTTATACCTTCTTCTAGGCAATAAACACATTAAATTTTTTTTAAAAAAGTTGTTTTTCTTTAAAGTTTTTTAAAGTTGTTTAGTTACCACAAGTTTTTCTTATAGTGAAGCTGTTTGGCCCCGTATAAAATCAGCTAATGCATGCTGATTGGTCTGTTAAGGGAGATAAACTCCCACAATAGCAACTGTTTCCAAATGATAGCTAGAAGCTAAAAATTTATTTTAACTTCAACAGAAACTGGCATGTGCGTGTAGGAAGCAGTTGGTTTTGGTGGTTGATAGTGATTTCCATCAGGAGGCCGTGGCTGCTGTTTCTTCTGCTTGTGCTGCTATAATCAAAACTGCAGATGCTGCAAAGTGGCTTGTGGTGTCCTCAAGACTGATACACACGTGGTTTGGTACAACTGAAACCTGTAAGAAATGGAAAAATGGAACCAGTTGTGAAAAAGAAATGATGAAAATTCAATTTAGTTTTATTTATACAGTCACCTCAAGATACTTTATTATGTAAAGTAAAAGGCTCTACAATTTCAGAAAGAAACACCCTATCAATAAGGTTACTTACCTGTTTGATAAACTGTATGAAATTTGGCTTTAGCTGCTTTAATACTGAAAACTCTTGTGTCTCGTCAGACCGACCAGTGCACCGGCCTGCAGGGTTTCCTCGTCTTTCACAGCTTTGGAGGTGGTACCGGCTCTGGCTTCACCTCTTTGCTAATGGAGCGTCTTTCGCTCGATTACGGCAAGAAATCCAAGTTGGAGTTTGCCATCTACCCAGCTCCTAAAGTGTCCACGGCAGTGGTGGAGCCCTACAATGCCATCCTGACCACCCACACCACCCTGGAGCACTCCGACTGTGCCTTCATGGTTGATAATGAGGCCATCTACGACATCTGTCATCGTAATATAGACATTGAGAGTCCTGGTTACATCAACCTCAACAGACTGATTGGTCAGATTGTCTCCTCAATCACAGCCTCCCTTCGTTTTGATGGCGCCCTCAATGTGGATCTGATGGAGTTCCAGACCAACCTGGTCCCATTTCCTCGTATTCACTTCCCTCTGGTTACTTACTCACCAATCATCTCTGCTGAGAAGGCGTACCACGAGCAGCTGACCGTGTCTGAAATTACCAGTGCTTGCTTTGAACCGACCAACCAGATGGTCAAGTGTGATCCTCGTAACGGCAAGTACATGGCGTGCTGCATGCTGTACCGAGGCGATGTCATCCCAAAGGATGTGAACGCTGCCATTGCAAATATCAAGACCCGACGCTCCATTCAGTTTGTTGATTGGTGCCCCACTGGCTTCAAGGTTAGTAGCCATCAGAGACATTACAAAAGATGGATGATATGAAGTTCTGTTTTGAAACCTCAAGCTGAACAATGTCACATTAACATCTTGGTGTTTGAAAACAGGAAATGGCGAGCAAGGGGTTGATCTTAATTAGAAATTGACCGGCCAGTGAACATACCCTGAAGAGTCCTCAATTCTGACCTCAATGATGTCCATAATTTACAAAATGGACATCATATTTTATTTAATGTGACCAGAAATCAGTAATTGAACACATAAAGTCATCAGAAAAAGCTAAGATGGCCATGTGGACATTAACCTTAGTTTTAGAGCTTTTTCATACAGAGTAATCCAAACTGCACAGCAACATGTTAACAACTAACGTAGCATTGTGGATGGATCACCTCAGAGGTGCTCTTGACTGAGGTTTTCAGTGTCTTCTTCCTTCCATTCCATCCTGTGGATTAGCATGACGAAAAGAAACACAACTCATAATGATTTCTATTGTGAGCTCCAATAGGTTGTCTATATGTACAAGCTGTGATCAGCTGACCTGCTCTGCTACTCTGAGGTTTACTGCTCTTTGTGGATTTACACAGCTGAATTCAACAAGATGTAAGCGGATGTTTCACAGGCTATCATGACATACTGCCTTGACAGTATACTGTTTATATTGTCTGTATACTAGACAGGATAAACAGTATGCTGTCTAGTATACAGACAGTATACTTTTTATGCTGTATTTGTACTAGATGGTAAACAGTTGATATTAATGTGCAATTCAGTGAATGAATCTAAGCATCATCAGGTTAAATCCAAATTCATCTCTACTATACTTAATGTTTCCTAACTCTGTTCATGAAAGATGCTCCATTAGCAAAGTTCATGAACACCACAGTCATTATACACCAGTCCAACACACTGGTTTACTGTGAGTTCATTACAGTGAGGCAAGCAAACCTGTTTATTCTGCATTAAATTGCTGAGTGTTTTAATGCAACCTTTAACATAGTTAGTCTACCTTAGTTTGTTTTGCAGGGCGTTCCACATGAAAAAAACACATAACTTCACATCGTGTGTGTAGATCCACTATGTACATGATGTGAAGTTATCCAATGAGGACTTGCATGTAAGCTTTAGCTTTCCAGTTTATCAAATACCACTGAACAGTTCTTACCTATAAATGAAGTTAGGTACAGCTGCTTAAAATGGCTATGGCGCTATAAGTTATGTGCCTTTCATCTTTTTGTATGCAATAACCCCCAGTGATTGATAGACCATTAGGATTGCCTTTCATTTTTACTGTTACTGCTCAAACAGGTCTGATGTTTAAAGGCTAGATGTGAAATAATAACTCCCCTCAAATGTCTTAAACCAAAAATGAGAAGCCTGTTTTGAAAATGTAAAGAGTGGAAAGTACAGTTATTGGTCTTAAAATGTACGGAGAAAAAGTACAAAGTTGTGTGAAAAATAAATACTCAAGTAAAAAACAGAAAACTGAAAATTGTACTTAAGCACAGTAAAGAAGTATTTGTACTATGGTACCTACCACCTCTGCAAACTCCTCAGAGCTACTTCCCACTACTGCCTTATTCACCATAGCAAGTGCCATAATCTGGCAGATTTTTATGTTTGGTTCCCTTCAACTAACAGGATTTGTGTCTCCTCCCAGAATTTAACTGTTAGGCAAATGTGTAAACTATTCGACTAAGCCTCATAAATCCACTTTCCATGGCTGCCTGGATGTTAATCTTTAACACCCGAAAGAACAGGGTAGAGAATTTTGACTGTTTTAACCCTAAGTGGTTCCTCAGTGTCTGCGAAGGAGCATTTAAACCTAGAAATGGCTAATGATGTCAGATGTAATCAGTAGTCACACAGGCCAAGAAATCAGTCACTGACCCCATGAAATCAGGCATCACTAGAGAACATGTGTAGCAAGTAAAACACGTCTTTTTACATTACAGGTGAACATTCTCCATTTCTGGTTTGCATCTCACTTTTTCAGTTTTCACTACCGTTTGATGATTAGTTGGTGACTGTTTGCAGACAAGTCAGTATCTTTCATGCCAAAAATGGCTGACTGCTGAAATCAATCATAACTGCAACTTCCTGCAGCCATTTGCCAGTCGGTCAGGGAAAACATATTTAGTAGTTGCTGGGTTGTGTTTAAAATACGTCATGTTTCTGACTTTTAACTTTGTCTTTACAGGTCGGCATTAATTACCAGCCTCCAACTGCAGTTCCTGGTGGAGACCTGGCCAAGGTCCAGAGGGCTGTATGCATGCTGAGCAACACCACTGCTATTGCAGAAGCCTGGTCTCGTCTTGACCACAAATTTGACCTGATGTACGCCAAGCGTGCATTCGTCCACTGGTACGTGGGTGAGGGCATGGAGGAGGGAGAGTTTGCAGAGGCCAGAGAGGACCTGGCTTGTTTGGAGAAAGATTACGAGGAGTTGGGCCGAATGAACCCCGACTCTGAAAACGACGAAGAATACTGAAATTTGTAAGGCCTAAATCTGTGACAGCAAAGCTGTTATTTAATCCTAAATAACCAAAGCGATGCATTTCTCAGTGCCTTTCTTGTAATGCCATTTTTATGTGAGCTAAGTTGTATTTGAATTGTGCTCTGAATAAATTTTGTCTTTGCATATTCTGTGTGAAACTTGTCAGAGACTCGGTGGTCTAAGATGGTGCCAGATAACCACATGTGACCCCCTTACAAATCAGGCCAAGGGGTCTTTGATGCAAGCCTTTCCACCCCCCTCCTGCTCATATTTCCTGTCTGCATCTACACTTCACGCAAGCCACTGGTGTCAAACGTTACCTATGACTAATAAGAAGAGCCTATTAATCAAATAGCAGGTTACTATTTCACTCATTTTCTTCTATGTACGCTGGGACTTATCCTAGCTGCCTTTAGGTGGGAATTGTATTACACACAGGACAACCACACTCAAATTTAAAATCACCAATTCACCTGATGTGCAAGTCTTTAGACTGTTGGAGGAAGCAGGAGTACCGAGAGGAAACCCACGCAGGCACAGATAGAACATGCATACGCAACCAAACTCAGCCGTCCCCCAGGTTTGAACCCAGAACCTTCTTGCTTTGAAGCACCTTTGCTAACCGCTTCACCACCCACTAAAAATAACAGCTTCCTCTCGTTTGGCTGCATGTCCTCCTGAGATGTGTCGTTTGACTGCGAATAGCAGCCAGTCAAACACCGTGCAGAGCAACATGCAGCAAAATGGTCAACAAGGTGTTGTGGTGTTCCAGAAACTATACAGCATACAAAAATATGACTGAAGATCACTAGGACATGTCACCCTCATCTCCAGTATGTCTTGCTTGAGTTTTCACCGAGTGTTATGCTCAATTCTATCAACATATTTTTATTTTTATCTGCTAGAATAGCTTTGTATTGTTCACAGACCAAAATAATCCTTATTTAAAACTTTTTGGCTCCCTGCTGTATCCCTTAAAAGCAACTACTTTCTTGTGTTTTCATTACATCATTAAGTGCTCTGGGGCATCTGTTGTAATTTGGTGCTATATAAGTAAAATTGAATTTAATTGATGTGCGGATCCTTGTTAAATAGCAGCTTTGAAGGGAAGATGTGTGCTTACATGACCATATTAGAACTATTGCCTCTCAGGGATATCATGGAGAGCCAAAAACAGAAACTTTTTTTTTTACAAAATAGTGTTTACAGCAGTGTGAAGCTTGAATACAGTTATTTATACAATGACATCATTATTCCAAACTTCAGCCGTGTTAATACAGGCATTCACCATTGTAACAGGATAACAGAACAGGAGAAACTGTATAATAATTCCCATTGAAAATAAATACATAGGTGGCCCATGCAGTGATGCCATGAGTTGCTCCACAGGTGTTGACGACTAAATTCTTGTCTACATTTCTGTTAAAACACTCTCACAGTGTCATGACAAAGGCGGGAGGTGGAACAGCTTTCAATTGTGAAAGTGCTCGAATCTTGGACAATTTTCAGTGTTAAACACTAGAATGGATAATCTGATTTCTTAGTTAAAGTTTCTATGGGCAGAAACAAGATTTCAGAACAGGAAGTAAAACAAAGACAAGACAGTAAAGTCAGATATATCAGGGAAGCTTCTTCTTTCAGCTGCTAAACTGATCTGCAACAGTATCATCCTCCGTCACACCTCTTCTTGTTCTCCTTCACTACATCTGTGAATCTTCTCCACGGTTTTCCTGCCTGGTAGCTTCATATTCATAAATCCACTATCCCTCCTCTGCACATGTCCAAGCCTTGCTTCCCAAACTTTGTCTCCAAACTGCTCGGCCTGAGCTTTCCCTCTGATGTATTCCTTTCTGATCCTGTCCCAATTTTCCCATAGACTTCCATAGGACTGGAAAGCTTTTTGCAGCCAAAGATATCACCTCCTGGTGGACATTTAAAAGAATGCAATGAATGCAATTCCACATTTCACACCCAGTAACTGTAACCTAGCTTTGTTACAAATTAAAAATGAATTTCCTTTGCTTTGGACCCAAACCAGTCTCTGCTTTGACAGGTCCTGGGTCCTTTTGGACCTCATCTGGAGTCTTTATTGGTCTGGTTCCTGTGAAAATGTGTCAGGTTTGTTACGGAGGACGGAAAGATATTCTGTGAGGTTTCTCTTCAGATATGTTTCTCCACTCTTTGCTTATTATAATTATCTCTGAACAATCATGTAAACACTGCTGTAAGCCAATTTAGTAATTAAATGGCATTCTCTGGTTTGGAACGGGTTACCGTGAGCGCAGGCTGGACCTGCAGCTCCCCTCCAGATTCACTGTATCAGGTGATGTTGGTAAGTAGGCCACAGCAGCTGTACTTCTAAGGAATCAACTGAAATAGGATGTAATCGGATGCAGAGGTGTTTCCTCAGTTATTTTGTTTCAGATCCTTTTAAGTTTGAGATTTACAGTTATTTTGATTTTTATTAGCTTTATGTTTTCTTTAATAATAATAATGGATACTTTATTGATCCCCATGGGGAAATTACTTGTTTTTCTCTGCATTTGACCCATTCACTCTGTGAAGCAGTGGGCAACCCACTAAGCAGGCGCCCGGGGAGCAGTGTGTAGGGACGGTACCTTGCTCAGGGGTACCTCAGGGTAGCCGTTAAGTGGATTCGAACCGCCGACCTTCCGATCATGGGGTGACCACTTTACCTACTGAGCTATCCCTGCCCCTGAGCTATCCCTGCCCCACGCTGGGTTTACATAACCACGCTGCACTAATCAGGAAAAAGGGAAATAAAAAGATGCCACTACATCTTTTGTATTTACTGCTCAGCCATTCCTCACGAGCACGTTTTAAGTTATTTTAAGTGAATTTCATACATGCAGTTTCAATTTAGCATTAATCTAACATCTAACCCCCCTAAGTGGGTTACGGGTGGCCTGGTTCATGTTAATAAGTGTTTGTTTTTATGTTAATCAAATATACTCTATTTTCACATAAATAGGGTTAACAGGCAACTATAGCCTGTGTACACTGGTCTCAGTGTTGTTGCTTGTTTTGTTTCCATGTGCAAACTGTTTTTTAATCTCCCTTCAGATGTGCTCAGTAAAAATATCACTATTTCTCTTTGTTTCATCTTATTTCTTCTTAAAACTGGCCTTATATCACATCCACAGAAATCGATATCCTGCAAGCTCCCTTTTTTGACTTGTTGTTAAACTCAAATGCCTAGAGCAGACATGTCCAAAATCCAGTGCCTACCTCAAATGCATTATTTATGGCCCGCCACAAACAGAATTAATAAAGTGCAATTTCTTTGTTTACCTCATGTTGTCAGCACCATGAGATGCAACCAATCGGTGTATAACACTTTTATACACTCACACAACAACAGAAAAGTACGTATCGATTACAATTAACATGAGACACTGATATTCAGCAGCTTCACTGAAGTTTCATGTATTTCAGACAGCTTGACCTTTGTGTTATTTTACCGTCCATATGTGAATCAAAAGTAGTTTTATTTTGTCACCATTATTCTTGTGTTAATGAAAATGCCTGGTTGTTTTTTTTTTGTTTGTTTGTTTTTTAAAAAAAAACATGTTTACACCTCAAAAAGAAAAAAACGATTGAGAAAGATTATTGGCCCCTGGGTGATATCCCCATGAATAAATATGGCACTATTGGACAAAAGGTTTGGACACCCCTGGCCTAAAGTATGAAAACCACCAGTTTCCTCTATTAAAATAGCAGTTTCATCTTCTTAGGAAGTGTTAGGGTTAAGTGTAAGGTAGCAGCTGTTAGCCAGTTTATTACAGCAGCTGCCTCTGATTAGTACACACAGTGCTGTGCAAATGCACTCTTGGATGTTTAGATTCTTATCTGACAAACAGTACAGTAAGTGAGGTGGGCAAAATTAAAGCTGCCATTACTTCAATGCACACAGCCAGATCCAGGATGAATAATCAGTAAACTGAAAGACAAAGAGCCACAGATGGCACTGGTCCCCACAGAGCAGTGATCCCAACATCATGGAGTCAGTTTGGGATTATGAGACAGCCTAAATCCACAGAAAAACTGGGGCAAGTTTTACTATTGTTTGGTAAAACAAAATATATATTGCATTTTCTTTATTTATTTAACTGTTTACTCCACTTTGTGTGGAAGTTAACTGATAATAACTACTATTCATGGCAAAAACAAAAAGAAAGAAAGAAAGAAAGAAAGAAAGAAAGAAAGAAGCAGATGTTTTATGAGATACATCTAACCAAACTGCGCTCAGTGTCTATTTAAACAACGAGTCCGGGCAGCCGTTAAAAGTGTCACCTGCACGTATCCCTCCGCGCAAGCATAAACATAAGTCACTCAGTAAAGAAGAAAGGCGTTTAACGCACAACTTCATTATATTGTGTTTTTATTATAATTGGAAGCATGAAATTCGTTTGATATTACCCGCAATTCGCTGCCAGCTGTTACAGGCTGACGCTGAAGTAGAAAAAGTAAAGAGTCGTTTCACTTTTTGGCGTTAGCTAGGATTTTGAGCCTGTGGAGCAGATGCATGGTGGCTGCCAGCTAGAGGCATCCAAAGTCATTTAAATTAAGTTGGGTCAGACAAGACCATGACATAATAATGTCCATTTTAAACAGATATTAGTTGCAAACAATTGTGAAATATTGACCTTAAAAGCTTATACTTAAACTGCCTTTGGAGAAATCCACAGAAATCAGATGGTGTTATTTCTTGTGAACACTGAGAGGTTTGACTCAGTAGTGGCAAAAACACAAGCTTTTCAGAATTAAGGAGTCCAATTAAAACATATATTTGTCTTGTTTAATGACCAATCCATGTACAATGCACATGACGTGCAGCCTGAGATGTCTCAGCTGTATTGAGAAATACTTTTAACCTTAACTTTTGGCTGACCGGGATAGATTATGTATTTATTTCATGTTTTAGTGCCAAATATCTTACCCCATCATGGAACAAAACGTCTTCTGAGTTATTTATTTACAAAACCCTACTCTTGATTACAACAGTGTTTTTACACCTTTATGATTTACACAGCCTGCTTCATCTGTTTTCACCTGCATAATACTGATATTGCACAAGGAATAGAAAACACTTTATTTACCTAAATATAGATTTCACTGCCAAATTGGTGCCTTTGGTGAACAGTTTGTGGTCCCTGGGCCACGTGTTGGCCATTCCGGCAGTAGGCCATTACGCCATCATGTGGGCGGGGTCCAGTCCTCCAAAGTTTCTTTTGTCCTGTGTTAAACTGGCTGCCCCTCCCTCAACCTGGTTCTGTATTTATAAATAAAACGAAACTATGTAGAATTAGGCGAGTAAAATGTGTGTTCGTAGCTATAAGGTAAAAGTGTAGATATCAAAATGTGGCAAGCTTAAAGCTTTACATGACAAGAAACTTTCATTATACTGAATAAGCTATGAAAATGATTGAATTTGCATTTGAAATTGTGTAACATGTTTTAATTAAAAGGCAAAAGGTAATGCAAATTTTTCTGAAATTTGTTTCTGAAATTTCTTTTTACATAATTAGTGAGAAAACATTCAAAAGAGGAATTAAAGATATTCAAATGCCACAATGACAAAGGAACGTGTTTTTATTGATGGTTAGGAGTTGAATCATTGTCTGTGTAGTTCTCAGTCATCGAGGTCATGGTGGTCTAAGAAGACTGGAAAGAAGGTGACTGGGCTTCTTTCCAAGCTCCTTAAATGAGTTAAATCATTAGTTTTTACTCATTCTATGAATGCATGTATGTCACTTTATTTGATGATTATATTGTAATTTGATCTGCAAGTAATTAAATAATTAATAAGACAGTACCTCTGGTTTTTAGCGCAGTACAAACACGTCATCTGTGAAGTAAGTAAGTAAGCCTAAAACACATCACACTTACAAAATACTGAAGTTAGTTACTTCCTTTTTCTAGAAATGAATTAAACATTTTCATATACCTACACTGTGAATCCCCATCTAGTTATATAGTCGTTACTATTTAATTAATTATCTTTTTCACAAGGTGGCATACACTTCGTATCTACATAGTTCTCCCGTATAGCTTCTCTTCACTGGCTTTTTGTAAAATTTTGAATTTAATTTAAAATCCTTCACATTAAATATAAATTCTGAAATATTATTACCAGATTAGTCCAACAGAGCTCCAATTTTGGGTTCAAGAGAAAGACAGCCTTTCTACTTTTAAGAATAATCTTAAAACATTTCTTTCTGATGAACCTTATAGTTTGGTCTAGATCAGGTGATCCTCAATGATCCCTTTCTTATGGTGTTATAAGTAATATATAGTTTTTTCCCCCTGTTTTCTGTTAGTGTTGACAGGGCCAGCAGCTTAAAGAATTTGCCGATGCTGTTGCATTGATATGCACCTTTATGTATGTGAAATTTAACATGAGTCCTTATCTGTTGTTTGTGAGTGGCAAGAATTGTAGGATTGGTGTGAACTTTATTGATTTTTTATTTTTTATTTTTAATTATTGCAGCATGCTCTGTTATCCTCTTTTTTGTCTTCTCTTTACCCTCATACCACAAACAGTCATGGCAGATGTTGCCCTTGGCTAAGGACAGTCTTCTGGGGATCTTTTTCTGTTAAAAAGAGAGTTCTTCCTCCCCACAGTTGCCAAGTGCTTGCTCTTAGGGGATACTTTGATTGTTGGGGTTGTGTTTCTGATATTGTAGGGTCTTGTCTTACGCTAAAAAAAGAGAGTGTTGTGTTGTGAAAACTGAATTAAAACGAAATTTCCAAGTGGCCTAATTTCGAATCAGCCCCACGTTAAAGTGGAGTATATCCTGTTCCAGGGTACAGTTACAAAACATGAGGATATGAAAAAAATAAATAAATAAAACTATGATTTCTGTCTGTAAAGTCCTGCGTAATTTAAGATATCACATTACAGGACACGCTGTAAACTGTATTCCTTCAGTAGTTACTGATTAATACGTCGATTTAACCGCAGAAACAGAGAATTTACACATGCATAGATAAGAGCTGCGTGGTGTCTAGTTTTTCGAGCGGAAGTGCTCACTGCTCACTGCCTTGGAACATTCTCCTCACTGTGAGTGGATGTGTGTGTGTGTGTGTAAGTGGAAGAGTGTGTAGGTTATGTGTGTATTTGAGTGTGTGTATGTAAGCTGCCTCCTCTCATGTTGATGTCGACTGGCTGCCACCCACTCTAGTGGTGAATAGACAGGAAATAAAAATTAATTAATTAAATTGAAAAAGCATTCTTCGAACGGTGACCTGTCCTGTCCGAGCTACCACCGGGTCGTCCGAAACGATGAGCCTGCCTCGGCCGGACGAGTTCAAGCCTCCTCCGGAGTGCCCGGTCTTCGAGCCCAGCTGGGAAGAATTTCGAGACCCGTACGCCTTCATCAATAAGATCCGTCCCATCGCTGAAAAAACGGGCATTTGTAAAGTGCGGCCGCCCCCGGTGAGTGTCATTAAAGGTGAAAAAAGCGTTAAGGAGACTCGGATGCTGAATTAGTTCATCGTTAAAGACGGAGAGCTGGGGATTTAAAGGGACTGCTCAACATGGCGGATAAACGGTTGTTTCATTCTTTGTGCTGCCACTGCTAGCTGCCTCTCATTCGTGACTATTTACAACGTAGCCGCGCTGCTTTTGACCGACAGCAGCCTCGTAGACTTGTCGGTGTTTTGAGTGGGTTAAAGTCGTGATTCGCCGTGTGTCAACAAAGCGTCGATGGTCTCAGTCATTGAGTCACTTTTGCTTGGCTAGGCTAGCGCAGGCTAACAGCTCAACCTGTCATAATTCAACACACAGCTTTGACATAGGTGGCTATGCGGAAGCCATTAGGCTCCGTAGAAGAAGAGGATGATCATGATGTGATCATATGAGGGACAATGCTTTTACTCAGCTTGTCCCCGAGTTTCCTCGCATACCTAAAGTTGGTATTAATTAGGGATTATTTTCTCAAGAGCATCCTGAAGTGGTCATCGCCCTCCAGTGAGCGCCCCGTCACTTTTTTGGGTGTTTTTATTCCGCCTGGCCAAGTCCAGGATTAACTCTTCATTTCCAAGTGTCAGATATTGAACCCCATTGTGGGCCAAAGACTCAACTGGGTTTTCTTTCTGAAAAGTTATTGTTAAATCCGCCATATTACGGCGACCTACACCCTGGCGTGCATGTTATAAGAATATGAGTGTGTTAAGAGTGAGCCACTCTTCATGTATATGCCTGTGTTGTAGGGTGTTGTCCTCCATGTTGGCTTTGTGGTAAGCTGTGCTGGTGAGTGAGTCTTCCATCTGGCCATTTTGTGTGCCAGTGGTGAGGGGGGGATGTTGGCTTCAGAGTTGAAACAAGAACTTTAGGGGCCCAGCATGGGTGTTGAATGGGTGTTTTCATTGTATAGCCCAGTTTGTGTGTGGTATTGAAGAGCTTATTGATTGTTGTTCTCTCAGCTATCAGCAGGCCTTGCCTAGCCTGCAAATATGTAGTCGTATGCCTCTTTACCTGGCTAAT